>NC_133336.1:188390462-188701572 GCF_042186555.1 Aquarana catesbeiana
TACAAAAGTTATAGTGTCTACAAACTATGGGATGTTTATTTTTACTAGTAATAGCGGTGATCAGCGACTTATAGTGGAACTATATTGCAGCGAACAAATCTGACACCTGACACTTTTTTTTTTTTTTTACACTTTTTGGGGACCAGTGACACCAATAAAAAAGAAATTTGCATTGTCACTGTACTAATGACACTGGCTGGGAATGGGGTTAACATCAGGGGCAATCAAATGGTTAAACGTGTGCTTACTAACTGTGGGGGAGGCCCTTTTAATAGGGGAAGGCTAAGATCCGTGTTCCTGCTTAGCAGAAACATAGGGATCAGTACCTTCCCCTCTGACAGAACGGCGGTCTGTTTTGTTTAAAACATAAAAAGACTGCCGATCTGCTTGTGTCACGAACGATCGGTGGGTCCCGGCAGGTTCTAGGTCACCGGACCTGCTGATTGGCTCCCACTGTGCGAAGTCACAGCGTTAAAAGGTCGTGGGCGGCGTGCGCCCCAGACCCGGAAGTGTCAGATCACCCAGTACATGATCTGGTACAGAACGGCTGCCCTGTCGCAGTAAATGTACGCGGGGTGGTTCGCAAGCGGTTAAAGAACAGATTCACTTCTTGGTGCACAGCAGATTGTGGGTGCAGTGTCAGCTTCCTGCAGACTCTCTGGATAGCTGTCTGTCCGTACCGTACAGGCAAGCAGTTACCTGAGAGCAGAAGATCAATGGACTACCAGAGCACTCGCCACTCCCTCGTAGTTCATTGAAAATACATGCCGTCAGCTGCATTGGCTGATGGTACTTGGAGCCTATTGATTTACAGGAACTAAATGAGGCAGGCCGGGATGCATGCTGAGCATGTTACATGCTACACCCTAAATTAAAGATGTAACATGTTCAACTTAGACTGGGTTCACCCTGCAGAACGGAGCGGCTCACGGCGGGGGCCGGTGCATCCCTGTTCACCTTTTCAGGTCCGAATTCAGCCAAAAATTCGGAAACGGACCAGAAGACGCACAGGACTCCTGTGCATTTCACACTGGAGCTGCTCCGGAGCTGTGTGAACTGGCTCCAAAGAGTTCCGGTCACAATCTCCTGACATGCGAATTGGATGCGGACAATTCGCAATAGTGTGAACCCAGCCTGAAA
This sequence comes from Aquarana catesbeiana, assembly GCF_042186555.1. Classification (NCBI taxonomy): domain Eukaryota; kingdom Metazoa; phylum Chordata; class Amphibia; order Anura; family Ranidae; genus Aquarana; species Aquarana catesbeiana. Next base: position 188,391,603 of record NC_133336.1, read on the forward strand.
GCATCCTTAACCGCTTCAGACCCGGAAGATTTTACCCCCTTCCTAACCAGAACACTTTTGCGATTCAGCACTGCGTCGATTTAACTGACAATTGCGCGGTCGTGCGACGTTGCACCCAAACAAAATTGAAGTCCTTTTTTCCCAACAAATAGAGTTTTCTTTTGGTGGTATTTGATCGCCTCTGCGGTTTTTATTTTTTGCTCTATAAACAAAAAAAGAGTGGCAATTTTGAAAAAAAACGCAATATTTTTTACTTTTTGCTATAATAAATATCCCCCCCAAAATATTTAAAAAAAAAAACAATTTTTTTCCTTAGTTTAGGCCGATATGTATTCTTCTACATGTTTTTGGTAAAAACAAATCGCAATAAGCGTATATTGATTGGTTTGCACAAAAGTTATAGCATCTACAAAATAGGGGATATTTTTATGGCATTTTTATTAATATTTTTTTTTTTTTATTAGTAATGGCGGCGATCTGTGAATTTTATTGGACTGCGACACTATGGCGGACACTTTTGACACTATTTTGGGACCATTGTCATTTATACAGCGATCAGTGCTATAAAAATGCACTAATTACTGTGTAAATGACACTGGTAGAGAAGGGTTTAAGTGCGTCCTAGGAGTGATTCTAACTGTGGGGGGGATGGGCTACAACTCACATGACAGCGATCACTGCTCCCGATGAGAGAGCAGTGATCTGTCATGTCACTAGGCAGAACGGGGAAATGCCTTGTTTACATAGGCACTTCCCCGTTCTGTGCTCTGACACGATTGCTGGGAGACCGGCGGACATAGAGTCCGCAGGTCCCGCGGTCACGCTGTACGTGGCGGGCGTGCGCCTGCTAGCCCCGCCATTTAAAGGGGACGTACAGGTACGGCCATTTGCCCATTGCTGCCATTGTGCGATGTATGTCGACGTGCATCGGTCGGCAAGTGGTTAAAGGGATTGTAAACCCTCGCGTTTTTTCAATGCATTGAGGTGAAAAACCTCTTGTAGTGCACCAGACGCCCAACCCTTTACCTACCTGAGCCCAATTGTTCCTGCGCCGGGAACGAGCACACCCACTCCAGCCGGTGTCTCGGGTCCTGATTGGATAGATTGATGGCAGCGCAGCCATTGGCTCCTTCTGCTGTCAATCAAATCCAATGAAGAGGGCGGAGCCGAGTCCTGCTGTCTGTCAATGGACGCAGCAGGACACGGGAGTGCGCCTGCTCGGGTGTCCGAGGGAGAGCGCTTCTCCGGGGCACTCAAAGAGGAGGAGCCAGGAGCGCCGTTGAGGGACCCCAGAAGAGGAGGGTCGGGGCCACTCTGTGCAAAGCCAACTCCACAGAAGAGGTAAGTATGACAGGTTTGTTTTGAAAAAAAAAAATGAATGTTTACATATCCTTTAGGCTCTAGTTTCTGGAGGTAAAAAGATGATGATGGAAGTGCTGATTGTCTCTTTAAACAAGCTGATAGCAAGCTTTAGCACTATTAAATAGTTGAAAGGCATGACATGAAAGGTTAAAATTGTACATGGTTGAAAGCCTATTACTGTATCAGCTTAAGACTGACAGTTGGCATTTCCATATCATTTGTATTTTGCCTTCCCTAACTGGATAACAAAGGTGCTTTTCATCAAAGTTGCTTAAAGTGTAAGGTCAGCTTTTTACAAAAAAACTAAAAGGTGAGCTAACACTCAACCCCCCCCCCCTTTTCCCAGGTTCCCACTTCACTTACCTTCGTGGGTGATTAGCTCTCAGTTCCTAAACAGCCAGTGTAGCAGCCCGGGGATCTGAAAGCCCTGTCCTTTGTCCCCCATCTTTCCTTACAGCTTCCGGGATGGATCAGAGTGATTTTGATTAGTCAAAGTGATAGCACCTGACCAATCGGAATCGCTCTGATCTGTCCCAAGAACTCTAAGCAAAGAAGGGACAAAAAGTGGATCTTTCACCCTAAGGAAAGAAGGGCACAAAGAACAGCGCTTTCAAATCCCTGTACAGCTGTGTAGTCAGTGACAGCTAATTACCCATTGAGGTAAGTGCAGCAGGGACCGGGGTTGGGTGGTGAAGGGTGTATGATGTTAGTTCACCTTTTTATTTGACGTGGAAAGGTGAACTTGCACTTTAAAGCTCACTTTTACAACTCTCAAGCTATTTACACCCGATGATCCTGCCAGTGACCTAAGCTCGCTTCGGTCTACTGTATGCATAGAAGAAGCAAAGTTGACTTCTCAAAACATAACAAAACATCAATAGTATGCTTAAGAGACAAAAGGGAACAAATGAGATAAGTTTATTAGGGTTTACATACATGTATTTCGTCCTCATCTAATGATGGCCAAGGGAAGTCTTAACCTTGAGGCTATACTGCCTCCTACAAGAAAATTGCCATATAAAAATTTAGGCAAGCCCTGGATAACCCGTCCAGCATGCCTCCGTTTTATGCTAGTGTGCTAGGAGGAGGTATGTCTTCTTTTTTTTTTTTTTTTTTTTCAGCTTTGCTGTGTAGAGGAATAGCCAACTTTGTTAGCATTTTCACTGCTGTTAGAGCTGGTCTCTTCCATTGGAGGTATCCAGCATGGTTGTCCACAGCCTGGCTTTTGGAGAGCTGCGTCCAGGACCCGCTGGACTTTGCAGGGATAGCCTGAAGGCGACCTTCAGGTGCATCGGGTGCTTTCCAGACTCTGTTCTGGTAAAAGTGAGCTGTGGAATGCTTTCCAGGTCCAGAGCCAATGGTATTGCCTCAGCACTTACCCTCTCTCTTTGTGAGCGACGAGTTGGGCAGAGCATTAGGAGCTATCTCAGGTACATGGTTCATTGCCTGGCCACCTTTTAAATTTGCAGATTTCTGCTGTGGAACCGGTTAAGGCTTTGGTACCAAACGCTGACATAATCTGTAGAGCACACTCTCCTGCCATACAGTGACATAAAAAAAGCCATCCCCCCTCCAGCTTGCTAAGGGTCAAGAGAAACTTTGATCTCTGATCTGTTCTTGCTGCCCCTGTATAATGACTTTGGTCACCTCTGCCCGCCACAGTTGTATGTCGTCTGTTTGAAGTGGAATACCGTTGCTATGGCAGCAGGTAGCTGCCATAATCCCGGTATCCGCTTTCAGATAAAAGTGGTCTCGGCGGCAGATTCACCGCAAGATCACTTTAATAGGGGGCGGGAGAAGGGCCGCCCCCTCCCGCCACGTTTTAGTGGTCTCCGTCGCTTACCATAACCAAGTAAGGGAAAGATGGCCCCCCACTCGGCTCCACACCATTGGATGGCGGAAGTGGTGTCAAACGTCACTTCAGCCCAATGGTCTTAAAGAGGAACCTCATCTGCCACATATGCCTCGTTCCCACTGAGCGGATCGGTTCGGGTCGGTACACTTTGAATGGCCTAGAATGGTCCGGTCTATTCTGTGAGCGTTTCCACTGCAAGTGGGACCACAAGGGGCCATACAGGGTTTAGAAAAAATGCCTCAGCATAGCACAGCAGAGGGTTTTTCTGTCAGCCAATCAGTGGAATGTATCGTAGCTCCGCCCTAACCGAACCGTTCCATTTTCTATGGCCCCACATCTGAAGCAGGACCCTGAATAGAGCGGGACGGTTCGGTTGTATGGCCCGCTTTCATAATGGAAACACCCAAAATAGCGGATGTGGAAACTCAGTGGAAACGAGGCAATAGTCGCCCAATTAGAGTGCTAAGTCTGCTGGCATATACGACCTTGCTCTTTAGAGGGTCCACCAGTTCTAGTAAGAGCCCCCATGTATTGAGTGGGTTCTTTTTATTCAAGATACCCCCATCTCCTTGGTGACGGTGGAAGTGACCTGGAGTTCATCATCCCATTGGAATCTTTCACACTTGGAATTTTTCCTGTGTGACTCAATGTGTTTTTTTTCCATTTCTTTTTATGCAGAGTCTTTACATATAGACTTTTTATTTGTATTTCACTTTATTTTAATTTTGTATACAATTTTGTGCACTGTGGAGATATCTGAAAATTTTGTTGCTGCTGTATATGTTTATTGCGCGGTATAACCCTATATTTATTTGCTATAATTTGTGGCCTTATTGAAGAGGGTCAATCATTTTTGTCTTCTTGCTGTTCTAGGTCTGCGCTTTTCCAGTGCCCAAGAGCGAACGCAAAGATCATTTTGAGTCATCGTTGCACAAGGAAATAATGGTACGTCAACTTTTTACATGTATTTGTTTTTTTTTTTTTTTTTTTTCAGTTAGGACCTGTCCCTCAAGAACAGAGTTAACCATGTTGTGGCTTCCCTACCCTTCAGTTCAGACAAGATTTCTGATGCTCTGCATTGCAGTTTCAGTGGCTTTTAGACGGGGTGGATTTGATTTAAATCAAGTTGATTTTAAATCCTGATTAAAATTGCTAGTAAAAAGGTTTGGTTTATATCATTTTTAAAGAGCAACTGTCTTCCCTGACCCGCTGTTGGCCCCTCCCCTGACCCACTGTTGGGCCACCAACAGTCCAATTCACTTAAATGGGACGGCTGGGATGTGGCAGTGACACAACAAGGTGAGGGACGTGGCGGCAGCAGGTGAGTGGATGCCCGCTAACGGGCGCTGCCATGATGGGACTGAAATGACAGGTGCTCTTTAAATGTAAGGACTTATTCTTGCTGGTAGTTAGAATATTTAATATTTGCAAACCAAAATGAACGTTTGCTATTTGGAATAAGCTGCCAGGTTAGTAAAACAGCGATATCAGAACCGATGTTGGGCTAATAGGTTAATCACACATAGAGAACTACTCAAATTCCTTTTATTTAATTAAAACAATAACCTTGCCAGTGCATGTCATCTCAGCTTGCAGAGCTTGGATTCACTGAATGAGTTTACCCAAAATGTAAATATTGCAGAATATACGGCCTCATGCTACTTAACTAAGCTCCATTTCATGTTGAATAAACAAAATTATTAATGTATCTTAAATAGAAAACTATCTTTTATTTTTACTCCAAAAGCATTTTAAAATAAATTTGATAAAAAATAAAAATCCGATTGAAATAAAAAAAGTGTTTTTTTTTTTTTTATCCACCCTGATTTTAGGGCTCCTGCACCACTAGCCGTGCCCCAGGCCCCGCCATGAGCCATGCCTGTCAAGAGGGGAAAAAAAACAGTTTTTGCTTTAACTGTCCATTGGCTAGCTCTGCCCCAAGTCGTGCCACTAGCTCTGCTGTCCTATAAATATAGCAGTTTAGACTGTTGAGAAAAACCATGTGCCACTGACGGGGGTACTTACAATGCTTTCATTTTATGTAAATCCTTTATATCAAGAGGAAAAAACCTGCTTGCTGTAACTGCAGTGTTAGCTGGAGTTTGGCTTCAGTCTGATAACCCAACCCCCCCCCCCCACTTTGATTAACCACTTGCCGACCGTGGGACGACCTGGGTTTGTGGGGGTATATCTGAATTTTGCAGCTAGAGGCATCATTCAGATATTGCCGTTTTCAGCCATCGATTCCCTACACCATAGGATCGACCACAGTGGCAGGTCAGCCGCTTGATCGTTCTTACAGGCAGCGAGAGAGGACGTCGACCCACCCACCCCACCCTCTGGTGCTTCTACCGACTCACCGCTGAGATCGGTGAGTCGGAGAACGAATCCCCCGCCGCCAGATGTCCAGCATAGAAATTTACGGCGGACCAGATGGTCGCCGGAGGAGTCTCTATGATCATCGAAGGCCGGGCATGATGTTGTGTCGCCGCGAACGTTGGAGCGAGAGCAATAATTCAAGCCCTAGGGCTCCTCTGTAACTCAAAACATGTAACCAGTAAAAAAAATTTTGAAAGCATCGCCTATGGGGATTTTTAAGTACCGAAGTTTGGCGCCATTCCACAAGCGTGTGCAATTTGAAGCGTGACATGTTAGGTTTCTATTTACTCGGCGCAACTTCATCTTTCACATTATGCAAAAAAATTTGGCTAACTTTACTGTGTTTTTTTTTTTAAAGCATGAAACTGTTTTTTTCCAAAAAAAAGCGCGTTTAAAAAAATTGCTGCGCAATACCGTGCAAGATAAAAAGTTGCCATGACCGCCATTGTATTCTCTAGGGTCTCTGCTAAAAAAAAACCTATATAATGTTTGGGGGTTCTGTGTAATTTCTAGCAAAAAAATGATGATTTTTACATGTAGGAGCGAAGTGTCAGAATTGGCCGGGTTGGTAAGTGGTTAATAAGGCTGCTGTCTAAAAGGTGCCCCCTGTGCTCCTTCATCCAGAGTAGTGGGGGCTCTCTAATACAGGAGTGGTGTTACTGGCATCACCTGGTGAAAACAGAGGGGGAAAAAAAAACTTTAAACTAATGCAGCCACCACATCTAAGGATTGATCCACTTTAATATTCAGCAGAACTAAGTTCAAACCTTCAACAGTCCCAGTTTCCCCTTGGGAAAATAAATTTCTCACCCCTGTATTATTATATATAATGATGTAGGGCAGGGATATGCAATTAGCAGACCTCCAGCTGTTGCAAAACTACAAGTCCCATCATGCCTCTGCCTCTGGGTGTCATGCTTGTGGCTGTCAGTCTTGCTATGCCTCATGGGTCTTGTAGTTCTGCAACAGCTTGAGGTCCGCTAATTGCATATCCCTGGTTTAGTGTATTCAACATTTGGAGCTGATTTATTTTTAAACAGTGAATGCTTTATAAGACCACATTATTTTTAGTAATAATAATAATTATCACTAATAATTGTCACCGCATCCTCCATGCCCTCTCCGTTCCGCTGTCTCCCTCTCCGTTCCGCTGTCTCCCTCTCCGTTCCGCTGTCTCCCTCTCCGTTCCGCTGTCTCCCTCCTTGTCCTCCTTTTGTGTATGGACAGAGTCAGCTGACTCTGTCCATTCACATAACTGAAACGTAATCTCCTGTGATTACGATGTGTCAGTTTATGAATGGAGAGGAGCCGCTGTCTTCTCTCCATTCATTCTCAGTGCAGCTGAGGCTGCAGAGAAAGGGACTGGGGAATCTCTATCCTCGGTCTCTTTCTCTGTCTCAAGGGGGAGATATCAGGGTTAAGCCCCCTGATATCTCACCAAAGCCCCCCAACAGGGCTGATTAAAAAAACCCCAAAAAAACACACACATTGCAATAAATAATAAAAAAAAAAAAAAAAAAATATTATTGTAAAAAATAATAAAAATGTAAATTAAAAACACACAGACACCGTTCACCCCCCCCCCCCCCCCCCCCCCTAAAAAAAGAAAAAAAAGAAAGCATTGTTTAAAAAAAAAAACAAAAAAAAAACACTTTCACGTGACATTAAAAAAAAAAGTATCGGTAATTAGTATCGGCGAGTACGTAAAAGAAAGGATCGGTACTTGTACTCGGGACAACCCTAATAATAATCAAAGAAGATATGCAGACAGTGAATATTTTGAGTGCCCTTGGTCAATGGAGACTTGGCTCCTTTACATTAGTGGCCAGCAGAGAAGTTCCTTATTAGATCGTTGATCAGTGGGAGGACGACTTTCATTGTTGGTCAGTGGGAGAATGGCCCTCTTGACATTAGGGAATAGTGGAAAGAATACTCTGTTGCATTGGTTCTCAGCGGGGAGCATGCCCTGGTACATTGGTCCTCAGAGGGGGAAGGGGGCGCTCTGGTATGCTGGCCCTCAGCAGGGGGGGCGCATTCTAGTACGCTCAGCAGGGGGTCGCGCTATGGTTCTCTGGCCCTCAGCAGAGGGGACGCGTCTGGTATGCTCAGCAGAGGGCGTGCTCTGGTAAGCTGGCCCTAAGCAGGGGGCATGCTCTGTAAAGCTGGCCCTGAGCAGGAGGGGCATGCTCTGTAAAGCTGGCCCTGAGCAGGGAGGGGTGCGCTCTGTAAAGCTGGCCCTGAGCAGGGAGGGGTGCGCTCTGTAAAGCTGGCCCTGAGCAGGGAGGGGTGCGCTCTGTAAAGCTGGCCCTGAGCAGGGAGGGGTGCGCTCTGTAAAGCTGGCCCTGAGCAGGGAGGGGTGCGCTCTGTAAAGCTGGCCCTGAGCAGGGAGGGGTGCGCTCTGTAAAGCTGGCCCTGAGCAGGGAGGGGTGCGCTCTGTAAAGCTGGCCCTGAGCAGGGAGGGGTGCGCTCTGTAAAGCTGGCCCTGAGCAGGGAGGGGTGCGCTCTGTAAAGCTGGCCCTAAGCAGGGGGCATGCTCTGTAAAGCTGGCCCTGAGCAGGGAGGGGCATGCTCTGTAAAGCTGGCCCTGAGCAGGGAGGGGTGCGCTCTGTAAAGCTGGCCCTGAGCAGGGAGGGGTGCGCTCTGTAAAGCTGGCCCTGAGCAGGGAGGGGTGCGCTCTGTAAAGCTGGCCCTGAGCAGGGAGGGGTGCGCTCTGTAAAGCTGGCCCTGAGCAGGGAGGGGTGCGCTCTGTAAAGCTGGCCCTGAGCAGGGAGGGGTGCGCTCTGTAAAGCTGGCCCTGAGCAGGGAGGGTGCGCTCTGTAAAGCTGGCCCTGAGCAGGGAGGGGTGCGCTCTGTAAAGCTGGCCCTGAGCAGGGAGGGGTGCGCTCTGTAAAGCTGGCCCTGAGCAGGGAGGGGTGCGCTCTGTAAAGCTGGCCCTGAGCAGGGAGGGGTGCGCTCTGTAAAGCTGGCCCTGAGCAGGGAGGGGTGCGCTCTGTAAAGCTGGCCCTGAGCAGGGAGGGGTGCGCTCTGTAAAGCTGGCCCTGAGCAGGGAGGGGTGCGCTCTGTAAAGCTGGCCCTGAGCAGGGAGGGGTGCGCTCTGTAAAGCTGGCCCTGAGCAGGGAGGGGTGCGCTCTGTAAAGCTGGCCCTGAGCAGGGAGGGGTGCGCTCTGTAAAGCTGGCCCTGAGCAGGGAGGGGTGCGCTCTGTAAAGCTGGCCCTGAGCAGGGAGGGGGTGCGCTCTGTAAAGCTGGCCCTGAGCAGGGAGGGGTGCGCTCTGTAAAGCTGGCCCTGAGCAGGGAGGGGTGCGCTCTGTAAAGCTGGCCCTGAGCAGGGAGGGGGTGCGCTCTGTAAAGCTGGCCCTGAGCAGGGAGGGGTGCGCTCTGTAAAGCTGGCCCTGAGCAGGGAGGGGTGCGCTCTGTAAAGCTGGCCCTGAGCAGGGGGGAGCGCGCTCTGGTAAGCTGGCCCTAAACATGGGAGGGGCGCGCTCTGGTACGCTGGCCCTCAGCAGGGAGGGATACTCTCTGGTACGTTTTCCCTCAGCGGGGGAGGGGGCGCACTCTGGTACGTTTTCCCTCAGCGGGGGAGGGGCGCGCTCTGGTACGTTTTCCCTCAGCGGGGGGGGGGGGGGGGGGGGGGGGGGCGCGCTCTGGTACGCTGGCCCTCGCAGGGAAGGGCGCGCTCTGGTACGTTTTCCCTCAGCGGGGGGGGGGGGGGGGGGGGGGGGGCGCGCTCTGGTACGCTGGCCCTCGGCAGGGAAGGGCGCGCTCTGGTACGTTTTCCCTGAGCGGGGGGGGGGGGGCGCGCTCTGGTACGCTGGCCCTCGGCAGGGAAGGGCGCGCTCTGGTACGTTTTCCCTGAGCGGGGGGGGGGGGGGCGCGCTCTGGTACGCTGGCCCTCGGCAGGGAAGGGCGCGCTCTGGTACGTTTTCCCTGAGCAGGGGGGGCGCGCTCTGGTACGCTGGCCCTCGGGGTGGGGGGCGCGCTCTGGTACGCTGGCCCTCGGGGGGGGGGGGGCACGCGCTCTGGTACGCTGGCCCTCGGGGGGGGGGGGGGCACGCTCTGGTACGCTGGCCCTGGGGGGGGGGGGTAGGGGGTTGGGGGGCGCGCTCTGGTACGCTGGCCCTCGGGGGGAGGGGCGCGCTCTGGTACGCTGGCCCTCAGCAGGGAGGGATACTCTCTGGTACGTTTTCCCTCAGCAGGGAGGTGCCGCGCTCTGGTACGCTGGCCCTCAGCAGGGGGGGGGGCGCTCTGGTACGCTGGCCCTCGGCAGGGGGGGGGCGCTCTGGTACGCTGGCCCTCGGCAGGGGGGGGGGGGGCGCTCTGGTACGCTGGCCCTCGGCGGGGGGGGGGGGGCGCTCTGGTATGCTGGCCCTCGGCAGGGAGGGGCGCGCTCTGGTACGCTGGCCCTCGGCGGGGAGGGGGCGCGCTCTGGTACGCTGGCCCTCGGCGGGGAGGGGCGGCGCTCTGGTACGCTGGCCCTCGGCGGGGAGGGGCGCGCTCTGGTACGCTGGCCCTCGGCGGGAGGGGCGCGCTCTGGTACGCTGGCCCTCGGCGGGGAGGGGCGCGCTCTGGTACGCTGGCCCTCGGCGGGGAGGGGCGCGCTCTGGTACGCTGGCCCCTCGGCGGGGAGGGGCGCGCTCTGGTACGCTGGCCCTCGGCGGGGAGGGGCGCGCTCTGGTACGCTGGCCCTCGGCGGGGAGGGGCGCGCTCTGGTACGCTGGCCCTCGGCGGGGAGGGGCGCGCTCTGGTACGCTGGCCCTCGGCGGGGAGGGGCGCGCTCTGGTACGCTGGCCCTCGGCGGGGAGGGGCGCGCTCTGGTACGCTGGCCCTCGGCGGGGGAGGGGCGCGCTCTGGTACGCTGGCCCTCGGCGGGGAGGGGCGCGCTCTGGTACGCTGGCCCTCGGCGGGGAGGGGCGCGCTCTGGTACGCTGGCCCTCGGCGGGGAGGGGCGCGCTCTGGTACGCTGGCCCTCGGCGGGAGGGGCGCGCTCTGGTACGCTGGCCCTCGGCGGGGAGGGGCGCGCTCTGGTACGCTGGCCCTCGGCGGGGAGGGGCGCGCTCTGGTACGCTGGCCCTCGGCGGGGAGGGGCGCGCTCTGGTACGCTGGCCCTCGGCGGGGAGGGGCGCGCTCTGGTACGCTGGCCCTCGGCGGGGAGGGGCGCGCTCTGGTACGCTGGCCCTCGGCGGGGAGGGGCGCGCTCTGGTACGCTGGCCCTCGGCGGGGAGGGGCGCGCTCTGGTACGCTGGCCCTCGGCGGGGAGGGGCGCGCTCTGGTACGCTGGCCCTCGGCGGGGAGGGGCGCGCTCTGGTACGCTGGCCCTCGGCGGGGAGGGGCGCGCTCTGGTACGCTGGCCCTCGGCGGGGAGGGGCGCGCTCTGGTACGCTGGCCCTCGGCGGGGAGGGGCGCTCTCTGGTACGCTGGCCCTCGGCGGGGAGGGGCGCTCTCTGGTACGCTGGCCCTCGGCGGGGAGGGGCGCGCTCTGGTACGCTGGCCCTCGGCGGGGAGGGGCGCGCTCTGGTACGCTGGCCCTCGGCGGGGAGGGGCGCGCTCTGGTACGCTGACCCTCAGCAGGGAAGGGCGCACTCTGGTACGTTTTCCCTCAGCAGGGGGGGGGGGGGCGGGGGGCTGCGCTCTGGTACGCTGGCCCTCAGCAGGGAGGGGCGCGCTCTGGTACGCTGGCCCTCAGCAGGGAGGGGCGCGCTCTGGTACGCTGGCCCTCAGCAGGGAGGGGCGCGCTCTGGTACGCTGGCCCTCAGCAGGGAGGGGCGCGCTCTGGTACGCTGGCCCTCAGCAGGGAGGGGCGTCTCTGGTACGCTGGCCCTCAGCAGGGAGGGGCGCTCTCTGGTACGCTGGCCCTCAGCAGGGGTAGGGCGCTCTCTGGTACGCTGGCCCTCAGCAGGGGTAGGGCGCGCTCTGGTACGCTGGCCCTCAGCAGGGGTAGGGCGCGCTCTGGTACGCTGGCCCTCAGCAGGGGTAGGGCGCGCTCTGGTACGCTGGCCCTCAGCAGGGGTAGGGCGCGCTCTGGTACGCTGGCCCTCAGCAGGGGTAGGGCGCGCTCTGGTACGCTGGCCCTCAGCAGGGGTAGGGCGCGCTCTGGTACGCTGGCCCTCAGCAGGGGTAGGGCGCGCTCTGGTACGCTGGCCCTCAGCAGGGGTAGGGCGCGCTCTGGTACGCTGGCCCTCAGCAGGGGGTAGGGCGCGCTCTGGTACGCTGGCCCTCAGCAGGGGTAGGGCGCGCTCTGGTACGCTGGCCCTCAGCAGGGGGTAGGGCGCGCTCTGGTACGCTGGCCCTCAGCAGGGGTAGGGCGCGCTCTGGTACGCTGGCCCTCAGCAGGGGTAGGGCGCGCTCTGGTACGCTGGCCCTCAGCAGGGGTGGAGCGTGCTGGCCCTTAGCAGGGGAGGGGCGCGCTCTGGTACGCTGGCCCTCAGCAGGAGTAGGGCGCGCTCTGGTACGCTGGCCCTCAGCAGGGGTGGAGCGCGCTGGCTCTCAGCGTGGGAGGGGCGCACTCTGGTATGCTGGCCCTCAGCAGGGGTGGGGCGTGCTGGTCCTCGGTAGGGGAGGGTGCCCTCTGGTACGCTGGCCCTCAGCAGGGAGGGGCGAGCTCTGGTACGCTGGCCCTCAGCAGGGAGGGGCGCGCTCTGGTACGCTGGCCCTCAGCAGGGAGGGGCGCGCTCTGGTACGCTGGCCCTCAGCAGGGAGGGGCGCGCTCTGGTACGCTGGCCCTCAGCAGGGAGGGGCGCGCTCTGGTACGCTGGCCCTCAGCAGGGAGGGGCGCGCTCTGGTACGCTGGCCCTCAGCAGGGAGGGGCGCGCTCTGGTACGCTGGCCCTCAGCAGGGAGGGGCGCGCTCTGGTACGCTGGCCCTCAGCAGGGAGGGGCGCGCTCTGGTACGCTGGCCCTCAGCAGGGAGGGGCGCGCTCTGGTACGCTGGCCCTCAGCAGGAGTAGGGGCGCGCTCTGGTACGCTGGCCCTCAGCAGGAGTAGGGCGCGCTCTGGTACGCTGGCCCTCAGCAGGAGTAGGGCGCGCTCTGGTACGCTGGCCCTCAGCAGGAGTAGGGCGCGCTCTGGTACGCTGGCCCTCAGCAGGAGTAGGGCGCGCTCTGGTACGCTGGCCCTCAGCAGGAGTAGGGCGCGCTCTGGTACGCTGGCCCTCAGCAGGAGTAGGGCGCGCTCTGGTACGCTGGCCCCTTCAGCAGGAGTAGGGCGCGCTCTGGTACGCTGGCCCTCAGCAGGAGTAGGGCGCGCTCTGGTACGCTGGCCCCTCAGCAGGAGTAGGGCGCGCTCTGGTACGCTGGCCCTCAGCAGGAGTAGGGCGCGCTCTGGTACGCTGGCCCTCAGCAGGAGTAGGGCGCGCTCTGGTACGCTGGCCCTCAGCAGGAGTAGGGCGCGCTCTGGTACGCTGGCCCTCAGCAGGAGTAGGGCGCGCTCTGGTACGCTGGCCCTCAGCAGGAGTAGGGCGCGCTCTGGTACGCTGGCCCTCAGCAGGGGTGGAGCGCGCTGGCTCTCAGCATGGGAGGGGCGCACTCTGGTACGCTGGCCCTCAGCAGGGGTGGGGCGTGCTGGTCCTCAGCAGGGGAGGGTGCCCTCTGGTACGCTGGCCCTCAGCAGGGGTGGAGCGTGCTGGCCATCAGCAGGGGAGGGTGCCCTCTGGTACGCTGGCCCTCAGCAGGGTGGAGCGTGCTGGCCCTTAGCAGGGGAGGGGCGCGCTCTGGTACGCTGGCCCTCAGCAGGGAGGGGCCGCGCTCTGGTACGCTGGCCCTCAGCAGGGAGGGGCGCGCTCTGGTACGCTGGCCCTCAGCAGGGAGGGGCGCGCTCTGGTACGCTGGCCCTCAGCAGGGAGGGGCGCGCTCTGGTACGCTGGCCCTCAGCAGGGAGGGGCGCGCTCTGGTACGCTGGCCCTCAGCAGGGAGGGGCGCGCTCTGGTTCGCTGGCCCTCAGCAGGAGTAGGGCGCGCTCTGGTACGCTGGCCCTCAGCAGGAGTAGGGCGCGCTGGCTCTCAGCATGGGAGGGGCGCACTCTGGTATGCTGGTCCTCAGCAGGGTGGGGCGTGCTGGTTCTCAGCAGGGAGGGGGGCACCATCTGGTACGCTGGCCCTCCAGCCGGGGTGGAGCGTGCTGGCCCTCAGCAGGGAGGGGCGCACTCTGGTACGCTGGCCCTCAGCAGGGGAGGGGCGCACTCTGGTACGCTGGCCCTCAGCAGGGGAGGGGCGCACTCTGGTACGCTGGCCCTCAGCAGGGGAGGGGCGCACTCTGGTACGCTGGCCCTCAGCAGGGAGGGGCGCACTCTGGTACGCTGGCCCTCAGGAAAGGGGGGGGGGGCCCAGACAGTGGCACATTGGTCCTTAGCGGGAGTGTTCTTTGACTACCATTGGTGCTGGAACTATGCAAGCACTCCCTAGCAACCTCTCTAGGACGATTAAAAAAGACAGACTGACCCAGAAGGTTGTGGTGAGATGAAACAAAAGGAACTAAAAGCCCTCCACTGAACCATTGCATAACATAGCAGAACCTTCACGGAACAGAAGACATTTACATATCTCATTCCATCACATATCCCATATAACATTTTAGGACAGTAATGCCCCGTACACACGGTCGGATTTTCCGATGGAAAATGTCCGATCGGAGCGCGTTGTCGGAAATTCCGACCGTGTGTGGGCTCCATCGGACATTTTCCATCGGATTTTCCGACACACAAAGTTGGAGAGCAGGAGATAAAATTTTCCGACAACAAAATCCGTTGTCGGAAATTCCGATCGTGTGTACACAAATCCGACGGACAAAGTGCCACGCATGCTCAGAATAAATAAAGAGATGAAAGCTATTGGCCACTGCCCCGTTTATAGTCCCGACGTACATGTTTTACGTCACCGCGTTTAAAATTAAAATTAAAAAATCGGATTTTCCGACAACTTTGTGTGACCGTGTGTATGCAAGACAAGTTTGAGCCAACATCCGTCGGAAAAAATACTAGGATTTTGTTGTCGGAATGTCCGAACAAAGTCCGACCGTGTGTACGGGGCATAAGTCTGTTTAAATTACAGAACACCTTCCCCTCACCTCATCACAACATGATTTGGTAGTCCTAATACTTCAGAATGCACATGACAGCCCTGGATTCCTGACAGGCTCCACGGGTTAATCGTTTTGTATTTATAGAAAATATAAAGCACTTTCAGCTATATTTTTTTAACAGCTCAAAAGAAAAAATAAGGCAAGACCATTGTTAGGATTCACACACTCTAAATTGATTCCCAGGGTACTTCTATTATTTATAGACGCTGTGTCTATATAAAAGAAAACCATGGATCCAGAGCTCCATCTCTTTAGTCAACAATAATACATATCTCTGACTGAAGTTCTAATCCTTCCTCTGCTCTAAATGGGGGGAACAATATCTGGAGTGCCATTAAATCTGCATTTTCAATGTTTGTATTATATTATGATAACTTGTGTATTGGTCTTATAGGAATTTAAGAAGCAGTGTTTGTGGGAGGGAAGACATTCACCTACGCTGCAGGAGGCAATAGAAAAAACCTACAGAGCTAAAGCAGAGTGGGAAAAAGCCCTAAGAGCAAAAAAGAGGGCACTAAAAGATGCCAATAAAGAACCCAGTGAGGGATCACCCCAAAAGGGAGCACCAGATGGAGAAGCGCTTGACCAGGGAGCACCCAATGAAAAAGCATCTGACGAGGTAGCACCTGAGATGGAGGCATCCGACAAGGAGGCACCTAACATGAAGTCGTCTGACAAGGAGGCACCTGACATGGAGTCATCTGGCAAGGAGGCACCTGAGATGGTGTTGTCTGACAAGGAGGCACCTGAGATGGAGTCAACCAACAAGGAGGCAAGCGAGATGGAGTCATCCGACAAGGAGGCACCTGAGATGGTATCGTCTGACAAGGAGGCACCTAAGATGGAGTCAACCAACAAGGAGGCACCCAACATGGAGGCACCCGGGATGGAGTCATACGACAAGGAGGCACCCAACATAGAAAGCTCTGACATGGAAGCACCTAATGAGTCATCTGAAAAGGAAGAACATGAAAAGGAGTCTGAGACCCCTGACATGGAAACCTCTGATATGGGAGCCTCCAACATGGAAAGCTCAGGTATTGAAGCCCCAGACAAGAAAGTGGTTGACATGGAAACACATGATATAGAAGGACCCGAAAGGGAGTCCTCCAATAAGGAAGCAGTTGACATGGAAACACCTGACAAAGGAGCAACAGACAAGGAAGCACCCGAAAAAGAAAAGCCTGTCAAGATATATCGTGATTGGGAAAAATTTTACTCACACATTGGATATGTTGGTAAGGGGGAATTTGCGCTGCCTTTTCTTCATTACTGTTTCACAATCTGATCTTTTAGCTGCTGGGTGTTTGCCACATTTACCAGTTTTCCAAAGCAATTGGACAGCTCTTATGTTTACCGAGTCTTCTTGCATCAGTGGAGGTTGGTAGTAACGCTAAGGGATCTGTAACGGATTCACACAACTTTCACACGAGATTTGCACATTTTTTCTAAATGGATTCATTTTGGAAAAATCTATGAATCCTAGGTGAAAATTCTGTTAATCTGGTGAAACATTTTGTAAATTTAAATCCTTAAATGTTGTGCTTCCTTTCCTGTGGGGGGAAAAAAAAGTTACTGCTTTCAGTTTTTGATACCGTATAACCCCTCTGTCAGGAGGACATGGGTTATTTTTGAGTGTTTCAGCATCCACAAATTTTTACTTTTGCATTACATAATTATAAAAAGGAGAGGCTTTCGTATTCAAGCTGTTGATTTTTTCTATCATCAAAGAAATATAGGGATGCAGCAAAATGCAGAATTTACCTTCTACAGTCAGTATTGGTGCCAAACCATCCAGCAGAATAGAGAGAGTCCCATAGAATTTTCAGAAGTTGAGTTCATCAATGGCAGCCTACATGCACTATATGGAACAAGTAGAAGTGAGGAGCTGGATAAAATTATCCATAGATTATAATAAGGCCCAGTGGTTCCATTGTCTTAAAACGCCACTTCTGTTGGGGAAATGGTAGCAAAAAACAAATAATTCTTTATAGCATATATAATTGCTACAAAAGTCGTAAAAAAAGGGGGAGAAATTGGGAGGGGATTATCACGGTGCTTGCGAATAATAGGAACTGTATATATAAAAAGTTATAGTTTTAATAAAGACAAGATTAAAAACAAAAAAAAGCAGTTTTTTTGAGTAGTGCTTAACATTTCATTGTGATGGTGGTCATGTGGTGAAAGTTTTGTGAACAGGGATTTGGTTTTTGTATATTAACCTGACATGTTTCGCCTTATGGCTTCATCAGGGGATATACGACTCAACCAATGACTACGTGAGACTGTACAAAAATAGAAAATATAACATAAGCAATTATATATCAAATGTAGACCTACATCAATGCGTGTAACAAACAAATTTACATTATTTGCCAATGTCCACCCAAAAAGGGAGCTTACCGCCTCAAAATTCCCATGATATATTTTGCTTATGTTTTATGTTTTCTATTTTTGTACAGTCTCAAGTAGTCATTGGTTAATTTGTATATCCCCTGATGAAGCCATAAAGCGAAACACGTTTGGTTAATATACGATTACGAGATCCCTGTTCAACATAAACTTTCGCCACGTGACCACAATCACAATGAAATGTTGAACACTACTCAACAAGCCGCCTTGTTTGGTTTTTAATCTTGTCTTTATTAAACTATAATTTTTTTTATATATGCAGTTTTTATTTGCAAGCACCAAGATAATCCCCTCCCAATTTCCCCCCCTTTTTTGAATATTTGACTATTTGCGATGAGGTGCTAAATACTAGGTGTTTACCTTTAATTGGACACAACTCAAACACAAATTGTAATTGAATGTTCTTAAAAATTACCTTTCCTTTTTCAATCTGCAGCTCTGTAATTTTCTGTAAAATTCAATGCAATATGGCAACCTAGGGGTGTTCTCTCCACAGATATTGTATAGAATGCCCCCAGATCTGTCATTTCCTGCTTGCATGGCTCACTAATTTTCCCAGAAGTCTGCACTAAGATACAAGTCACATTTTGAACATCCCCGGCAACAAAAATTTCATTTTTGATTCGATACTCTCAAAGAAAAATCATGCCTAAAGGGTTGCAGGCCCTGCCACTTTCCTTATTAGAGCCCTGCAAGTGCAGCAGCTTATTGACAATTATAAGATCATTCACATTCGCTTTGCACATGAACACAGATAAACAACTATTTCTTCAGAAGAACAAAAGGTAGGGATCTGCAACAAAGTTTGTTAAAATCCCTGCAATGTGTATAGATCACCCAGAGGGGAAATTTTCTCAGCAAAAGTGGAGTTACTCTTTGGGCTAGTTTACGCTTGCTTCAAAACAAGTCTTCAGACACGCTTTGTTAAAGCTCTCTGAATGCCAATCAAAGCCCCTGTCACTAAATAAAATGGTTATCTTACAGTCCTGTTTACACCTTGCTTTTGCTTGGTGCTTCGATGAGGGCTTTTGGTGGGGCTTCGATGAGGGCTTTTGGTGGGGCTTCGATGAGGGCTTTTGGTGGGGCTTCGATGAGGGCTTTTGGTGGGGCTTCGATGAGGGCTTTTGGTGGGGCTTTGATGAGGGCTTTTGGTGGGGCTTCAAGCAAGCTTTGCTATGGAGGCTTTGAAGCACCACTAAAGCTACATGGGGTATAATTTTTGAAGCAAAGCAAAAGCATGGTGTAAACAGGACTGTAAGAGTTAAAAGTTTTGTTAAAACTCTCTGAAGTTCAAACTTCAGAGAGTTTTAACAAAGCCCGTGTGAAGCAAGTGTAAACTAGCCGTTAATATGTGTTGAAGCCGAAGCAAGTGTAAATGAGCCCTTTAAAGGCAAGGGTCCCAGATTTAGAGGTTCACATGTACAAAGTCCAATGAAAGCTCCAAATAAAAGCCCCCTGGGGGCTCAAAAAAGAATTCCATTAAAAAAAAAAAGTATTTTCCCATGCAGTGGGGCTGTGCCCGCTCTGCATTGGTTAACTGCTTGTTTTGTCTAGGGGCGCAAGGAAAAGCTGTACTTACCCGGTCCTTCGATCCTCTGGAAAATTACGCTCCCCTACGTCCAGTGGAGAACCCTTCCTGCCCTTCCCACGTCCAGAGCTGGTCTATGGGAGTGATGACGTCAGGAACAGTCCATTCACAAGACTGCTAGTGTGCGAGGACCGGTCTTGCGTTCGGCAGATTAGTATAGGTAAGTATATCTCTGCTCTGCTATCCCCTGGACCAGGGATATGCAATTAGCGGACCTCCAGCTGTTGCAAAACTACAAGTCCCATCGTGTCATGCTTGTGGCTGTCAGTCTTGCGATGCCTCATGGGACTTGTAGTCCTGCAACAGCTGGAGGTCCACTAATTGAATATCCCTGCCCCAGACTAAAGCAAGCATATAGCCTATGAGGTGCGGGCACAGCCCCACTGCATGGGAATTTTTTTTTTTTTTTTTTTTCTTGGAGTTCTTCTAGAGTGATTTGAAGGCTCACAAGCGGCACAGTCATCAGGGTTTATTTGTTTGTTATTTGATGAAATCGGATATCACCAAGCTCAGTGGGTCAATGAATTTATCCACGATAAAAAGGAATTTGCAGTGTTTAATGGTGTGCATTTTATGTCTCTTGAAACAGGTCTTGACCACGTTTTGGAGTATCTTCCAGATGAATCCGGGCAACGCACCTATTTTTGCAAACTGTGCCGAGGAGAGTTTAGAACAAAGTCCATATTCTATCACGTCCAGTCAATTGAGCACCGGATCTTGTACTTGGTAAGTGTATTATTTCAGTGACTCTGTTGCAAAGAAAAAAAAAAAAAAGTTTACCCTATCATGGCTAGAGTTTATTAAAAATCCTAGATACCCGGACCAAATTTAGCTGCGGCAATATGTGGCAGTTTGCTCGACAACTTAATGAGGCATATTTTTTGTTTAATGACATTTTAAGGTTGAATATATTTTTGTTAAACATTTTTCAAGTAGAGCAATAGAGGGTTCAAAATAAAGAAAAAAGGGGTGGGGGGTGGGGAGCAGTGGTAAACAAATACCACAAAACAATCGGTACATAACATACATTTTTGTAGGTGCAAATAACAATGCTCAGAAGTTGCAATCAGCATTATAAACATTCTGTGTGTCTATGCAGTTGGACGTATATCCGTGAAAACAGGGAGAGGAGGGGGGGAAAGAATGGGGTATGGGGGGAGGTATAAATATACATACAGTGTGTCTGTTATAATTCGTTCTCAATGTATCTGAAACAAAATGATTGGAAAGCTGTTCACTGGAGTGTGGTCATCTTTTATTACATTTTTATTGTGAGAATGCAATTAACAAGAACAATGGCTGCAACATTTGGCTGGCAAGCTAAAGAGGACCTTCAGTCATTTTTTTCATCTTTCCATCTATTAAGAAGAAAATGTAAGAGAGCAATCGCTCCCTCAAAAGGTGATTTTTAATGGGTGTGTTATGTACTGTCACTGAGGTAAGCACAACCACAAGAGTTTATAAAATTATTTAAGATTTATTATAAAGATACAAATATAAAATTACAATACAAAAATATCATTGGTCATAAGGTGTTGACCATAGTTGATACTTAAAGCACAAGATGCTTGTAATTGCAGAGGACTGACGCGTTTCGCAAACTGCTTTTTCAAGGCAGCTCAAAATCTTCATCTTTCCATCTATTAAATCTTCTGCCCTCGTTTTAACTTTGCATAGTAAAACATTTTTTTTTTCCTGCCAGTAAATACCTTATACAGCCCACTTCCCGTTTCTTGTCTGGTAATTAGCCTAGGCTGGGGGATCAGCAACCTGTAAATGGCAATCTACCAGTAGATCACGGACAGGTGACTGGTAGATCGCGGTCTGGGCTTGCTGTCCCGGCATCCCAGAGCATCAGACAGAGTGCAATGAACTGTAGCTCCCCAGTGCTGGCAGCACCCATACAGCCCCAGACCATAACACTCCCACCACCATGCTTGACTGTAGGCAAGACACACTTGTCTTTGTACTCCTCACCTGGTTGCCGCCACACACGATTGATACCATCTGAACCAAATAAGTTTATCTTGGTCTCATCAGACCACAGGACATGGTTCCAGTAATCCATGTCCTTAGTCTGCTTGTCTTCAGTAAACTGTTTGCAGGCTTTCTAGTGCATCATCTTTAGAAGAGGCCTCCTTCTGGGACAACAGCCATGCAGACCAATTTGATTCAGTGTGCGGCGTATGATCTGAGCACTGACAGGCTGACCCCCCACCCCTTCAACCTCTGCAGCAATGCTGGCTGCACTCATGTGTCTATTTCCCAAAGACAACCTCTGGATATGACACTGAGCACGTGCACTCAACTCCTTTTGTCGACCATGGCAAGGCCTGTTCTGAGTGGAACCTGTCCTGTTAAACCACTGTATGGTCTTGTCCACCATGCTGCAGCTCAGTTTCAGGGTCTTGGCAATCTCCCGAGGGGGTTACCTTGCGGGCGCGCTCCCGAGTCCAGCATTTGCGTCTACAGACACGAATGCCGGACTCGGCCCCGCGCCGGCGTCATTGGATTTGATTGACGGCAGCGGGAGCCAGTGGCTACACTGCTATCAATCTATCCAATCAAGAGTCGGGAACCCGTGGAGAGAGGGGCGGCGGGGATGCGCCAACGGAAATTTGGGGCTCGAGTAAGTAAAACGGGGGGGGGGGCTAGGGGGCCAGTGTTTTTTCATGCATAGGATGCATTAATGTGAAAAAAACACGAGCCTTTACAACCCTTTTTAAGGCTTCACGTGGCAAAGCTCATGTGTTCTGCTGCTTTAAAATGCATTTCAAGTAGAAATGTCATTCTTTCCTACATACCTGGTTCACATCTATGTGCCCCAGTTCAGTTAAATAATATTGATTCATTCACTCACACCTATGTGTGCATGACCACACATACATGGGAACACGCACAACAATGTAAATCCAGGTTTAAAGCGGTAATAAATCCCAAAAGCAAACATTTTATTATATCGCGGCTTACCAATTCTTTTATGTGGTGGCTGCATTGGTTTTCATTAGGCTTTTTTTTTTTTGCCAATGCAGCACTTACAGGGATGAGACAAACCATTCAGCACTGGCAGGGGGTGCTTACAATGCCAATGTGCAGGCAGGTGTCACGCCTTCAGTTTTGCTTTAATAAATTTGCAGTTTACTAGTCATTTTCATGTATATTTTTCAATACTCTTGTTTATCAGACTCGTCCATTTTTTGTGTCTTCCAGTCCAGGTATCAGAAAGACGTGGGCATTGGTAGAAATTTCAAAGTAAACACCGAGAGCAAGTACAAGCAGTTATCGAAATGTGTCCAAAAAGTACAGAGAAAATATGGAAAGAAGAATGTGAAGGTAAGTATTCCTGATGACGGATTCTCTTCCATGGGCTTACATTTTAGCTTTGTTCAGCTCTGTTGGGGTCTGTAGTTCACAAAGTCTGCTAGTGTACATCAATGGCCTCTTCCCACCTCAACGTAATCTTTCATGATTGCTGGTCAGCTAAACCGCATGCATGCTGACTTTCCTATAACTCTCTTGGTAAAATCAAGCGATAAGAAAATCGCATTAGAATTTCCAACCACCACGGTTTGTACAAGAGTGGATGAGGTGCTTCCTCCATTGATCTCTAATACAGAAGAAACAAATAATTTGGGAGTCCAGCCAAATAAAGCCTTGTAGGAGAGTTGGAGACACAAACTTCTACATGGAACCTCAACTACTGAAGACCACATATGGCCAAACAGTTGGAGACACCTGGCCATGTCACCTTTGTTGGACCTCACATTCCAAATCACAGGCATAGATATGGAGGTTGGCCCCCTTTCCTTTGCGACTATAACACCAATGAGTGGGGGGAAAAAAGCAGTACTATACTTCCAGGTATTGGGAGCTTGTGACTCGACTCGTACGTGACACCACTGGTGCTTGGCAGTTTGCCACTGTGGTCCTCAAAACTGTCATGTGAAGGTGGTGACAGTATTTAGACCTGTGTAAGCTCTAAGCTGCGACTTGAAGGTTACAAAGGACTTGCTCCCTGTGGGTAAACAGGACAACGGGGGGAGCAAAAGGAAGCTAAATACAGTAAAACCTTGGCTTGAGAGTAACTTGGTTTGAGAGTCTTTTGCAAGACGAACTACATTTTTTTTTTTTTTTTTTTTTTTTTAATTTTGACTTGATATACAAGCGATAGCTATGAAGATCCACCAAATAGGGGCTAAAGGTTGCCAATCCCGAATTCAATATAAAGGAGCAAATATCCCCCAGGTAAGTACTAGGGTAGACAACAAGGGAAAAGGATATAAAAAAAAATTATATGAATGATTATTGGTTTGTAGAAAATATAAAATTATTCAGGTGCAGACATCACCAAAAATAAAGTTGATAAAAACAACAAGTTTACAAAGCTAAATCGTTAGTGCGTAGCAATTGTAGATATTCAGTCCGACGCGTTTCAGGACACTTGTGGGGTCCCTTCATCAGGGGTGTTCAAGGCAAGGTGAAATTACCATAGCACATTCTAAAAATATGCAAAACAGAGAAATAATAATAGAACAGGAAGAATAGAACTTGTGATATACAAGCGATGTCTTGGTATAAGAGTAGCGTCATGTCACAACTGAGTATAAAAGAGAAGAGAGGTGCCTCTAAGTGTAGCAATATGGTTACATTTAATGAAGGTACAAAATTTAGCAACTCACATAGTTGATGATTAAAACAGACACATATAAGTATACAGGCATCCAGGGTAAAGCTGTCCACATAGACCATACCCTGCACCGCCATCAACGCCGTCCCTTTCACGCTTCGCTCCATGAGCGGTTCAAGCCTCGCTTTCAGATCGCTCTACTGCAGGGTAGTCTTCCCAGTCACGATTGCAGACTGACAGCGGTGAGGAGGATGGTGTATGAGGACAGCTTTACCCCGGATCCCTGCATACTTGGATGTGCCTCTTTTAATCATCAATCATGTGAGTTTGCTAAATGTTGTACCTTCAATAAATGTAACCATGTTACTACACTTAGAGGCGCCTCTCTTCTCTTTTATACTCTGTTGTGACGTGACGCTACTCCTTATACCAAGACATCGCTTGTATATCACAAGTTCTATTCTTCTCTTCTCTTTTATACTCTGTAGCTCCTGCTGGATTTTGTTTCTAATCCCCTTGTGGAGGCTTCCATTTGTGGATGGACATTTTATGGTTACACAACCTATTCACATTGCTATAATCTTTTTATATGGACTATAAACTGAAGGACTTATGAATTGGTTGTGGAACTAATCATTTGAGTTTCCATTATTTCTTATAGGGAAATTCGCTTTGATATACAAGTGCTTTGGATTACTTGCATGTTTCTGGAACAAATTATTATGCTCACAATCCAAGGTTTTACTGTATGTGCATGTGGTGGTGCTGGCATTAAAAAAAGTTATCTGCATCTGCTTGGGTAGATATTAAAGTCAGTATTGCATATACTTGGGCCCACATTAAATGAGAAGTACAGCCGAAGCACGTTTGACTGTACTTCTCCTGTGGATCACAGGAGTGCAGTTCATTCTGCACTCCTGTGACCCGTTCTCAGCAGGCTGACATCACAGAGCCTCGGTCCAGGCTGGGGCAAGAGCATGACAATGGAGTCGGGATCCGCCTACATGCCTGGACCGGCACCCAGCCTCTCAGTGAGCCTCTGAGAGGCTGAGCCGGTCACTCCTGCCTCCTCCACAACTCTTCACTCCAGTGAGCGCGGAGGGGCAGAGCACACCATAGTGACTGACAGTCACCCGCTCTCTACTTAGGGAGCCCTGAGAATCGAGCGATCAATGCTGTTTGATCAATCGGTTCTCATTCTTAGAGCCGGGGGGGACAGATGCAACATCGGACCGATGCTGCAGCCACCTAGGTAAGTATGATTCTGAAAAAAAACAAAACTCCATACTACTTTTTAAAGGTGAGTATATGCATGTCGTGGGGCCTGCAATAAGAGAAGTGTGGGATATGAAAAAAACAAACACACATACTCTCCTATATGCCTGCAGCATAAGTCAAATGCTGCAGCTGTCCCATAATCGCTCTAAGGCCAAGAACTGAGTGATCACATGACCATCAGTTCTCGGTCTTCACTGAGCAGAGAGCGGTGACTGTCAGTCATTGCTCTCTGCTCTGCCCCTTCAGCGCTCACTAGAGGACCGAGCTGTGGATTGGGGGCAGGAGCAGCTGGTTTAGGCTCTTGACGTCAACTGAGTGGATTCCAACCTTAAAGTCGGGATTCTTCCAGAGCCTGGCGTGGCTCTGTGCCCGCTGTTGGCTGAATCTGGGTCACAGATGTGCAGAACGAATGCACTCCTTTGACCCAGAAGATAAGTACGGCCAAAAAACGCTTTGGAAATACTACTCTTTAGGTGAGTATATGCATGTCATGGGGGCCTGCATTTAAAGGTGATTTAAGTGAATGTGTGCATGTGCTGGAGAGCGCATTTTACCCTACAAAGCAGAGGTTCATTTTAGGTCTGTGCTGCAATGCTGGTTTTCACCAGAAGTTGGAGAAAATGATGGTTAGGACCATTACCTGCAAACCTCTTTTGGAAGACACCCTTGCGCTGCTGCAATAGGGGTAAAACTCCTAGCTAGTATATGATCCAGGTATAATCCGATTTTGCCTTTCTGGGATCAGGAAGGAATTTTTTTCCCCTGCTGTAGCAAATTGGTTAATGCTTTTGCTGGGGTTTTTCGCCTTCCTCTGGATCAACTGTGGGTATAGGATTTGGGTATATTGGGATTGTATGATATTTTTTATTTATTTTTATGGTTGAACTAGAGGGACTTTTTTCAACCTGACTATGTAACTGTAACATCAATTTGATGTCCCTTTTGTCTTATTTTCATTTTTTTTTTCTATTTCAGGTTATCAAGAAAGTTTATGTAAGGCCAGAACCTAAAGAACTTCCAGGTATATTGACTTTCCCTCTGTTTTATTGAAAGGTTCAGTCCACAATAAAAACTGATAAACCCTTTTACACATGTGCGGTGGAAATGCCCACGCGGCGCACTTATGCGTTGCTGGGTCGCCGATGTGAATGTGCTTTAATTTTTTCGTAATTATTAATTAATTTTGTTGCTTTGTTTAGTTTTACACCGTTTCTTTAATAATTTTTTTTCATCACTTTTATTGCTGTCATAAGGAATGTAAACATCCCTGTGTCAGCAATAGACATGTGACAGGTACTCTTTATGGAGCGATCTGGGGTCTATGGTACACCAAATCCCTCCTCTGCACTTAAAAGCATTCAAAACGCCAAGATCGTTTTTTGTTTTTTGATTTTTTTGTTTTTTTCTTTTTAATGCTTTTGATTTTTAAAAGCTGGCTCCGATTGTCATGTAAACACTTTGTTTACTGTTACAAACAGCCAATCAAAGCCAATCCCGACTTTGCTTGGCTTTCTCCTGGTGGGCCAGGAGAGTCCGAGAGAGCCGTGAAAGGCGGCAGGGGGCATCCCCTCCTGCTGCTTGTAATAGCAGTCGAGCGGCTAGTAGGCCGCTCTCATTGGTTATTACAAG
Organism: Aquarana catesbeiana; assembly: GCF_042186555.1. Lineage (NCBI taxonomy): Eukaryota > Metazoa > Chordata > Amphibia > Anura > Ranidae > Aquarana > Aquarana catesbeiana. The sequence goes on from NC_133336.1 coordinate 188,417,801, forward strand.
AGAACTGACCGCCGACACTAAAAAAAAAAGATAAAAGGGTGATGCCTGCAGCTGTAGGTATCATCCTGGTACAGACTCTGCCCGCCTGAAAGATACCGCCAAGGCAAACGCCATGTTTGCCTCATGGTAGATACGCCCCTGGGTACAGCAGTAGAGGTCCAGAAATTCAGCAACTTTTGTAAAGGTTATGTCCAGCAAGGTGCATGCCACCACCTGGACTTCTCTGTTATTTACATCTGACTAGTTTGACACTCCCAGAGGATCTACTCTGAGAGGATCTACTCCGCTCACCTTCCTGCTGCTCCAGATGTGACGTCTGCACCAGACACTTCCAGAATATATACACATAAACCAGAAGTGCCTGGTGATGACGTCTTTCTGGTTCGCATGTTCGTTTCCCAGTGCATCCTGGGATATCTCCTACCTGCAATTCCTCAAAAACAAAGCGAAGCCAAGTTTAAATAAAAGCCTCTCAAAATCTGCAGGTGCTCTAAGCAATCATTGTCAGACTTCTGTAGAGGCTTTGAAGCACCAAGAAAGCGACATAGGGTATAATTTTTGAAGCAAAGGTAACCGTTTTATTTAGTGACAGCAGCTTTGATTGGCATTCAGAGTGCTTTAAAATAAAAAAAAGTGTGTCCAATGCCAAATTTTAAAGTGTAAACGAGCCCTAAGTGACAAGATTGCTTTACAGTTGATCTACTAAAGTCAAATTTCATGGTTTTGAGCTAAATAATATTTGTATGGGTACACCTTCTGTGCTTCTGTGATACATTGAGTACATTTTGTGATTCAACAGGAAGGAAAAATCAAGCCGACGCTTTGTTTATGAAACATGATACTGATTTGAGGACTGAGCACCTAGACGATCCATTTTTGAGAGTCTCTCCGGGCCTACGTAACCGATCCTTCCACAACGATCTTCAGGGTGACCCAAGATATCTCCAAGATTCTGAATTCTCCAGGTTTGGCTTTGCCCAAGCCACGCGGATGGAAAGAGACCCATTTAAACGCGATTTTGAGGAACAGTTTATGGAAACTGAAAGATTGCGCCGGTTAGGTGTAGGACCTATGAATCTAGAAGAGGCTCATTTACGACATGCTTTCGGTGGTGAACGCTATCCAATGAGCCAAGAAGAGGTAATAATGCGCCGTCGGTCCAGTGATGGCCGATACCCAATGGGTAACGAAGACGTAATAATGCGTCGTCTTTCTGGTGATGGCCAGTACCCAATGAACCAAGAAGATGTAATGATGCGCCGTCTTTCCAGTGATGGCCAGTACCCCATGAGTCAAGATCGGATGATGCACCCTCCTTCCAGTGAAGGCCAACCTCGAAGGAGTCGAGATGATGTCATGCTTTTGTTGCAGCGCGCTTTCTTGGATGCCCAACCTTCAGAAAATCAGGAAGGAGCTGGGTTGCAGCGTGGCTTTAGTGATGACCGACCCATGATGAGCCGTGAAGGGGCAGCTTTGCGCCAGCCGCCTGCTGATGCCCGAAGTGGAATGAGTCAAGAGCGTTCAACAATGCGCTATGCTGCTGATGATGGCTATCCTACAAGGAGTCAAGAGCCTTCAGCAATGGGCCATGCTGCTGATGGTGGCTATCCTAAAATGAACCAGAGAGATTTTAGGAGGAGACCAACTTCTGGAAACGTCCAACCCTCAGCCGTTTCAAAATCGACAGAAGATGAAAACAGCACCACAGTTACCCTTGCTCAGGGAGTGCCATCTGCGATGAGTCAAAGACTAGTAGAATTACGCCGCGCTGTTATGATGAACCCATATACGAAGGGTGATCGAGGCAAAACATTTAAAGGTAATGTCTTAAAATTTAGCCTTTCGTTGGGTATTTAGGCTGTAGTGTAGTCAGGGGGATGTATCGTGATGACCATCTCATGATTGTGCACTCTCTCTACACCAGGGGTGTCCAACTTCATTTCGTCGTTGGCCGCATCAGCATTATGGTTGCCATCAAAGGGCTGGTTGTATCTGTAAGACTCCAACCACTTGCCGACCATGCTATAGCCGAATGACGGCTACAGTACAGCTGGCTAGTTCTGGGACGCCATCATATTATGGCGTGCCGTGATCGTGCCCGGGAGGCGCGCTTTGTGATTTGCAGTGTCCGTAGGACACTACTGATCACAGATTGAGGTAAAGGGCTAGGGGCTAGAGCCTTTAAGGAGCTGCACAGAGAAGGGCAGGATCTGGCGGAGGAGTTATTATTTTATTATTATTATTCAGGATTTATATAGCGCCAACAGTTTACGCAGCGCTTTACAATATAAAAGGGAGTTCTGTTGTCCTCTCTGCTTATTTTTAACAGATACTGCTTGGCACGATATAAAAGGCAGCCACAAATGCCTATTAACCGCCTAAGGACCGCCCCACATACATATACTGCGGCAGAGCAGCCCATTGGCGCAAAATCACGTACCTGTACGTCATTCTCGTCTTCAGCTCTCAGCCGCGCGCCGCCATGATTGGACAAGGCAGGAGCCAATCGGCGTGTCCGGCGATCGTCCGTAGAGAGGCAGAACGGCGGTCTTCCTATGTAAAGAAGGCAGACTACTGTTCTGCCATAAAGGAAAATGGAGATCTAAGCAGAAACATGGATCTCTGTTTTCCTTTAGTCAAAGCACTCCCCCCTACAGTTAGAAAGCACTCATAGGGAACACATTTAACCCTTTGATTGCCCCTGATGTTAACCCCTTCCCTGTCAGTGTCATTTATACCTTGTCGGTGCTATTTTTTAAAAAATTTTTTTAGCAGTGATCACTGTGTTGGTGTCACTGGTCCCCAAAAAGCGTGAGATTAGTCTGCCGCAATGTCGCAGTCCCGCTGAATAGCACTAATCACCGCCATTACTAGTAAAAACAATAAAAAATAAAGTCCCTAAATCTATCCCATAGTTTGTAGACTATAACTTTTGCGCAAATCAATATAGGCTTATTGGGATTTTTTTTTTTTTTACCAAAAATATGTAGCAGAATACATATTGTCCTAAATTTATGAAGAAATTAGATTTTATTTTATTATTATTCAATATGTTTTATAGCAGAAAGTAATATATATATATATATATATATATATATATATATATATATATATATATATATATATATATATATATATATATATATATATATATAGTCGTAGAGTCGTACGCTCCCACGCAATTGTTAGTTAAATTAACACAGTGCCGTATCGCAAAAAATTGGCCTGGACATGAAGGGGGTGGGTAAGCCTTCCGGGGTTGAAGTGGTTAAAGGAATCTGCTTGAACAGAAATCTGGAAGCAGCTATTACTGGAAGTTACCTTTCCTTCCTTTATAGGGGAGCCACCGACTTGGAGCAAGCGTATGCATATCACATGACAGAGGATGCCTGATTAGCATGTGCTTTTGTGGCAGCTTATCGACATGTAGAGAGGCAAGGCCAGTTACGACAGCCCTGGCGCTCATGCCTTTGGTAAAACACATTGGCAAGGGAATTCTCTATTTGGGTTTCCTTTTAGCCTCTGTCAGGAGGCCCCTGGTGTAGAGGCTTACAGTAATCTTGGTTGGTTTAAAAGAGGAAAACTCTGGCTGCTGGTGGCCATGCAATCTTCTTTTTTCTTTTTTTTTTTTTTTTTTTTTTTTGTGTGGTGTTTGTTATGCATTCTCTGCTAATCTTCTTTGGTATATCTTGACAGAATTAAAGATGGCTTGGGCAAATGACATAAGAGACAAAGTGAAGAGGTGAGCATATATATAAGCTATATGTATAAGGGATGTCATCCAAAATATGATAGAGTTTGGGTTTTGTCTGTCGATTACTTATGTCAGATGTCACCTTTTTGTACGTTTTTGTAATTGATCTCTGTAGCGGCCCATTAGATCCCATCCAAAACTGCACATGGGGACACGTGCCCAAGGTGAGATTAAGGCCCCTTTCACACTAGCAGACCGATCAGGTCTGCCTGTCTGTTTTTCCAGGCAGACCCGATCAGACCACCCATTGTTCTCTATGGGGCGGCGGGTGTCGGTAGGAAAAAAACAGATGGATGGGAAATACATTCGCCATTCATCCAGCGGATCGAATGACAGTCGGATAGAACCGGAAATACAGTCTGTTTCTATCCAACCGCCCCATAGAGAGCAGCGGGCTGTGTCCATGTCTGTGTCTACTCTGCATAGCGGAGTGAACATGGACCTATCATCCGCCTGCTCAGCAGGAATCAGCGGAGAGATCCATTGCTGAGCAGGCGGTTCCGCTTGGATGGATTCCGCTTGTTGAAAGGAAGCCTTAGGCCCTTTTCACACCAGCGGACCGGTAGGGTCTGTCTGTTTTTTTTTTTTTGGCGGACCTGATTGGACCACCCATTGTTTTCTATGAGGTGGCAGATATGTCCACTGACACCCTCCGGCATCCGATAAAATCTGCTAAAAACACATGAACGGGGATACGTTCGCCATCTGTCCAGACTGGATGACAGTCTGATGGAAATGGACATGCATCACTGAGCTGGTGGATCTGCTTGGACGGATTCCGCTCCATATGAAAGGGGCCTAAGCCCCGCTCCCTTTCATTGAATGCTAAGCACCTCCGCTGTCACTTAGTTGTAAACCCATATTAAGCTCACCTTGTAAGGATAGGGCACACCAGCGATTCATTTAAAGTGCAAATGTAAAAAAAAAAAAGTTGCAAATACCTTGTTAACTTCAGTTACATGACTTCGTGATGGGTGCTGGTCTAAGCTTCTGAGCGTCACATGTCCTAATGATGTTGCTTCACCCTCCTTTCCTCTCCATGGAGAGCGAATTGCGTTGTCGGCGAAGAATCTGAACTGCTGAGGGCAGGGTAGGGTCAGGTGCTTGACTGACCACACAGTAAGTGGGAATGGCATAACCTGACATCACCAAGGCATGCTATGACACGCTGCTGCTTGGCGCAGCCCTGGCCCAGTATATGGTCTGTAAGGAAAAATCCAGCTTACCTACTATTAAAGCGGAGTTCCACCCAGAAATGGATCTTCCGTGGATCAGATTTTTCCTCCCCTCTCTGGTTCCACATTTGGCATCTTTTCGGGGGAGGCTGATACCTGTCAAATCCAGGTATCTGCTCCCACTTCCGGGGAAAGATCGCTGCAATCTGTTTGGCGAACTATGGAATGTCCGGCCCCTCCTCCTTCCCACCCCCCCGCTGCCTTCTGGGAGACACGGGTCCCAGAAGACAGCGGGACCATTCAGAACTTGCAGCGCGACTTGCGCATGGGCAGTAGGAAATGGGCTGTGAAGCAAGGCTTCACTTCCTGTCTCCCTTAGTAAGGATGCCGGTGCCTGCACCCGGAGCCGATCAACGGGTTGGCTTCGGGTGCTGACGTTGCGGGCTCCCTGGACAGGTAAGTGTCCTTTATACTAAAAGTCAGCAGCTACAGTATTTGTAGCTGCTGACTTTCAATTTTTTTTTTTCCCCATGCGGAACTCCGCTTTAAAAAACTGTGGTAAAAGCACTGCAGGGGCTTGTTGAGCCTGCAGTTCATTGCCACTAAGAAAGTATTACCACTGACTGGCAGGATCAACAGGTCATTTTTTTATGAGAGGAAAGCTTTAATTAAAAAAAAAAAAAAAAAAAAAAAAAAAGAAATTATTGGGTTTTTTTTTTGGGGGGGGGGGGGGGGGTTACATCCACTTAACTATCCGATGCCAGAATGTCAAAAGGAAGTAGAAGCTCTTGTATACAAAGTTAGTGTAAGTAGGGGGTGGGATTTATTCTTGAATGAAGGCCCCAAGTATAGCCTCAGTCTAGGATCCACGGGAGCTCTTTAGGGATACAGGATCTTACAGAGGGGCTTGGTAGCATCACATGGTCCAGAATAGAATCTCAGCACTGTTTTAGGCTGTGTTCACACGGGCATGTCGCTGGTCACACGGGCATATCTTTACCCGCACGGCATTCTTGTGTATTTGCATTCAGTTAGTCCAATACATTTTTTTGGGGATGCAGTGGCTGCACGGACACAGCTGCTGGTCCTAATTTGAAAGCCGTGTGGGTGTGTATCCCTGAAAGAAGACAGTGCGCTTTTGGGGGACACGCACCTGCACAATTGTCAAATTGGGATCAGCGGCTGTGTCTGTGCAGCTGCTACATCCCAATAGAAATTAATGGGACCTCCTGCACTCGGATACATGGGACACCTGTGCATTCCTCATAGGCCAAGACAGCCCTTAGAAATGTTTTGAGCATGGTCTGGTTCACTTTTTTAGACTATATTCACATGGGGGACTAACACATGTGCGAATGACAGCGTCCGGAATCTGCGGATTCCTGCAGCTGTTTCAGCCACCTGTGAGTGGCTAGCTGCAGCTGCCGGGCCCTGTACACTTTAATGACAGGTCCTTGGCAGCAGCAGCAGCTATCTGCCCAGCAAGCAATTACTTGCGGTGACTGGCACGGCTAAAGCAATTGGAAGATTCTTGCCGCTGTAGTTGCCGTGCGAATGTAGCCTCAGGGCTCATTCACACACTGCCCAGATCTACATATTCCTGCAGGGTGTATGGCCAGCTGAAGAAATGCAGCCTGTGCAAATCGATGATAAGCTTTGATAGTTTGCCTCCAGGGCCACTCAGCTCTCCGTAATCATGCCATGTGCGATTACACGTGAACAGTGGAGCTTGGCATTGATTGTACTGATTGAGCGGCCGCAGTTTGAATGCAAACAGCCTTGCTCACATTGGATCTGGGCGGTGTACATCTGTGGATGGTCTTGTGCATGAACCCTAAGGGTAAAAGGAATAAACTTTTATCTCCAATTTGTCTTCTTAGTAGTCTAATAAATTCTAATTATTACAGAGTTGCTCCTTAATATATTTGATGTGTTCAGCTTTTTTTTTTTTTTCTGTTATACAGTGGAGAGTTGACTTTGGAAGGTGACAAAGAAAAGGTGATTTGTTTTTATTACTGCTTGTTTGAAGCTATAAAGGATCAGTCAGGTAGTCTGATATACATACTATGTGCACTTGTGAAAAATAGAACTTGGGGTCTGCAGACCTCCCAACTTTCTGAAATGGGAATGAGGGGCGTCTATTAGCAAAAGCATGTAGGCATAGGACACGCCCCCTTAAAGGAGAATTGTACAAAAAAAAAATGGATTGGTTAAACCCACGAGTGCTTTTTACCACTACTATTCCTTTATATTGGCTTTTAGTAATTACAAAGGCAGCAATTTAGAGATTGGATGAAAGGTTTAGTACTGGGAAACACTTTTTGATAGATAAATAGTACATTTTATATACAACTACATAGATCAGACCAAAATTGGGGACAAATGAGGAAATAGGGACATTGTTCCAAATCAGGGACAGTCCCTCAAAATCAGGGACAGTTGGGAGTTATGGGTCTCTGTTATAAAAAAGATTAGTTGGAGGAATGTCACAAGCATTTCTCGCTCAGGGGTGGGAAACCTGTGGCCCTCCAGCTGTTGTGGAAATTCATTTCCCAGAAGACTTTGCAAGACTGACAGTTACAAGCATGTCTCTACATATCCCATGAGGCATTGTAAGACTGACAGTTACTATCATGACTTTCAGAGGCATGATGGAACTTGTAGTTCTGCAACAGCCGGAGGGCTGACATTTATCCAACTTTTTTTTTTTTTTTTTATTCAATATAGGAAATGTCTATACCTCCTTTCAGGGATTTTGATTGAACCAAGTTATCTGAAAAACAAAGTGTCAAACGACAGTGTGGTTATTGTTACAAAAAACAGTTTTTGCTTATTATCCAGTTGCCAACCGCTTCTTGTAGATTTACTGCAATAGGACGACCGCTGTGCGCAGAATTGTGTATATGGATAGATAGATATATAGAGAGAGAGATATAGATAGAGAGATATGTGTGTGTGTGTGTGTGTGTGTATATCTATATATATATATATATATATATATATATATATATATATATATCTATATATCTATTAGTATGTGTGTGTATGTATGTATGTATATATATAATTTGGTATATGTGATTCTGCATATCTGGGTAGGGGGACATGTGCTTCAGCACATGCCGATCACCAGTTTCCGGCCAACAATTTATGGTAGGGACTCCTTGATCATCAGAGCGAGTGACAGGAGAGAGTTTAGTGTATGTAAACAACACAGGGCTCTCTTCTGAAAGCGGCATGTTCTCCCTGTGTCTGCGTGGGTTTCCTCCGGGTACTCCGGTTTCCTCCCACACTCCAAAGACATGCTGGTAGGTTAATTGGATCATGTCTAAATCGGCCCTAGTATAGGTATGAATGTGAGTTAGGGACCTTAGATTGTAAGCTCCTTGAGGGTATAGGGACTGATGTGAATGTATAATATATATATGTAAAGCGCTGCGTAAATTGACGGCGCTATATAAGTACCTGAAATAAATAAATAAAATATATATGGCGATGTGCACCACAAAGGGCACTACACAGTGCACACGTTTAACCCTTTGATTGCCCCTGATGTTAACCCCTTCCCAGCCAGTGTCATTAGTACAGTGTCAGTGTATATTATTAGCACTGATTAGAGTCACTGGAGATATCAGTGGCAGTTAGCCAGTTCCCACAAAGTTTTAGTTAGTGTCAGATTGCCCACCGTCCTGCTATAAGTCGCTGACTGGCATTACTTTTGTCTAAATAAAAATTTCAGCGTATGTATCTCATAGTTGGTAGACGCTATAACTTTCACGCAAACCAATCAGTATACACTTATTGGGATTTTTTTTTAACCAAAGACATGTAGCAGATTAAAATGTAGGAAGAAATTCGTTTTTTTTTTTTTTTTTTGTTTATAGCACAAAAAATAAAATAACCCAGTGGTGATCAAATGCCACAAAAGAAAGCTCTATTTGACCATGCAGTTAAAATAGCACAGTGCCAAATAGCAAAAAAATGGCCTGGTCATGGAGGGGGTAACATTTTTCAGAGCTGAAGTGGGTTCTGATTTAGATTAATCGTGCCAAACCTGTAGGACCTGCAGCTTGCAAGAGCATTGGAATATCCGTGATCTCTAGCAGTCTCTTGTCACAGACCCCAGGAATATATACTGGATGTAATCTGGCACATGCACTTTCAGATGGGTAATCTTGGGTAGTAGAGGGCTTTAGTAAAATTACTTTTCCTTTCCCCCCTAGGATCCTGACAAGTGTGAGCTGGAGGACTTCTGGTGCAATGACGAGCTCTATGATTACTTGGTAAAGTTTTTTTCCCTTCCATATCGTTTTCATTCTTCCTTTACTAAAGCTTTTCCTCTTTACTTCTTATCCTATGTTTCCTCTAGTCCACTTTTCTATTCTCCTTTCTGAATTTTGTTTCCCATTTCTCCTCTTTCCTTTTTCTTCCTCTTCCTCCATTTCCCCCATTCTCTGCCTTTCCTTCTGCCTGTCCTCATTTCCTCTTTGACTCTTCTGCTTTACTCTCCCTGTTCCTGTTCTCTCCCAAACTCCATTATTTCTCCAATACTTCTCTAACCTACCTACCTGCCTCTGTCTTTCTCTCTCCTTTCTCCATCACTTCCCCAATCCACACAACTATTCTTCTCCATTGTGCATTTTCCTTGTCTTCTCCATTCTCCTGTTTTCCCCTTTCCTCTCTTTTTTCCACCTCCCTTTTTTTTTTTTTTTCTATCACTTATCCACTGTTTTTACCCTTTCATTCCTCTCGGCCCTTTAGGCTGGGTTCACACTATTTTCTATTGGGTTTCCTCGCATCCAATTCGCATGATAGGAGATAGTGACCGGCTGTCAATGGAGCCGGTTCACACATTTCCCGGGTGGCTGCGGAGTGGATTGCACAGGGGTCCTGTGCATTTTTGGTTCCGTTTCAGGTCCATATTCAGGCAAGAATTCGGACCTGCCTAAAACAGAACGGGGACGCAGCGGACCCATGCTGTGAGCCACTCCGCACAACAGTGTGAACCCTGCCTTAAGAGTTCTAAAAACCGGGAGGTGGGCATTCGTGTCGTGACCGCTGTGATTGGTGGCCACATGATTGGAAAGCTCCAGATTGCAAAGCATGCATCTGGAGCATGCCCCCCCCCCCACTGGCTTATTGGTTTACAGAGGCCTGCATATTTGCAGCTGCTTGGTGTTAGATGAGAAGTATGGTTTTGGGGATTTTTCCCCCATCATACTTGCCTAGGTGGATGCTGCATCTGTCCCCTGGCGCCTCTAACACTGAGAACTGAGCGATCAAACATTGCGATGGCTCGGTTCTCGCAGCTCCTCTAGCAGAGAGCTGTAGACTGTCAGCAGCTCTCCTCTTTGCTCGAGCGGCATCTCAGCGGCTCGCTGAGAGACTGAGCTGGGTGTCAGGCCAGGCACCTGGCGGATCCAGACTTTATTGTTGGGATGATGTGCCTGGACTGATTCCTGTGACGTCAGCAGAGACTGAAGTCGGCTGTCTGCTGAAACCGAGTCACAGAAGTGCAAAACAAATTGCACTCCCCATAGGAGCAGCCAAGCGAGCTTAGGCTGGACTTTTCCTTTAAGGCCCATTCGCTGAGAGGCCATATATATGTGTGCTGGCAGCGTCAAGGGGTTAAAGCGGTTGTATAACCGCACATGTAGAAAAGAAAAACCCTGTAAGACAAAGGCATAATGAGCTAGTATGCACCCTCATACTAGCTCATTATGAAATACTTGCCTTAGAACAAGGTCCCCGTATTGCAGCCCGATCCACACCGAGGGAGCTGACATTTTTGCCCTTGGCGTTTCTTCCGGGTTCGCGGCTCTGGCACTGTGAGTGGCCAGAGCCGCGATGACGCATGCGCGGGAGTCTTCCCAGCAAGGTCCAGCAGCGTCTGCCAGACCGTCAGCCAGGCGTTCACAGCGTATGCGCCGCTGAAGTCAGCGGCTGCTTGCAAAGTGAATATCTGCTAAACCGTACAAGTTTAGGAGATATTCATTTTACCTACAAGTTAGCCTTATTATAGGCTTACCTGTAGGTAAAAATTCAAAATAAGGGTATACAACCGCTTTAATGCTTTTATGGACATACCAAAATGTATATATTGTATTCAGTGGTATTGTCCCAACTCCAGACAGTTTTCCTTCTACATAAAGAAAAGAAGGGTTATATGCATAATCCACCTTTTTAAAAACATATAATAAATGCACCCGCATTTATTTATATTTTAGCATTTAGACTTGCAGATTATTCCAACTGCAATCAATGCATCATGGGTGCGTTGCACAGGCTCCCACAGTTTTACATCCCAGCCCGCAGTCCATACGGGAGGTACCAACCTTCTGTTCTGAAGCTGGAGGAAGTAAACAATGAGCTACAAGTGTGATGATGTCACAGTCATACCAGTATGATCAGGAAGTTGCTTTGCTGGGTGACAGAAGGGACCTGTAGTTTTGGGTGGGGGGATTTTGGGAAATACTACCATGATTCAAGTTACACCCTAAATATGGTTGTAACCGGAAGCATGGTTGGGAAGGTGAACTAAACCTTTAAAACCTCTGTCCGGGTTTGCTGTCTGTGTCCCTGTTACAGAGATTTACCCTTGTCTTTACCCGTGTTTACTATACTTTTTTTTTTTTTTTTTTTTTGTATTGTCACATGTCATCCTTCCTGTCAACTTCCTGTCCAATCCGATCTCTGCATTTTACACCATCACTGTGAAAATTTTGTTTATTCCCAACTTCAGGCAAACTTTATTGTGAAAGGCAAGGAAGACGTGCAATACGTGTTGAAAGTCACCGATAGCTTTGCAAATGCGTTGGTGCGGCACAAGAAACGCACGGATGAACTAAAGGCCAAGATTTTGGAGGAAAAAAAGAAATTGGAAGCAGAGAAAAAGAAATTGGAAGATGAGAGAAAGGTAAGGTGGTGTGTGTGTGTGTGTGTGTGTGTGTGTGTGTGTGTGTGTGTGTGTGTGTGTTTGTTTTTTTTTTGTTTTTTTTTTTTTTTTCCTTCCACTCTGGGATTAGGAAATCTAACTTCACTGTATTGGGAAACAAAGAAATCCTCTTTACTGCTTCTTGCAAGTTCCTGTGCTGCTCCGATTCAATGAAATCTCGTGAAAGCTTTAACAAAGTCATTTAAATTGCAAAGTACCGTATTTATCGGCGTATAACACGCACCGGCGTATAACACTTACATTTAAATGCCCATCATTGCAGCCTTCTCAGTGCAGCCTTGCCCCAGTGCAGCCATGTCAGTGCAGCCTTGCTAGTGCAGCCATGTCAGTGCAGCCTTCCCCAGTGTCCATTGCAGCCTTGCCCCAGTCCAGCCTTGCCCCAGTCCAGCCTTGCTGAAGCCTCTGAGCTTCAAAATCGCCGACCGCGATTTGAAAATGGCGCCGCCGGCGCCGAAATACACAGAGCCGGTTCTCGGCGGCTCTCGTTCACTTTCGGCTCCACTCGGACGGTGAGCGGAGCTATCCGAAACTAGCCGAGTATACTCGGCTAGGTTCGGGTGGCGCTCGAGTGAAACCGAAAGTGGCCGAGAACCGGCACTGTGTATTTCGGCGCCGGCGGCGCCATTTTCAAATCACGGTCGGCGATTTTTTTAGTTCTGACAGGTCAGGATCGCAGGGGATCGGCGTATAACACGCACCCGCGATTTTCCCCTGATTTTAAGGGGAAAAAAGTGCGTGTTATACGCCGATAAATACGGTAATTTTAATTTTTTCCTTGATTTTGGACGGACATAAAATAATTCCTTTGTATCCTAATATGAAGGTCCTTGTTTAGGCACTTCCTGATATAGGGTGACTGCGCTCTGTCCCTTTGTTCCAGTGTTGCCCCTGTTATCTATCGCATGGGCTTCTGATGGAGACCACAAGTGGCCCTTTCAAATTGCATTACACAGATATTCTGATCAGCCATAACATCATGACCCCCCCACTTGATATTGAGTAGGTCCCCTTTTGCTGTCAAAACAGCCCTGACCTGCTGACGCATTGGACTCCACTAGACCTATGACAGTATGATGTGGTATCTGGCGCCAAGCCGTCAGCAGCAGATCTTTTAAAGTGGTTGTACTCCCTGTACAACCACTTTTACCTTCAGGTAAGCCTATATTACCTTACCTGTAGGTGCTTGAAATATCTCCTAAACCTCCACGATTTAGGAGATATTTACAACAAAGCCATGCGCCAATGACTATGGCGCCTGCGCACTTTAGAAAGGGCAGATTGTGGCGTTTCTAATGGGGGTCATGCCGTGACTGGCAGCTCCCGCACGCATGCACGGCAGGAGCCAAGATTGCCCAAAGCATTACACTGCCTCGGCTGATTTGCCACTTTCTCATAGTGCATCCTGGTGCCATCTCTTCCCCAGGTTAGTGACACACCTGGCCTTTCACATGATGTAAAAGAAAACATGATTCATCAGCCCAGGCCTCCTTCCATTGCTCTGTGGTCCAGTTCTGATGCTCACGTGCCCATTGTTGGAAGTTTGCATATTTGGGTTTCACCATGGGTCTAGCCCAGTGTTTCTCGAACTTTTTGGTCTTGCGCACCAAAAAGATCTAAAAAAATTTGTGGCATGCCTGAAAAGATTTAACAATTTTTGTGGTCAGCAGTTAATATAGTATATACAAAAGCAGCAGTCTTGTGTGATGTGTCAATGCTTTCCAAGCAGATTTGGGGGAGGGGAGGCGGTAATAACCGCTGTTCTGACCCGTTGTACCCCCACTGGATCTCCGTGAGATCAATTCATGTGAATCCCTTAATGGGATACAAGTTAGGGGAAGTGTTGTAAGGTACTAACGATTGCGTGGGTGGGGGAGGGGTCACTACGAGATGCAGGGCCTTCTCCGTGAGGCTCTCTGGATGTTCACTAGTGACGTGCTGGACTCACCTCCCGGCTGGCTGTGGGTATGCCTGCGGGTACCCAGAGACGATCTGTTGTCTCTCCTCTGTTTCCTACGCCAGGTCTTCCTCTTGGCTCGGTGTTCCAGTGAGTCACTGGGCAGAGAGTGGTGGAGGTGTGGGAGCCTCGAGTGCTTTGTTGTGAGCCTCGGTTCACACCGGATGAATTGTGGATAGCCAGACTCTCGGCTGATCAGGTTGCGAGGGCTAGGCGCAATCGCTGAGAGGGTGACTAATGGGAGCCACACCTGTGACAAATCCTGGGCAGGTCCCTCGCACTTGAGGGAGCGTTCTAGCCACCTCACTGAGCGAGGTGACTAGAACGGCTATGGGAAGCCAGTAGATGATCCGTGGAGAAGGGCATCAGGGGCAGATGGAGGGCGGGGGTGTGCTGGAGCAGGCACAAAGAGACCCTCCCTAGGCAGCAGTGCGGGAGCGCCGGCCCTGCACACGGCACACCTGCAATTCTCCCGTGCTGCTGCACAGTTTGAGAAACGCTGGTCTAGCTATTACATTTTGGCCCTTGTCCAAATTGCTCAAATCCATACGCTTGTCCATTTTTTTTTTTTTTTTTTTCTGCTTGCAACACCAACTTCAAGGACAATATGTTCTCTTGAAGCCTAATCTATCCAACCCAATTTCAGATGCCATTGTTATAAAATAATCCATGTTATTAATCTTGCCTTTCAGTGGTTATAATGTTCTGGTGATCAGTGCATGTTTTTGTAAGATAAACTTAAAGATAAAACGTAATGGACCGTTTTTTTTTTTGTTTTTTGTTTTTTTATAAAAATTGTATAATATTCAACTTTTTAATTAATAGTTTTTGAAATGCTTTTGTGTTAAAAAAAAAAAAAGCTCAAGAAAAATTAATCCCTTTTCAAATTCTACGTACAGTAAAACCTTGGATTGCGAGCATAATTTGTCTGTAAACATGCTTGTAATTCAAAGCACTTGTATATCAAAGCAAATTTGCCCATAAGAAATAATTGAAACTCAAATGATTCGTTCCACAACTATTTTTTTTTTTTTTTGGGTCCTTCAGTTTATAGTCCATATGAAGATTATAGCAATGTGACCAGGTTGTGTAACCATAAAATGTCCATCCACAAATGGAAGCCTCCACAAGGGGATTAGAAGCAAAATCCAGCAGAAGCTATAGAGTATAAAAGAGAAGAGAGGCGCCGCTAAGTGTAGCAATATGTTGCTAAATGTTGTACCTTTATTAAATGTTACCATATTGCTACACTTAGAGGCGCCTCTCTTTTTTTTTTACTCAGTTGTGACATGACACTACTTGTATATCAAGACATCGCTTGTATATCAAGTCAAAATTTGTTTAAAACTTTTGCTTGTCTTGCAAAATGCTTTCAAACCAAGTTGCTCTCAAACCAAGGTTTTACTGTATGTCTTCACATTGGTCCGTTGAGCTTCCGTTGCAGTGTAACGCACCTCTCCATTGAAATGCATTGAATATGAATCAAAAAAACATGCCCGTGTTGCCTTTTTGATGCGTTTTTTGAGTCACATCACCTATGAAAATTGTGGTAAAATCACGTGCGGTTTTCGGTGGCCATTATATTTTTTTTTTTTTGTCGCCAAAATGCCGATAACGCTCTTTTCAGATGATATTATATATTGGTGCATCCCTAAGATAAACCCTTCTGAGAAATGTCATGCCGTTGTCACTGTATGTAGACAGGAAGTCAGTAATGCACAGATTTCATATATTATGTTATAAATATGCAGAGATTTGTTCTTGAAATGTTTTTCTTGTTGTCTCATAGGCCTTTATGAAGAAAGCTGGGATTAATAAAGCACCTCAGAGCACAAAAGAGAGAGCAAAGTCCCCTCCTCCTGGAGCCCCTCCTAGAAAGCAAGGTAACAACTTCTCATTTTAACCGCTTAAGGACCAGCCGCCACAGTTATACTGTAGCAATGTGGCTCGATCCCACAAATCGCCATAGGTGTACGTCGGATCGTACACAGCGATTTGTGGGTGCACGCGCACACCCATTGGCCAGCAGGGGAAGCCAATCAGCGGGTTCGGCGGACATAGCCGGCGACCCGCGATCACTCCCGCAGTGACAGAACGGGGGATCTACCTGTGTGAACAAGGCAAATCTCCGTTCTGACAGGGGAGATCACACAGATCCTGTCTTTCTGCTAAGCAGGAAGACTGATCTGTGTGTTTTCCCCAGTCACACAGTCCCCCATACAGTTAGAAAACACACTGAGGGAACACGGTTAACCCCTTGATCACCCCTGATGTTAACCCCTTCACTGCCAGTGTCATTAGTACATGCATGTATTTAGCACTGATCACTGTAATAATGTAACTGGTGCCTAAAAAAAAAAGTGTCAAAAATGTCAGTTAGGTATCAGATCTGTCCGCCGCAATCTCGCAGTCCCGCTAAAAATTGCTGATCGCCACCATTACTAGTGAAAAATTAAATAATAAAAATGCCATAAATCTATGCCCTATTTCAGTGTTTCTGAACTCCAGTCCTCAAAGAGCCCCAACAGGTCATGATTTTAGGATTTCCCTCAGATGAAACGGGTGTGGTAATTACTAAGGCAGTGAAACTGATCAAATCACCTCTGCAAAATAATGGACAGCCTGAAAACATGACCTGTTCGGGCGCCTTGAGGACTGGAGTTGAGAAACGCTGCTCTATTTTGCAGACGCTATAAGTTTTAGTGCAAACCAATCAATCTACGCTTATTGCGGGGGGGTGGGGGGTGTTTTACCAAAAATATGTAGCAGAATACATATTGGCCAAAACTGATGAAGAAATTTTAGGGGTTTTTTTTTATTTATTTTTTGGGATATTTATTATAGCAAAAAGTAGAAAAATGTTTTTTTTTTTTTTTTTGTTTTTTTTTTTTTTTTAATTGTCACTCTAATTTTGTTTATCGCAAAAATTAAAAAACGCAAATGCAACCAAAAGAAAGCTCTATTTGTAGGAAAAAAAGGACGTCCAATTTGTTTGGGTACAGCGTTGCATGACCGCGCAATTGTCAGTTAAAGTGATGCAGTGCCGTATTGCAAAAAATGGCCTGGTCAACTCAACACCACGTTCACCATATGGACCCCTTATGTATTCATACATGTTGATCATATCCCCCCTTAATCTTCTCAAGAGTGAATAAATTCATTTCCTCTAATCTTTCCTCATAGCTGAGCTCCTCCATGCCTCTTATCAGTTTGGTTGCCCTTCTCTGCACTTTCTCCAGTTCCCTGATATCCTTTTTGTGAACTGGTGCCCAAAAATGAACTGCCTATTCCAGATGAGGTCTTACTAATGATTTGTACAGGGGCAAAATGATATCTCTCTCTCTGGAGTCCATACCTCTCTTAATACAAGAAAGGACTTTGCTCGCTTTGGAAACCGCAGCTTGGCATTGCATGCTATTATTGAGCTTATGATCTAGCAAAACCCCAGATCCTTCTCCACCACGGATTCCCCCAGTTGTACTCCCCCTAGCATGTATGATGCATGCATATTCTTAGCCCCCAAGTGCAAAACTTTACATTTATCAACATTAAACCTCATCTGCCACATAGTCTCCCAATTAGACAGAGCATTGAGGTCAGCTTGTAAATTGGAGACATCCTGTAAGGACGTTATTCCACAGCATAGCTTAGTGTTATCTGCAAAGACAGAAATTGTACTTTTAATCCCAGACCCAATATCATTTATAAAGATATTAGAGTAAAGGGCCCCAACACTGAACCTTGGGGGTACACCACTGATAACCTTAGACCATTCAGAGTAAGAATCATTAACCACTACTCTCTGAATTCTGTCTTTTAGCCAGTTTTCTATCCATTTACAAACTGATATTTCCAAGCCTGTAGACTTTAACTTACACATGAGCAGTGTGTGCGGAACTGTATCGAATGCTTTTGCAAAGTCCAGGTATACCACGTCCACAGCCACCCCTCTGTCCAAGGTTTTACTTACTTCTTCATAAAAAGAAATCGGATTTGTTTGACAACTTCTGTCTTTCATGAATCCATGCTGTCTGGTGCTTAAAATATTTTTTTTCCAACAAGAACTCGTCTATGTGGTCTTTTATGAAACTCTCCAGTATTTTCCCGACTATAATAGTTAAACTAACAGGTCTATAGTTACTTGGTAAAGACTTTGATCCCTTTTTAAATATGGGCACCACATTGGCCCTACGCCAATCCAGTGGTACCATTCTAGTCATTAACGCAGAGGTGAACAAATACCACCGAAAGAGCTCTATTTGTGGGGAAAAAAAAAAAGGACGTCAATTTTGTTTGGGTAAAACGTCACACGACCGCGCACTTGTCAGTTAAATCTACGCAGTGCCGTATCGCTAAAAATGCTCTGGTCATTAAGGGGGTAAAATCTTCCTGGGCTGAAGTGGTTAAAGCCACCCTTTGAACTCCAGCACGCGACTTTGCCTAGGCTGAGATGATGTGAACAGTCTGCTGCAAGCAGGAGAAGAAATTTTTCTCAGTCTCCTCTCCTCCAGTGATCAGAGACTGTACATTGTAACTTTGCAGCAAGTCGAAGGCGAGAGGCCGAAGCAGGCGATGATCTGCATTTAGACATTTTGTGAACATGGCCAAGAACTGCTACAGACACCAGAATTAGGAATACAGGAAGTAGGCGGAGGCCATGGATGATACTTGAACAAAGATGGTGCCATTGTTTGGAAGGGAAATGCATGTAAAGGTGTTGTCAGGAGAGGAGTGTTCTATGTGTACGTTACACTTTAGCTTTAATTCAATGTGTTGTGTTTGGTGCGAAACCCTCATTTCACACAAGTGGAGTGAAGATATGAGTTATTCTTGCTGACCGCCATACGTGCTGATCACTCCAGATAAAGGTTTTACCTCTTGTGTACAATTCACATGTCATGTTTTCCTTGCAGCCCGCTCAGAACTCAGCTCCAGCGTCAAGCCTCTGTTTCCTAGTGCTTCTTCCATAAGCCCCGCCGCACCTGCTCCTCCGCCTAAATCTTCGATGAACCTTTCGTTTGACTCCTACCGCCCTAAAGGTACTTGTCGCTTCCGTAATCCTTCCGTAGTTTTTATCCTCTGCGTTCTTGATTCACAAAATAAATCCGCTTTGGGCTGAATAACCTCTTGGCACCGAGCGCACGCAAATATGCGGCCTCGGTGCCGAGTGGCCGCATATTTGCATGCAATAGTGCAAACAGAGCAGCGCCTGTGAGCATGCTCTTGGCACAGTTACGGTGGCTAACGGAAAGCTTGCTTCAGGAGCTTTCCGTTCATGTGACCGCCAATCACAGCAGTCACGTGACCATAAGCCCCACCCCACCTCTTGCCATTCTAAACCCCCTTAAGGGGCCGGCGTCGGTTTAAAATTATGTTGATGCAGATTTATGCTGTATTAAAGTGGGGTTCCACCCAGAAATGGAACTTCTGCTGATCCGGTTTCTCCCCCTCCTCCGGTGTCACATTTGGCACCTTTTCAGGGGGGAGCAGATACCTGTCTAATACAGGTATTTGCTCCCACTTCTGGCCAAAGAGCGCTGCAAAATCTGCGGTGAAATACGCCATGTCCGGCCCCTCCTCTGTCCCCCCCCACCCCACCCCCCCCCCCCCCCCGCTGTCTTCTGGGAAGATCCACAGGTCCCAGAAGACAGCAGGGACCGGCGAGGACTCGCAGCGTGACTCGCGAATGCACAGTAGGGAAACAGGCAGTGAAGCCGCAAGGCTTCACTTCCTGATTCCCTTACTGAAGATGCCGACGCCTCCCCCTGGAGCCGAGGGACAGGTCGGCTTCGGGTGAGGACATCACGGGCGCCTTGGACAGGTAAGTGTTCATATTTTAACCACTTCCCACCCGGCCACTGCACATAAACAGCCGGGTGGGCTATCTCTCCTTCTGAGTGGACGTTCAGGAACGTCCCTCAGAAGGAGCGGGATCGCGCGCGTGCCTGCGCAGCGGCGCGATCCCGATGCGCTCGTGTCACCCGGACACGGTGCATCTCCGATCGGTAGGAGGGCTCTGCGATTGGTCCTCCTGATCACATGATGGCCGTGTCGAATCACAGGCGTCATGTGATGTAAACACAGAGCCGGTTGCTAGGCGATCTGCTCTCCTCTCCTCACACGGAAGTTGTCAGTGAGGAGAGGAGAGCGGATCACTGCAGCCGGCTGGTGATCAGTGAGTATGAGCTGTTTATTACAGCTTTTTACTCACTGATCACCAGTCTAGTGTCCCCACACATGTAAAAAAACACAAAGTAAACACACCACATCCCCAAAACACATGTCTCCACATAGTAAAAACACCTGTCCCCCACATATGTCCCAGTAAAATCACATGTCCCAATGATTATCTGCACACATATGTCCGTGATCACCTGCGCACATCGGTACATTATCATTTGCGCACATGTGTCCGTGATCACACGAACCAATTATTATACACTTAACGGGATTTTTTTAAACAAAAACATGTAGCAGAATACATTTTGGCTTAAATTTATGACAACATTCGATTTTATTGGATTTTTATTAAAATAGAAAGAAGAAAATTTTTTTTTTTTTTCCAAATTTCTGCTCTTTTTTTCGCTTAGATCGCAAAAAATAAAAAATGGAGTCAAGAATAAATACCACCAAAAGAAAGCTCTATTTGTGGGAACAAAATGATAAAAATTTCATTTGGGTACAGCATTGTATGACTGCGCAATTGTCATTGAAATTGTGAGAGCGCTGAAAGCTGAAAATTGGTCTGGGAAGGAAAGGGGCGAAAGTGCCCAGTATTGAAGTGGTTAAAAAGCAGCTGCAGTATTTGTAGCTGCTGACTTTTTTAATTTTTTTTTTTTTTAGCAGGCGGAACTCCACTTTATACCCAAAAGCTAACATTTATTGCAGCTTACCAATTCTTAGGTGTGATGGATGCAATCGTATTTTTAAGAGTACATTACTTTGGGGGGCACAGGACACTGACACTGTGTTTGTTTCGCTGACAAATTATGACAACACATTAGTTTTTTTTTTTTTTTTTTATTATTAAATTTCAAAAGTTAAAATACAAAACAGTCTACTGTGTCTACTAAGCATACCTAGCCTTGGTACAAGTACAACAACACACAACACACAACATACTTTTGAATAGTAAGCTTTGGGCTTCCTCATTTTTACATTTTTATATTTCTATTATAATTCTATTTTTTAGAACCTGGAGGAAACAGACAGGAAAAGCGACAGAAGGGCCCCGCGGGAAGGCAAGCACGGCCTCAACAAAGGCAAATGTCTGGAGCAGCATCTGGTAGAACTCAAGGTAAGAACTTTTGGCCTTTTTTCCTTTTAATGGTTCACCATTTAAATCTGGCCATCGTTGGGCATTGAAAGGATTTACAGATCCCAGTGTTGTCTGGGAGATGCTTATGCAGAATTTCCCAAAGGAAAATGACACTGCGCCCTTTGGTTGAAGCGGTATTAAACTCAAAAGCAAAAATGTAATCTATTGTTGCAGCTTACCAATCATCAGATGCAGTGGCTGCATCAGTTTTCTTTTTTTAGGCCAGTCTGAGGAGGGGGGTGTTAGATGTACTAGCAGATTTTAAACATACAAAACAGATTAAAGCCAAACTCCAGCTAACCTTTTATAAGCAGCAAACCGTTTTTTATTGTTTTTGTAATTAATTTTTTTTTGTAAGCACCCAGTCAGTGGTGAATTGCTCTGCATTTCTGTGCAAATTATATGCAACTCTGTACAGTAAAGGGGAAGCTCCGTTTGTTCGCACCAACCACCCCCCCCCCCCTCCCCCCACCCCCGTTCCCACTTCCAGGTAAGATCCCAGGTTTGTGATCTACAACATTTCCAACCCCCCCCCCCCACTACCTTCTCGGTCCCTGAAGACATCGGGACTATTCAGAAAGCGCAGTGCTACTCGCACATGCGCAGTAGGAAACTGAAGCCTGAAGGCTTCAGTGTGCCAGTTTCCCCTACTTACAAAGCCAGCCCCTGCACCCAAAGTCGATTAACAAATTGGCTCGGGGTGACATTGTGGGATAACTGGACAGGTAAGTGTCCCTATATTAAAGGGGTTGTAAAGGTTCAGGGTTTTTAAAAAACAAACATGTCATACTGTCCTCCGCTGTGCAGTTGGTTTTGCACAGAGTGGCCCCGATCCTCCTCTTCTGGGGTCCCCCAGCGGCGCTCCTTCCTCCTCTTCTCGAGTGCCCCAATCGTGGACACTCCCGTGTCCTGCTTCTGTGTTTATTCACACAGAAAGCAGGACTCAGCCCTGGCGCCTGTGTCATTGGATTTGATTGACAGCAGCGGGAGCCAGTGGCTGCACTGCTATCAATCCATCCATTCAGGACCCGAGACACCTGGCTTTTGCTGGTGTGCTCATCCCCGGCGCGAGATAGAGGTGGTACAGATAAGTAGAAGGGCTGGGGGGGGGCTGCAGCATTACAGGGAGGTTTTTCACCTCAATGCGTTGAGGTGAAAAACCTTGAGGGTTTACAACCCCTTTAAAAGTCAGCAGCTGCGGTATTTGTAACTGCTGACTTAATATTTTTTTTTTTTTTAAGCCCATTCATTTTTGAAGGCTCAAATCGCACCACATTCACATCAAAAAACTTTTTTTCCTTTTTGCAGCACTGGACTCTGATGGCATGGGTGTTTATACCCATTTGATCCGGTTCAGGCAAACGCACTGCTTTTTCGCGCCTCATTCATTTTTAATATACACCCGCATTAGATCCCAAAACACATCGCATTCAGGTAAAATAATGCAGTAATAGCACAAATTTTTTACTAAAGCTGGAGAGTGCAAAATCTGGTGTAGTTCTTCACAGAAACCAATCAGCTTTCAGGTTTTTGAACAAGCTGAAGCTGATTGGCTACCAATCGGCTTCTAACTTCAGCTTGTTCAATTAAGTTTTGACAAAAATAAAACCTGTAAGCTGATTGGTTTCCCTGCAGAACTACACCAGATTTTTGCACTCTGCAGTTTTAGTAAATTGATCCCAATGTGTTCTTGCAAAACTCACTGATAATGAAATCTCACTGCTGAAGGAGCTGGTTGGTTGGTTCAGCCTGCCCTCCTCCAATCAAATCTGATCAGGTTTGGATAACCGACAATCACAATCCTTACAGGAGCGCCGACAGTAAGCACAAATCCACGTCAGCAATCGCCCGCCTCCATGGCCAATCAGTCTGGAACTTATCCTAATGCAAAATCGTCCTTTGGGAAGGATCCAAGCAGACCTGGTAAAGTATATTTTATGTTCAGAGATCTCCAGATCCGACATGGGTCTGGTTGTCTGCCATACATCATTCTTTTTTTTTTTTTTCCTTCTACTTCTTTCGCCCAGATGCAAATTACAGCACAGCTGTCATCTACAAGTCTCGGGCCTCTCCTCTTCTATGCTATGGGCTGTAGCTTTAGAAAAAGCTTAAAGTATATGTAGAGTCCAACCTGTTTTGGCTAGTGTGTGGAAGGGTTAAAACCCATCAGGTTTTCATTGCTATCTGTCCCTGCTGGAGAGATTCGCCTTCTGTTAGTCATGCTGACCTCTATCTCCGGTACAGAAAGCAATGGGAAATCTAACATTTTAGAGTTGTTGCAAGAACAGAAGGCAAGGAGAAATCTGCCAGTGTGGACAGCTGTCCCAGTGATCGCTGTCCAAAGCAGGGGTCTCAAACTGGCGGCCCTCCAGCTGTTGCGTAACTCCCATCATGCCTCTGCCTATGGGAGTCATGCTTGTAACTGTCAGCCTTGCAATGCCTCATGGGAATTGTAGTTTTGCAACAGCTGGAGGGCCACCAGTAGAGACCCCTGGTCTAAAGCCTAGTACGCACAGGGCGAATGTCTGGTAACACCAGCCGGTTCAATAAAAAACGTATTCGGCCCATGTGTTTGGTAGCCAGTCATGTACATGCATGCTGGAAAACCAGCAGCTGACCGGAGTGATCTGGCAGGGGGGCCTTCCCCTAAAGCGCAGCGGGGAGATCGCTGTACTAACAATGGATTGTTAGTAGGGGTGCAACGGATCGTCGCCGATCCGTGATCAGTACGGATCAACCTCGGTGGATCGGCACACCCGCGATCCGCGGAGCACTCTGCGGCCTCGGCCATAGGAAAGACCGCGGCTTCGGCCTAGCTCCGGAGCGGCGGCCCTCTGGTACACCCGGAAGTGGCCGCTGTCTCGTCAGGAAGTGACGTTTCGTCGCCGCCATCTTGCTACACCCCACACTCCTGTACAGTATTGATAGAGTGAGAAGGGGGCAAGCGGACATCTTGTTACACCCACCGGAGTTTTAGATTTAAAAGCTATTTTCAACACAAACCGAGCTTATATGCATAAATACAGTATTTGTAGATCGGACAGACTGTTTAGATGTTAGATTTTAAAAGCAACAGCAAATCTGCTGACCTTACATGGTTGCTAATGTGACAGAACACCTCTGATTTTCACATTTAACATTAAATGTGAAAATCAGAGGTGTTCTGTCACATTAGAAACCATGTAAGGTCAGCAGGTTTGCTGTTGCTTTTAAAATCTAACATCTAAACAGTCTGTCCGATCTACAAATACTGTATTTATGCATATAAGCTCGGTTTCGTTTTGAAAATAGCTTTTAAATCTAAAACTCCGGTGGGTGTAACAAGATTTGTGTGGTTTTTTTTTTTTTTTGGTTTTTTTTGCTGATCCAAAAATGATCCGATCCGTGACTCTGATCCGAGGATCGATCCGATCCGTGAGTTTTTTTGATCCGTTGCACCCCTAATTGTTAGTATAGCGGCTCCGACTGGAGGTGTCAGTTTTTTTTGTTGAACAGAAAAAAACTCATGGTGGTGTACTGGGCTTAAAGCGGAGTTCCATCCAAAAGTGTAACTTCCGCTCATTTGTCTCCTCTCCCCCTCCGGTGCCACAATTGTCACCTTTCGGTGGGGAAGGAGGACAGGATACCTGTCTGTGACAGGTATCCTGTTCACACTTCCAGGAGTCCGGGTTGTGGCCGGTGACATGACCGCGGGGCTCCCTCCTCCTCTCCCTGTCGCCAGGCCAGTAGGAGAGAGGAGTGGAGCCTCACGCATGCGCAGTATGGTTCTCGGCGTGAAGCTGTAAGGCTACACTGCCGGTTTCCCTTACCCACAATGGCGACAGCAGCATCCGACAGCTGATGGATAAAGCTGCGGTGCCGACATCGCTGGACTCCAGGACAGGTAAGTGTCCCATTGTTAAAAGCCAGCAGCTGCAGTATGTGTAGCTGCTGGCTTTTCATTTGTTTTTTTTGTTTTTTTGGCTGGAACACCGCTTTTAAGGGAGTATTTTCTCTTTCTAGTACACACACCACACTGATCACAGCAAAGGTAAGTAAGAGTGGGTGGGGTTCTTTTTAGCCGCTTTGGAATTGGATCGCATGGGTGTTTATACCCAAAACTTTTTCATAGTTTGTTATAAAATTTTGCAAACGGGTATTTTTTTTCCCCTTCACTGATGTGCGCTGATGAGGCTGCACTGGTGGGCGCTGATGAGACTGCACAGGAGCTCATATCAGGGTTATGACTGAAGATATCAGACATAACCCCAGCATTTTTTACGCGGTTTGGGCGGCTAATTAGCTGCTGATCACTCTCAGAAGCAGCAGGAGCGGTTGTCTCTCCTGCCGCTCGTCTGTGTTTCTCGGGCCCGTTTTTACTGGTGCGCCCGAGAAATGATCCAACGGGTCACACAACTGGCCATAAAGGTGACTAGATCGTCTCTATGGACTTGGAGGACCGAAGCGACGTGGTCTAAAGTTAAAAGTAAGAATGTTTTTTTGTGTTTTTTTTTTTTTTTTAAATCTTTTGCTTTTAAAGGTAGAGGAGAGATTTGGGGTCTTATTGACCCCAGATCTCTCCATATAGAGGACCTATCATCCCATATTTCTGTTACAAGGGATGTTTACATTTCATGTAAAAGAAAAAAAAATTACAGGGACAGTGTAAAAATAAAATAAGAAAAAAAAAAAAAAAAAGTGAAGTGCCCCCATCCCACCGTGCTCATGTGCAGAAGCGAACGCATACATAAGTCGCGCATACATAAGTCAATACATTCGGCCCATGTGTATGGCAGATGGTCATGTACATGCATGCTGGAAAACCAGCAGCTGACTGGCTCCCAATCAGATCGCTGACCGGAGTGTTCTGGCAGGGGGGCCGTCCCCAACAGCACAGCGGGGGAGATCGCTGTACTAACATCGGATTATTAGTACAGCGTCTCCGACCGGAGGAGTTTTTTGTTGAACGAAAAAAAACTCATGGTGTACTAGGCTTAAGGGAGTATTTTCTCTTGCTAGTACACACACACCACACTGATCACAGCAAAGGTAACTAAGGGTGGGTGGGTGGGGGGTGCAGGCACCTATTTTTTGCTGCATTGGAATTGGATCAGGTGTTTATGCCCATGTGATCCCGTTCAGGCAACCGCACTGCTTCTACGACCTGCTTTTTCCAATAGGAAATCACGCAGAAGGCAAGTGATAAAGCATTTGCCCTTCCCCCTGTGGGATATATAAAAAGAAATCACAGGTTGGTGGCACAAGTAGTTCAGGTTCGGTGAGTATCCATCTTGAACTTTTGTAAAAGTCTTGTAAAGAAACTGTATCTTTTTAGTGCTGGGTGAAAGGGCAATAATAGTAATACTATACATGCTACTACAACCCAGAAACACCCTACTAATATCAGGTATTTTTCTATTTAAAGGTTTTGCTTCTAGCACACAACCTACTTCGAGTCAGCAAACTCTTGGCCCCAAAGGTAATAGACAAGACTTTGTCGGTGAGATGAAGCCATCCTTGAATCAATCAAGACCAACCTCAGTTGGGCAACAGAGACCAACTTTTAATCAGCCAAGACCAACCACGAATGACGACCGATCCTCAATGAATACATGGGGCCAACCTTTTGATCAGTCAAGATCATCCACGATTGGCTCAAGGCCACCTATGCATGAGTCGAGACCACTAACAAATGAATCCAGGCCACCCTGGCATGATCAGAGGTCATCTTTTGATCAGTCAAGACCACCTTTAAATGAGTCAAGACCAGCTATGAATGAGCCAAGATCAGGCATGAATGATACAATACAGCAGTTTGAATCAAGGCCAGCCTATGGTGAGATGAGATCATCTCTGAATGAGCAAAGGCCACCATTCAGTGGGTCAAGACAACCAGAGACAAGGCCACCCTTCAGGGAGTCAAAACCACAAGATCAAAGAACAATGTTTAGTGAGTCCAGGCAAAACTTCAGTGAGTCAAAACTACCAGAGTTAAGACCATCCTTCAGTGGGTCAAGACCACCAGATCCAAGGGAAATTTTGGCTTGTGAATCAAGACCACCCTTCAGTGAATCAAAACCACCAGAAACAAAGCATCCTTACAGTGAGTCAAGACCATCAGAGCCAAGGCCAAACTTTAGTGAGCCAAGACCACCACAACCAAGGCCATTGTTCAGTGATTTAAAACCACTACAACCAAGGCCAACTTTCAGTGAGTCAAAACCACCACAACAAAGGCCAACCTTCAATGAGTCAAGACAACCAGAATCGAGGCCACCCTACATTGAGTCAAGACCACAAGAGCCAAGGCAACCCTATAGCGAGTTGAGACCACAGGAGCCAAGGCAACCCTACAGTGTGTCAAGACCACAGGAGCCAAGGAAACCCTACAGCGAGTCAAGACTACAGGAACCAAGGCAACCTTACAGCGAGTCAAGGCCACAGGAGCCATGGCAAGCCTACAGCGAGTCAAGGCCACAGGAGCCATGGCAAGCCTACAGCGAGTCAAGACCACAGGAGCCATGGGAAGCCTACAGCGAGTCAAGACCACAGCAACCAAGGCAACCCTATGGCGAATCAAGACCACAGCAGCCAAGGCAACCCTTCAGTGAGTCAAGACCACAGGAGCTAAGGCAACCCTTTGGCGAGTCAAGACCACTGGAGCCAAGGCAGCCCTTTGGCGCGTCAAGACCACTGGAGCCAAGGCAGCCCTTTGGCGCGTCAAGACCACAGGAGCCAAGGCAGCCCTTTGGCGCGTCAAGACCACAGGAGCCAAGGCAGCCCTTTGGCGAGTCAAGACCACAGGAGCCAAGGCAGCCCTTTGGCGAGTCAAGACCACAGGGGCCAAGGCAGCCCTACGGCGAGTCAAGACCACAGGGGCTAAGGCAGCCCTATGGCGAGTCAAGGCCACAGGAGCCAAGGCAGCCCTACGGCGAGTCAAGGCCACAGGAGCCAAGGCAGCCCTACGGCGAGTCAAGGCCACAGGAGCCAAGGCAGCCCTACGGCGAGTCAAGGCCACAGGAGCCAAGGCAGCCCTACGGCGAGTCAAGGCCACAGGAGCCAAGGCAGCCCTACGGCGAGTCAAGGCCACAGGAGCCAAGGCAGCCCTATGGCGAGTCAAGGCCACAGGAGCCAAGGCAGCCCTATGGCGAGTCAAGGCCACAGGAGCCAAGGCAGCCCCATGGCGAGTCAAGACCACAGGAGCCAAGGCAGCCCTACGGCGAGCCAAGGCAACCCTACAGCGAGCCAAGGCAACCCTACAGCGAGCCAAGGCAACCCTACAGCGAGCCAAGACCACTTGAGCCAAGGCAACCCTACAGTGAGTCAAGACCGCTGGAGCCAAGGCAACCCTACAGTGAGTCAAGACCGCTGGAGCCAAGGCAACCCTACAGTGAGTCAAGACCGCTGGAGCCAAGGCAACCCTACAGTGAGTCAAGACCGCTGGAGCCAAGGCAACCCTACAGTGAGTCAAAACCACCGGAGCCAAGGCAACCCTACAGTGAGGCAAAACCACCGGAGCCAAGGCAACCCAACAGTGAGTCAAAACCACCTGAGCCAAGGCAACCCAACAGTGAGTCAAAACCACCGGAGCCAAAGCAACCCAACAGTGAGTCAAAACCACCGGAGCCAAGGCAACCTAACAGTGAGTCAAAACCACCGGAGCCAAGGCAACCCAACAGTGAGTCAAAACCACCGGAGCCAAGGCAACCCAACAGTGAGTCAAAACCACCGGAGCCAAGGCAACCCAACAGTGAGTCAAAACCACCGGAGCCAAGGCAACCCTACAGTGAGTCAAAACCACCGGAGCCAAGGCAACCCTATAGTGAGTCAAAACCACCGGAGCCAAGGGAACCTTTCACTGAGTCAAGACCACCAGAGCCAAGGGAATCTAGGCTGCCCTTAAATCAGTCAGGAACCCTCTTCAATCAACAGAGCTCATCCTTTAGTCAGTCAAGACCTCCCTTTAATGATGTGAGACCACCATTAAATCAGCCAAGTCTTCCTTTTAATAATTCCATACCACCACCACCTTTAAATCCACCAAGACCACACTATGGTATGTCAATCAGATTTACAGGTATTTCTTTAGTATATTGGTTATTATCCCATCAAGCATACGCATATGCGACCTCAAGGAACTGTTTTTAATCCATAGGGCCCCATATATGTGCAGCCGTGTTTATGCTGAGAGCGCTCTGTACAGTGCGTTCCCCCCACATAGACTGAGCTGTCAGAGCAGTGGTTGTCAACATATGTGCTAAAGGGGGCCTCAGAGGTGACCCCTGACATCACCAAAGGTCCGAACATAATGTTCAATATATGTAATGCTTGAGAGGACTGTCAAATTGCAGACCTAATAGTGGAAATGAGGATACGCTGCAGAAGACAATAGGAAGCTGGGAACATGTTACTTGAAACTAGTAGAGATCAATGCTATTACCCTAATCAATGTTCCCAAGCCACACTATTGAGGGCTGCAGGTTGGACACCAGGGTGTCAGTGGCCGCTCTGGGTCTCGTACTAGTAGTACGAGTTCCTGATCGCTGTGAGACCTTCTGAATGGCTTTCCCAGTGAGCAGCCACTATACAGCCCCTGTGTTGTTTTCTCCTCTTGAATGGAGAAAAAAGACACATTGTATCTTTTTCTCCTTGATAAAGGCGAAAATTATAAAAAAAAAAAAGTGAAAAAAAATGAAGCTAAAATGGCTAGATCAGGGTTAGCGTTAGAATCAATGTTCAGGGTCAGTGTATTTTGGAAGGCTAATAAAAAGCATTTTAGAGTTTTCTTTTGGTGGTATTTAATCCATCATTGGGTTTTTTTTTTTTTTTGCTAAATAAAGACTGGGGAAAAAAAGAAAAAAAAAACGTTTTCATAGTTTGTTATAAAATTTTGGAAACAGGTAATTTTTCCCCTTCACTGATGTGCGCTGATGAGGCTGCACAGGAGCTATCCTTTACCATTTACCACCAAAAGAAGGCCCAATTTGTCTTGAAAAAACAAAGTATAATTCACCAGCATACACTAAATGGTTGTGATTATCCACTTTCCCCACCGCAATACCAATATATATACCCTGCGGTTTGTAAGTGGTCTACTGGGGTTATGGCTATCAGACATAAACCCAGCATTATTTTACCGGCGACTGGCTTTCTCATGAAAGCGGTCCAAGCGGCTAATCAGCTGCTGGATCGCTTTCAGAAGCAGCAGCAGGGGGTCATCCCTTCCGCCGCTCGCCGGTGTTTCTACGGCCTGACGGGTCGCACGACTGGCCATAGAGGTTACAGACCAGATCGTCTCTATGGTGTTGGAGGACCAAAGTGACGTCACTTCCGGTCTAAAGTAAAAGTAAAAATGTTTTTTTATCTTTTACTTTTAAAGGTAGAGGAGAGATTTGGGGTCTTATTGACCCCAGATCTCTCCATAAAGAGGACCTATCATCCCATATTTCTGTTACAAGGGATGTTTACATGTCGTGTAATAGAAAAAAGTTACAGGGACAGTGTAAAAATAAAGTAAGAAAAAAAAAAATTCAAAGCGCCCCCATCCCACCGTGCTCTTGCGCAGAAGCGAACGCATGCATAAGTAAACTGTGATTGCACCGCACCTATGAGGTATCACTGCAAACGTTAGAGTGAGAGTAATAATGCTAGCGCCAGATCTCTTCTATAACTTTAAACGGATAACCTGTAAAAATGTTTATCTGCTTACATTTTTAAAGTGACGTCTATGGCGCTTTTTGCGTATTGAAGTTTGGTCCACGAGTGTGCGCAATTTTAAAGTGTGAGGTATCTATTTACTCAGCATAACATCATATTTTACAAAAAAAAAAAATTGGTTTATATATATATATTTTTTTTTTTTTTGCATTAAAGCTCAAAAAATGTATTAAAAAAAATGCATTTGAAAAACCACTGCACAAATACCGTGTGACATAATAAAACTACCATTTTGTTCTCTAAGGTCTCTGCTAAAAAAAAAAAAATGATAGATAGATATATTGAGAGATATATCTCTCTTGACAGATATAGAGCGATATATATATATTTATATTTGTAGAGATCCTTATCTATCTATCTATGTAGGTGTGTGTGTGTGTGTGTGTGTATATATAGATATCTATCTATATAATTTATTTGTAGAGATATATCTCTCTATATCTATATAATTTATTTGTAGAGATATATCTCTCTATATGTTATAATAAAAAAATATATATATAGATAGTTTGGGGTTCTAGGTAATTTTCTAGCAAAAAATAATGATTTTAACTTCTGCTCAGGTATTAAGATGTGTTCTACCTCCGTCTTGAAGGTTAAGGTTTTTTTTTATTGGGCCTTACAGACATCTTTTTGATAAATCTTTCCTATTTTACAGAAGCAAATACTGGTTACAACCAGAGCGGGAGCTATGGCAGCATCCAGTATGGTAGCGTTGGATCCACTGTAACCCCAGCCCCAACCCCAGCCCCAACCCCAGCCACATCCTATGGACCTGTACCTGGAAGATATGATGGTATGTTCAGGCATTTTCCACTAGAAGGAGTTTGATTTAATAAAGTGTTAGGGGTACCTACAGCTTTATCCGCAATGTAAAATGAGATGTATTGATCTCAACGTTGCATTTCTGCTTGCCATCCCTTTGTAGGCATAAACGTGCATGCTCAGCTGAACATTATAGAGAGATCTTTCGAATTAACAATCTTTGTATCTACGGATTTGGCCTTTAAAATATCTAAATACAAAACGTTTTTCAGTTTAAAGCAAACGGGAGCAAGGGAAGCAAAAAATAAAATATATTATAAAAATATAAATTTCAATAACTCAAAAAATGTACCTTTAATCCGCAGGCAATGTCCTTAGTCTTCTAAGGCAAGCCATAGATGATGCGATTTTTTTTTTTTAATTTTTTTTTTAACTTTCCTGTAACCACAGGTTACAGGAAAGAAAAAATCGCTTTACTCCCCCATCAACACGGTCTGTGATGATGGGGAAATTGCTCCTGCTGAGCCATTTTGTTCCCCTGTCGAAGGGGAGGGGCACGAGGAGCCCTCTGTGCCGGGAGAACACAGTGATTGTTGCTACAATGGGGAGCCAGAGAATGGGGATTATTGTGGTGCCAGAAAAACATCAATACAAAGTCATAGAAAATAATTAAGTTTTATTACAATTGATTAAAAGACAATTCATAGGAAACACATAAATTGAGGGAGCATAAAACAGTATCTATACAACCAGTAGTAGGTGGAGGTACTTCAGGATGTCCCTACTAGTTTCGCCAAAACATTGGCTTCATCAGGGGAACAAAACATGACATACAATGGTTGTAATTCTACAAAAAAAAAAAAAAAAAGGGAAAAACATAAGCATTGATTATTCAAAGGAATAAGAACGAACAACACTGTGTAAGTCACTGAATAACTGTGCATGAAGGCTATACAAGTACGGTCCCCCTCCACATAACCCCTCCCTCGGATTGATAACCATCTGGTGGACACTAACTACACTGTGCAAAAGTAACCCAAAGGTACCCTGGGAGCCCAACGGGGCAGGATGGATGCAATCCACCGTCAGGAGGGATTGTTGCTAGTGGCTATAGCTGCTGGAAATTTAAACATGTTGGTTGTACACAAGTCAATCGTTGTGAGTACTATCTGCCTTCCCATACATGGATCAAATCGCAGCTGGTCCCTGCTGAACTGGCCAACATTCAAACCATCTATGACTGCCTTAGAGGAACGGCAGTCTGCTCACATAATTTGTAATAAAAACATCTTTGCCGTTCTGAAGCTTCCCTCCAACCACCTTGCATATTATTTTCTATATACTGTGATTCTGTACTTGCCAAACATGCTGCAGAAATCTCCCTCCACTTTGCCTGGCTGCAACCATTTTAACTGTGGGCAGCTAAGCTGCTGCCTGTTCACTTCCTGGATTTAGACAGATGCACACCTCCAGCTCTGCAACTCTCATTGGCCCTCCTATGACTCACCACCCCCCTCCCTTCCTGGCAAACACAGGGGAGTGAGTGAGAGAGCTGTGCATGATGTCATAAGCCTAGGCTTTTTGCCAGACAAGAAACAGGAAGTGGGCTGTATAAGGTATTTACTGGCAGAAAAAAAAAATGTTTTACTATCCAAAGTTAAAACAACAAGGGCGGAAAATTTAATAGATGGAAAGTTGAAAAAATGACTGAAGGTCCACTTTGAGCTGAATGATGACCTGTGTCATTCAACCCAGTTCCACTGAACCTAGGCTGTCATGAACCCGCTTCCTGAATGGAGTAGGGACTGTCTGCTTTCAGAGGATAGGAAGGCGTTATGACATCACTGGTTTGACGGAGGGAACCATAGAGGGATATTTACTGGCGCAGCTCTGCATGGTAGCCAATCGGCTTTTCTCTTCGGCTTGTTCAATTAAAGTGGATGTAAACCCGAAAATTTTTTTTTTTTTTTTTTTGATATCATACTGTAGAGTATAAAATTTCCTATCATTTGAGCCCAGTCTTGCCACACAGTTAAATCCATCTCCGAGCAATGCCCTTTTATTGTTCAGTGAGATAAATCTTGACAAACTGAGAAAAACTTTGTCAAATCCTCCCCCTTGCTGTGAGTGACAGGTGATTTACATCTCGTGCACTAGCCGAAGACATGTATTTATTTTTTAATTCCCTCCCCCACTCCTTTCTTCAGCAGCTCTGCAAGGATTGGCTGTTCCACACCTCAGCATGATTTGGCATGCTGTAGTCATGTGGTTACTTTCCTGTCTTTTCACTGGATGTTAGAGATCATAGCAGAAGTTCAGTGTTAGAAATACAAAGGAGAAAATGCATATTGACAAGGGGAGTGTAGAGGTGGGCAGGGAGTCTACTGACATCACGACTCCACCCACCGAGCTCCAGACAACAGACCCGCCCACAGAATCTGCAGTTTTTTGGGTCGTCTAATAGCAGACAGAGGGGAGACATTTGGCAGGTAAAGATACATGCAGGAGGCATGTATATCCTTATAGATAACCCCTATGGCAGTAGTTTAGAAAGGATGACACTGGGTTTACATCAACTTTAAGCGTTGACAAAAAAAAAAATTGACGCTGATTGGTTGCTATGCACAGCTGCACCAGATTTTGAACTCCTCCAGTTTTGGTAAATCAACCCCATAGTGTCCATTGGGTAACAAACTGTCTGACAGACCTGAGTGTGTTTGATGAGGTAGTGGCTGGGGTGGAAGATTTAACACCTTGCCTGCCAGAAAGATTAGTATTAACCACCTTGGCCACTGGATGTGCGGCTACCTACAGCAATACTGCACTGTGTCCTGGGTTCGAGCCGAGACTTCCTGTCTCATACCCAGAACACAGATCCGTCTACCGCAGCGGCGCTCAGCCATTCAAGGGGAGCGATTGTATTCTGTCAATTAATACAAAACTTCCTTTGATTGGCCGGGTCAGAGGTTGTGACATCATCAGCCTGCCTCTCCAACTTGGCCAATCAGAGGAAGCTTTGTATTCATTGATAGAATACATCGCTCTCCCTGAGTGGCTGAGCGCCGCTGCTGTAGACTGATCTGTGTTCCGGGTATAAGACAGGAAGTCTCGATCAAACCCGGAACACAGCAGCTACATACGGTTTGTACCGCACATCCAGCGGCCTCACAGGTTAGTTCATTTGGGCCAGCTTGGATGTAAATTGTGTGAAAACCTGGAGCTTTTCTTTAAGCGTGGCCAAAGCACAGGTTTTCTTTCAACTGGGAAATATGTATTGTATTTTGTATATGTGTGCGTTTATAGTAGATTCATGTATGTATAAATATGAGAAATAGGAATAGCTGCTTTTCTTTTTTCCATGTTTTGACTGTCAGTGTGATATTTCTCTGTTTTATAGGATACATGGACAGTTATGGCTATGGCTATTATGGCTATCCAAGTTCCAGTTATGGTGCCTCCTATCCTGTGAGTGAGCAAAGACCTCCATTCGGTTTGGCCTCTAACAGGCCTGCAGGTATGGTGATAGGGGTTTCTTTTGAATTGATTACAGTCGATCTTTAGTGTGTAGCAGCTGATGTCAATTGGGACACAGCAGTGATGGACACTGTCCCCAATCTGACAGTGGTGCATTTGCAGTGTCCTGAACACACGCAGTCTGCGTTCAGGGCCGTGCGGCTGTGAAATGGGGAGCATTATGAGATTGCCTGCCTAAGGGATGTACAAGAACACATGTGTATCCCCCATGCAGGTAAACGCCCCTCCACGGCTGTACGATTTGGTTCGCCCCTTGTGAACGCGGCCGTAAGCTGAGTTTTAATCCTATATCTTGCCTGGTTCCTTTTGCCCCCATCAGTACACTAATAAAATTTTTATATAAAACCTTTGTTTTTATTACCTTATTTTAGGCCCATAATGTCATTACAAGGTCACTGTTTCTCTGTGTCATGCAAGCAGAGCATTACTGGTGACAATGGCCAGTAGGGGGGCAGTATGTGGCTTCATTAAAAACATCACAGCACCCTGCCTCCAGTACTCCTCTCAGGAGCCCTCAGCCCTGAGGCTAGCAGTGGGATGTCACTTGAGAAGAGTTAAGCAAATCTATAAATGCCTTGATAGTTGAATGTCAGTGTGACTATGTCAGAATTCTTAGGAGCACAGTGCATTGGGGAAGTATTCACAGCGCTTCACTTTTTCCACATTTTGTTATGTTACAGCCTTATTGCAAAAAGGATTAAATTCCTTATTTTCCTCAAAATTCTACAAACAATATCCGGTAATAGGAAAATGAGAGAGAAGTTTGTAAATAAGTATTCACAGCCTTTGCCATGACACTCAAAATTGAGCTCAGGTGCATCCTGTTTCCACTGATCATCCTTGAGATGTTTCTACAACTTGATTGGAGTCCACCTGTGGTAAATTGAGTTGATTGGACATGGTTTGGAAAGGCACACACCTGTCTATATAAGGTCCCACAGTTAACAGTGCATGTCAGAGCACAAACCAAGCCATGAAGTCCAAGGAATTGTCTGTAGACCTCAGAGACAGGATAATATTTTAAGACACTGATCTGGGGAAGAGTACAGAAAAAATTCTGCAGCATTGAAGGTCCCAATGAACACAGTGGTCTCCCATCATCCATAAATGGAAGAAGTCTGCAACTATCAGGACTCTTCCAAGAGCGGGCCTCCTGACCAAACTGAGTGATTGGGGGAGAAGGGCCTTTGTCAGGGAGTTGACCAGACAGAGCTCCAGCATTTCTCTGTGGAGAGAGGAGAACCTTCCAGAAAAACAACCTTTTCTGCAGCACTCAACCAATTAGACCTGTATGCTAGAGTGGCCAGAGAGAATCCACTCCTCAGTAAAAAGCACATGACCGTCCACTTGGAGTTTGCCAAAAGACACCCGAAGGACTCTGACCATGAGAAACAAAATTCTCTGGTCTGATGAAAAAAGATTGAACTCTTTAGCCTGAATAGTAGCATCATACTTAAAAATACTTGAGGCTGTAATTGGTGCCAAAGGTGCGTCACCAATGTATTGAGCAAGGGCTGTGAATACTTATGTACATTTTTTTTTTTTTTTTTAATAAATTTGCTAAGATTTCAAACAAACGTAAATAATGAATTGAATCCATTTTGGAATAAGTCTGTAACATAAAATGTGGAAAAAGTGAAGCGCTGTGAATACTTTCCGGATGCACTGTACATGCAATGTATGCAGACCACCTTGGGTAATGACTCTGTGATACCAAGTCTTCATGATTGAAAGAACTGAAATCCTAACAAATGAGGAGCACACCAGGAATGGTGCTGGACGTACTCATGCCAGGAAATGTGGGCTCCATCTGACTTGCAGCTTCTAATGCACACTGTGAGTAGTGAAGTCCTAACCAATTTCATTAGAGGAGAGGAGTCTTTACAGCTGACTGAAGCTAAGGCTGGATTACAGCTGTAAGGGGACATCAAGGACACCAGGGACCCATTTTTATAGATCTGTGATCTGGAGACGTGTGGGAAATCAAATTAAACACACACACATACTTGCATATATGGCTGCAGCATCAATTCCCTGCTGGCTCTAAGACCGAGAACTGAGCGATCACATGACTGCTGATCGCACAATTTTTGGTCTTGACTGAGCAGAGAGTCGGTGACTTTGGCTCTGCCCCAGTGGAACACTGGGCTGTGCAGGGGCCGGGAGCGGCTGGTTTTAGGCTCTTAGTGTTCTGCTGAGAGTCTGAGCCAACTGCTGGTCAGGCATCTGGGTGGATCCCGACCTTAAAGTCAGGATCCTCCCCAGTGCCTGGACCAACTCTGTGACGTCAGCCAACATCAGGTTTTAGCCTGCTGTCAGCTGAATCTGGGTTACAGGAGTGCAGAGAGAAGTGTACTCCTGTGACCCGAAAAGAGAGCACTCACATTGCCTCATCCGTAAATAATTATGGGAATACAAAAAAGGGAGGGTCCCAAAAGGTGACCCAAAATCGGACTTTAACAGCATAGTAAACAATAAGGATATAGAAAAGTAATATTGCAAGATAGTGAGACCCGTTTTTTGTACTCCTGTGACCCAGAAGAGCAGTATTACCAAAAAAAGGTTTGGCCTGGCTTTGTGTTGGTTTCACGTTGGTTTATTTTTTGTAGAGAACAATGTTCAAACCTCCCTTGTTCAAAGGCTCCTGAAAAAAATGCCACATTTATAATACGTATATGTAAACGGCCCCATCAGGGTAATGGAGAACTTAGAGAAACTACAAAGATATATGTGGAGCCTCTGTGGTCTTTGGGAGTGGTTTGGAAAGCACAGATATAAATGTATAAAACATTCTTTTGCAGAACCTCCGAGCCTACCACCTCCAGTACCCGTGGCACCGCCATACAACATGTATCAAGGCCAGTGGCCCAGTCAGATGCCGCCCCCTAGTGCAGATACCTATGCTGGAGGCGGCACAACCGCGACAGGATACCAAGGAGCCACAAAATTTTCATGTGAGTGCAGATATTTGTTTGTCAGTTAAAGTGGGAGTTAACTCCCGTGCATAATTTGGACCTATAGGTAAGCTTATAATAAGGCTTACTGTATATATCTCCTAAACGGTGGCTCCCACGCACATGTGTGGACGTGAGGTCATCGTGGCTCCGGCCAGTCCGCGAACCCGGACAGAAGACGGGTGAAGATGGAAGCCTTGTCAGCGGTGACAGCTCGCCCCTGGAAAGGCTTCGTTCTAAAGTAAGTTTCACATAATGTGTTGGTGTGCGATGCATACTAGCACATTATGCCTTTACCTTGCAGGGTACAAAAAAAAAAAACGGCCAGTGGTTTACTACTGCTTTAAAGAATCCTCCCTGTTACCCCAACCTAATCTTCACACAAACCCTCCTCTCAATTGGCCCTCACTGCAACCCTCCCGTGTGTAAAGGTAGGCTCTATGTTTGCATACTCACCTCTCTTATGCCAGGACCCTGTGTGTAAAAATACCAAAATGGGCCTTCCCTTATGTAAATGTTGCCCCTTTGCATACCCACCTTTCCTTTGCCAGGATCTTGTGTGTAAAAACACTAAAAACAGACCTCGCTTTGCTGCCCTCGCCCAAGGCCCTTGCTTTGCTGCCCTCGCCCAAGGCCCTTGCTTTGCTGCCCTCGCCCTGGTTGCCACCCATCCAGTCTGGATTTTGAATCGTTTAAAAGCCAAACTCAATATTCAGAATGGACTGTGGCTTCCCAAGTAACCACAAACGAGTGCATAGGTGTGCACACGGGGCTCCACCCCCATACATGGACAGGAGAGGAGCGAGGGCTTGATCTGCTCCCTATCCTCCTGTCCCTACCCCTCTATCTCGAAGTTTGAAGCTTAGCAACTCAGCTCAAATACATTGTGGATGAAAGGTGTCTGAACTTCCATCTTCAGGTAAGTGAGCTGATCATCCACTGCCTGTGACTGAAGTCTCCCCCCTTCCTCCCTTCTCTCTTTTGTCTTCAAGCAACTGAGTACACTAAGGTTAGGGATGCCCTGTGGACTCTGATGTAAAGGGGGCTTTAACCACTTGCCACCCGCCCACCGTCAAATGAGGGTGGGGCGGTGCAGCTCTCGTTCTGGGATGCCGTCATATGACGGTATCCCAGAACGGCCGCTCTCGATCGCACCCACCTCCATCTCTGTAAAGAGTCGCGGCTCTTTAACCATATGATCGGCTGTGTCCAATCACAGCTGTCACATGTAAACACGAAGATGGCGGTAATCTGTGCTCTTCACTGACAGTGTGAGGAGGGGAGAGCCGATCAGCGGCTTCTCCTTACAGAGGACATCTAGGTATGTAATCGGGGCACTGATTATCAGTGCCCTGATTACAATAAAGCCCCCACCAGTGCCAGCAATGAGTGCCCACCAGTTATGCCAGTCAGTGCTGACTATCACTGCTTACCATCAGTGCCACCCATTGCCATGCCCTGCTAAAGTGTTCGGGTTTGTCTTGAAGAAAAGGTGGCGGCCCTCGCCCAAGGCCCCCCCCCCGCTCTGCAGCCCTCTCCCAAGGCCCCGCAACGCCCCCCCCCCCCCCCTGCTCTGCAGCCCTCGCCCAAGGCCCCCCCCCCGCTCTGCAGCCCTCTCACAAGGCCCCCCCCCCCCCCCCCCGCTCTGCAGCCCTCGCTTGTTTAAAGGTATCCCTTTGCGTATACACCACTCCTACCCAAGGATCCTGTGTAGATGCTAGAAATGAAATCTAAGCACAATAATCTACTACAAACCTCTCACACAAGATGAACTCATTTTCTGTTGGCGCAATGAAGAGAATTATCCCGGATCAGTGCTGGTCCGCCTCTAGCCGTGGGAATGAGACGTGATCTGCGCTGGGCCCCCTCAAGGCTGCTATTTCTTTTCCCTCATTTGCTATAGAACAATACAACAAGCAGCATCATAAAACTACAATGTAAAAACAAGCAAATGTTCTAATTTTTCTTTCTTCTTTCAGGAGATCCGGAAAGAACTGGAACTTGAAGAGAGAATCTCGAAACGTTTTGCATCTTTAATTACATCACAGTATAATTTTATGCATTTTCCCCGAGGTTAACCATATTTTCCAGTTTGAGCCACCTTTCCTTAAACTGTAGAAACTGGACACTGAAAATGCTTTTTATTTTTTTTGCTGTCGTAGTTAAATTGTGAGTGTAAATAAGAAAGCACAGTAGGACAAAGTTCTGAATTGAGACTTTTTAAATTGATGTGTACTTCAACTCTTGTTACCATCCACTTGTAAGTTTTAACAGCCTTTTGTTGGGTTTTTTTTTGTTAGTTATAAGAAATAAAAAAAAAAAAAAGTTGTGGTGTTGGTTGTTTTGTTGACTTTAACCACTTGACCTCCGTAAGGTTTTACCCCCTTCCTGACCAGGCTTTTTTTTGCAATTCGGCACTGCGCTACTTAAACTTAGAAATGTGCGGTCATGCAACGCAAACAAAATTTATGTCCTTTTTTCCCACACAAATAGAGCTTTCCTTTCGTGGTATTTGATCACCTCTGGGTTTTTTCTTTTTTGCAATATAAACAAAGAAAGAAAAGAAAACTTTTGAAAATATTATATTTTCTACTTTTTTGTTATAAAAAATTTCAAATAAAACCCAAATTTTGTCATAAATTTACAAAAATGTATTCTGCTACACGTCTTTGTTAAAAAAAAAAAAAAAAAAATCCCAATAAGCATATTTTGATTGAGGTGCTAAAATTCCAGGGCAGTACAAACCCCCCAAAATGACCCCTTTTTGGAAAGTAGACACCCCAAGGAATTAGCTGAGTGACATGTTGAGCCCATGAAATATTTTATTTTTTGTCATAAGCTTTTGAAAAATGACAAATATATACTCTCCCATGACCTTCCAGGATGGCACACCTGAAAGTAGGTCTGCCGTTCTGGAAGGTTTGCAGAAATACCCTTAAGTCTAACATAGGTGGGTTTTTTTTGCACAAAGTTGTCACTTAAATTTAAATATTGCTCACACATGCCATGTGTATATGTGGCATTACACCCCAAAATACATTCTGCTGCTTCTCCTGAGTACGGGGATACCACATGTGTGGGACTTTTTGTGAGCCTAGCCACGTACGGGACCCCCGAAATCCAATCACCGCCTTCAGGCTTTCTAAGGGCGTAAATTGCTTATTTTCCTTTTTTGGAAAGTAAGCACCCCAAGAAATATGATAAGAGGCATGGTGAGTATTTTTCAGATCTCATTTTCGTTTTTCTTTCTTTTCCAAAAAAATGTGGCAAGAAATGAGATCTGCAAAATACTCACCATGCCTCTTGGCAAATACCTTGGGGTGTCTACTTCCCAAAAAGGGGTCATTTAAGGGGGTGTGTTTGAACTGTCCTGGCATTGTTTTGTTGCTAGAAAATTACTTTGAACCCCCCAACTATATATATATATATATATATATATATATATATATATATATATATATATATATATATAATTTATTTATTTTTTTTAAAGCGGAGGCCCTACAGAATAAATACACTTTGAATTTTAATGCACAAAAACACAATATATTGCCCAATTGTTTGGTAAGATATAAAATATGATCTTACGCCAAGTAAATAGATATCAATCATGACAGATTTTAAAATTGCATGTGCCTGTGCAGCGGCGACAAACTATGTACATTTTAAAAAGCCTTTAAAGGTTACCACTTTAGATTTACACAGGAGGTTTATTGCTAGAATTACTGCCCTCGATCTGACATTAACGATGATACCTCAGATCAAGACCGATGTTTGCATTCGCCTTTGTGCACGAGGACGGGTGTGCTTTAATTTTTATTTATTTTTTATTATCTATTTTGCTTTTTTTTTTTACGCTGCTCCCTTTATTTATTTTTTTATCACTTTTATTCTCACAGGAAATGTAAATATCCCCTGTGATAGCAATAGGCAGTGACAGGTAGTCTTTTCTAAAAAATCTGGGGTCTATTAGACTATAGATCTCTCCTCTGCCCTTTAAAGTGTCTGACCACACCCACTTCTAATTATAGGCATACATGCACTAGCTCTAGATCTCTCCTCTGTCCTTAAAGCATCTGAACACGACAAGATTGGTGTGATGAGATGCTTTCTCAATTTAAAAATCGTCACTGTTTATATCGGGCGAAACCGAAGTGATGAAATGCTCGCAGCTTCAGGTTTCTTAGAACATAGAGATGATTGGAGCCATTCTGGTCTCTGATCAGCTCCATGGTCAGCTGGCTGAACCACCAGCTGCATTCTCAGGTTTCCGCGGTGAGACAGGAGAGCCCGAGAAAAGCGTGGACGGAGGGAGACAGTCTCTCCCGCTGCTTGTAAAAGCAATCTAGTGGCTAATTAGTCGCTATGATTGCTTTTACATGAAAGCCAACCGCTGGCTGAAAAAAATGATACCAAGATGATGCCTACACCTGCAGGTATCATCGGGGTATGACCACTCAAAGTCCAGCGACGTACCAGTACGTTGCTGGTCCTTGTTGGACATATATTGTAATATTCCTTTTTTTTATATGCAGCCTGTGGGCTGAATGAAAAAAGAGAACCTAACAGATTCCTCCATTCACATTGATCGATCGGTGGTATGCCCACCATTAGAATACCGCCCTGCATCCACCCACTTCTAATGATGGGCATACATGCACTGTTTTTTTTTTTTGTTTGTTTTTTTTCAGCCCCTGGGCTGAACGAAAAAAAAGAACCTTACAGATTCCCCCATTCACATCGATCGATGCAGATGAAGAAATCTCTGCCAAAAAAAGTGGAAAAAATATATGCTGAAGCATAGGGACGATCTGACCACCCCCAGCCCCCTACAGCCCTGCAATCACTGACGTATGTATTCTGAAAGCAAAGCAAACCCTGCTGCTTTCAGAATAAACAGATCAGTGCTGCAGCTGAATGCCGTTCCTGCAAAGCAAACAATGGTTAACGCAAACACAAAGTAAACACAATAAAAACATAACATTAACTCAAAACAACAACAATAGTTGTGATTTTACTTTTTTTTGTAAACTTTCTAGACTAGGGTCTCTCAAAATGCGATAGCCAGTTTCCTGACTATTCAATATCTTTTGAGACCGTGTGTGCCCTGGACTGTGCCGTGCTGTACCCTATATGAATACTCCACTAGTGAGTCTACCTTGAGGTAGAGTCTAGGTTGGCCAGGACAGGAAGGACAAAAAAAAAGCGGGTGTCTCCTATTCTGTGTCTACTACAAACACGACATCTTTTTTGGGTCCGGGTCCCTGGAAAATGCCTCTCATGCAGCCGGCTCATTGCATCTGGATTGAGAAATTGGGCCATAGTGCCTTCTAAATACAAAAGGGGCGTGATGATCTCTTCCTGAAACTTTAGGAAGGATCCACCTCTTTCTGACGCTTTCTATAGTACAAAAGCGTTGAACACGGTTAATTGAAATAAATATACAGACACTTTCTTGTATGGGAAAGGAAGTACGACCCCATCATCTGGTCATTGATGTCCACCCCTCCCATGTTAAGGTCGTAGTCGTGGACACAGAGGGGCTTCTCACAGAGGACAAAAAAAAAAAAAAAATCAATTCATCTCTATGGAGATGATTCACATCTCCACTCCCAAGTCGCGCGCCCCTGGCTTGGGAACATGCAGGGAACGCAAATCACGTATCACGTACATGTGATCATGTGCAGGGCAGCCGCCCTGTAGCAGTTGGCAACTGGTTAATGGTTGTAGAGCCATCTGGCATACATAAGATCAAACGCCCATCTAGAAACTTTACTAGACCTTTTGGGCCCCCATTTACACCTGAGATTTTTTAGTAACTCGAAGCTTCAAAAAAAAAAATGCTGGAGGACATAAAAATCAATTATTCTCTATGGAAATGATTCACATATCCACTCCAAGTAGCCTGAAGCTCAAAGTTTTGGAACTTTTTTTGTAGTTCGAATCGGGCAGATTGGTGTGTTTTATGAAGTGCCTTTTTCCCCCAAAGAAATGCATTGCAACATGCAATTTGTGCATGTTTTTTTTTACGTGTTTTTGTTGTGTTTTTATACTAATGAAATGCAATTGCTCAACGTTTGTAAATGCAATTGCTCAAATGCAATAATTAAATAAAATATAAATCCTAAATAAATAAAATAATATTAACTCCTAATCCTAACCTCATTATTGACCCCTAATTTGAATCCCTAATCCTAACCTAACAAAAATTAACTACTGTAAATAAAATAAAATAAAAACCTCCTAACAAAAACAGTAAATAAAAGTGGCTGAAAAAGGAACAAATGATGAAACACATTTTTTTTTCTATTGGCTAATAAAAAAATGGCAAAGCTCAAAAAATGCTTTAACAACTCTGTACAAAAAACGCACAGCAAAACACGATGTGCAGGGTGTGAATGCAGCTTTACTCCCCTGCAGTTCTGTTTTTTCCCTGTAGAAATGCATTAAAACGTGTGACATGCTTTTGAGCGTTTTTTCAAATGCAATAATTAAAATAAAAATAATAATAAATAACACTAACCCCCTAATCATATTAACCCCTAACCTAACAAAAAAAAAATAACCCCTAACAAATTTTTTAAAATTTAATAATAAATAAAAGCGGATGAAAAAGCTGAAATACTCAGCCACATACGATTAAACATTTCCCCCTTCCCTCTATTGGCTATTTAAAAAACACCAAAGCTCAAAAGCGCTTTGAAAACTGTACAGAAACGTTCTAAAACATGCCATAAATATTTATGGAACTCTAGCCAATCCCTGGGGAGGTGTGCCCGGTAGGTGGTGAGACAGCCCATGAATAATCTGAGGCCTGAGCAGCAGGGTGCAGTGTTCCTTGGTCCAGTTTTGCAGGAGGAGACCTAGGG
Source organism: Aquarana catesbeiana (assembly GCF_042186555.1). Lineage (NCBI taxonomy): Eukaryota > Metazoa > Chordata > Amphibia > Anura > Ranidae > Aquarana > Aquarana catesbeiana. The sequence goes on from NC_133336.1 coordinate 188,462,775, forward strand.
TTGCCAACCAAGGTTCCTGCAAGCCAAACTCGAACACTTTTCTGACGCACTGAATTTTTTTTGTAGTATACACTATATAGACAATAGGATTGTAAAAGACCTCAGACACCTTTGAGTGGCTTAAAGAGAGTAGTAACACAGTCTGTTGTGTACGCCACGGCGAACAGAGGGTGTAGCCTCATTGCGTTAACCGTGGGAGGGGCTTAAATGAACCCACCCTACCTGCAACACCCCGTACTATCCACTGCACCCAAACCTTTTACTGACAGTTCAAATTAGCCCATCCTACCTATAGCAACCCACACTATCAACACCACACCAAAGTGGTCCATTCACTCCAAATCAGTCCATCATATTTAAGGCACCCCAAAGTGGACCACCCCAAAGAACCCCACACCAGCAGGGTGCACAGGGGGAGGCAGCAAGGTGGACGGGGGGGGGGGGCGCAGAGTAGTCAGAGGGACAGTGGGATGGACAAGGGGACCATGGGATGGGCAGGGGGACTGTTAGATGGGCAGAGGGACAGTGGGATAAACAGGGGGACAGTGGGATGGACAAGGGGGACTGTGGGATGGACAGGAGGACAGACAGACAGGGGGACCGTGGGATGGATAGGATGACAGACAGGGGGACCGTGGGATGGACAGGGAGACAGACAGGGGGACCGTGGGATGGACAGGGGGGCCGTGGGATGGACAGGGGGACCTTGGGATGGACAGGGGGACAGACAGGGGGACTGTGGGATGGACAGGGGGGCCGTGGGATGGACAGGGGAACCGTGGGATGGACAGGGGGACCGTGGGATGGACAGAGGGATGGACCGTGGGATGGACAGGGGGACCGTGGGATGGACAGAGGGATGGACAGGGGGGCCGTGGGATGGACAGGGGGACAGACAGGGGGACCGTGGGATGGACAGGGGGGCCGTGGGATGGACAGGGGGACAGACAGGGGGACCGTGGGACGGACAGGGGGCCGTGGGATGGACAGGGGGACAGACAGGGGGACCGTGGGATGGACAGAGGGATGGACCGTGGGATGGACAGGGGGACCGTGAGATGGACAGAGGGATGGACAGGGGGGCCGTGGGATGGACAGGGGGGCCGTGGGATGGACAGGGGGACAGACAGGGGGACAGACAGGGGGACAGACAGGGGGACCGTGGGATGGACAGGGGGACAGACAGGGGGACCGTGGGATGGACAGGGGGGCTGTGGGATGGACAGGGGGACAGACAGGGGGACCGTGGGACGGACAGGGCCATGGGATGGACAGGGGGACAGACAGGGGGACCGTGGGATGGACAGGGGGACTGTGGGATGGACAGGGGGACAGACAGGGGGACTGTGGGATGGACAGGGGGACTGTGGGATGGACAGGGGGACCGTGGGATGGACAGGGGGACTGTGGGATGGACAGGGGGACAGACAGGGGGCTGTAGGATGGACAGGGGACAGACAGGGGTCTGTGGGATGGACAGGTGGACCTTGGGATGGACAGGGGGACCGTGGGATGGACAGGGGGACAGACAGGGGGACCGTGGGATGGACAGGGGGGCCGTGGGATGGACAGGGGGACAGACAGGGGGACCGTGGGACGGACAGGGGGGCCGTGGGATGGACAGGGGGACAGACAGGGGGACCGTGGGATGGACAGAGGGATGGACCGTGGGATGGACAGGGGGGCCGTGGGATGGACAGGGGGGGCCGTGGGATGGACAGGGGGGCCGTGGGATGGACAGTGGGGACAGACAGGGGGACCGTGGGATGGACAGGGGGACAGACAGGGGGACCGTGGGATGGACAGGGGGGCCGTGGGATGGACAGGGGGACAGACAGGGGGACCGTGGGACGGACAGGGGGGCCGTGGGACGGACAGGGGGACAGACAGGGGGACCGTGGGATGGACAGAGGGATGGACCGTGGGATGGACAGGGGGGCCGTGGGATGGACAGGGGGGCCGTGGGATGGACAGTGGGGACAGACAGGGGGACCGTGGGATGGACAGGGGGATGGACAGGGGGACAGACAGGGGGACCGTGGGATGGACAGGGGGGCCGTGGGATGGACAGGGGGACAGACAGGGGGACCGTGGGATGGACAGGGGGTATCCTTAGATGCAGACAAGCAAAGAAAGTGTTTCCACCACTCAGGCTGACACTGACCCAGGTGTAAGTGGAAGTTTCAGAGCAGAAGAGTTCCAGGTGCTGGCTGAATGCTAGACAAGGCAGGCTTGAATGGAGGAGAAGATTTGGATGCCGCACACCGGATGTAGTCAAAAAACTTCACTTTATTGAAAAAATGGGATCATCAAAATAACAAGACTGTCATGCAGAAAGTACAGGTAAGCTGACGCGTTTCGCACTCAGGACTGAGTGCTTACTCATAGCTATGAGTAAGCACTCAGTCCTGAGTGCGAAACGCGTCAGCTTACCTGTACTTTCTGCATGACAGTCTTGTTATTTTGATGATCCCATTTTTTCAATAAAGTGAAGTTTTTTGACTACATCCGGTGTGCGGCATCCAAATCTTCTCCTCCATTCAAGCCTGCCTTGTCTAGCATTCAGCCAGCACCTGGAACTCTTCTGCTCTGAAACTTCCACTTACACCTGGGTCAGTGTCAGCCTGAGTGGTGGAAACACTTTCTTTGCTTGTCTGCATCTAAGGATACCCCCTGTCCATCCCACGGTCCCCCTGTCTGTCCCCCTGTCCATCCCACGGCCCCCCTGTCCATCCCATTCAAGCCTGGATGGACAGGGGGGCCGTGGGATGGACAGGGGGACAGACAGGGGGACCGTGGGACGGACAGGGCCGTGGGATGGACAGGGGGACCGTGGGATGGACAGGGGGACAGACAAGGAGACCGTGGGACGGACAGGGGGACCGTGGGATGGACAGGGGGACAGACAGGGGGATCGTGGGATGGACAGGGGGACAGAGGGATTGGACAGGGGGATGGACAGTGGTGCTCAGTGATGGACTGTCTGTAGTCTGCAGCCAGATACAGATGTGACAAGAAACATGTCACCTCCACTTCCAACATGTTGTTTCTAATGTGTATTGAATGTTTGTTACATTAAAGTTCATTAAAAAAAAGGTGGAGTGGAGGACACATCATGTTTCCTGTCGACAGTGGAGCTCCACTCTGCAGCTATTCATTGTTTGTTACAATAAAGTTCAATAACAATAAAAAAAACTGTGGAGTGGAGGTCACATGCTTCCTGTCAAACGTGGAGCTCCACTCTGCAGTCAGACCTCCTTGTTCGCAGCTTACAGTTCCAGATCCCGGAAGTGGAGGTGACAGGGAGAAGAGAGAGAAGCAACCATGAATGTGGTGCTGGCAGTGAAGCAGTATGTGTCTAAGATGATAGAGGACAGCGGGCCTGGGATGAAGGTGCTGCTCATGGACAAGGAGACGGTGAGAGGAGAGGGGAGACCATTGGGGTGTGGGGGATAATACTGGGGACCTATGGTGGGCAGGGGGGTACTGAGGGACCTGTGTGTGGAGGAGGAGTTATATTGGAGGACCAGTGTGGTGTGGTGTTTGACAGGGGTCCTATTATAGTATTGCTAATACTGGGGGAGCATTATGGTGGGCATGTCACTGGGGGACCACTGTGGTTTGGGATATGATGGGGGGCATTAAGGTGGGGGTGTCACTGGGGCACAACTGTGGTTTGGGGTATGATGGGGGGGGGGGATTATGGTGGGGGTGATACTAGGAGGCCATTGCGATGAGGCATGACAGGGGGTCCATTGTGATAAGCGGTAGGTCTGGGACCCCATTATGGTGTATGCGATCAGAAGGGGGAAGAGGAATACTAGGGCACTGCCCTTGCTAATTATGGTGTAGGGTATGATAGAGGGGGTATTATCTTGGTGATGGGGGGGTGTTGGGGTATACCATTGGCCACATTATGGTAGGGGGTGCTTCTAGGAGACCATTGTGATGAGGGGTATGACAGGGGGTCCATTGTGATGAGGGGGCCCATTATGGTGTGTGTGGGATCTGGGGGCGGGGGGTATACTACTAGGGAACCATTGTCCAGTGTGGTGTGGGGTATGACAGGGGGTCATTTATGATAGTGGTAATACTAAGGGGCTCATAGTGTGATTGGGGGACCACTGTGGGTTGAGGGTGAAACTAAGGGACCACTGTGGTGTGGGGTATGACAGGGGGGCATTATGGTGGGGTTGCTACGAGGAGACAATTGTGATGGGGGGGACATCTGGAGACCCATTATGGTATGTGATTTTTTTTTTTGGGGGGGGGGAATCTAGGTGACCACCATTGTTAATTGTGGTCTGGAGTATCATGGGGGGTATTATCTTGGTGATGGGGGGGTTATACTGTGGAAATCAACGTGGTGGGGTATAACAGGGACCACATTATGGTGGGAGTTATACCAGGGGACCAATGTGGTGGGGTATGACGGGGAGTAATTTATGGTGGTGGGGGGTGTTATTGGAGTATCATAGTAATGAAGGTTACATCTATGGGCCCCACTATGGTGTGTGGGGGATTTTGGGGGTAATACTAGGGAACCCTTGTCCTTTGTGGTGTGGAGTAGAGATGGGCTTGGGTGTGTTCAAAATCCCACATGCCCGATCCCGCCAGGAAGCCGACACTGCACAGCGCTGATCACAGGCACCGAGACGTTTCCTGGTCCGCAGTTGCACAGATGGGGAAATGTCTCACTGCCTGTGATTAGCGCTGTGCAGCATCGGGCAGGTAGGATTTCGAACTTGCCCGAAGCCCATCTCTGGTGTGGAAGGAATATGGTAGTGGTAATACCAGAAGATCATAATGGAGGGGGCTGTGATGGGAGATTATTATGGTGTGGGATGTGAATGGGGGACCATTCCTTGGCGGGAGGGTTCAATTCTGGGGGACCACTGTGTTGGCATAAGATGGACACCTTGGTAATATTAAGGGACCATTATGGAAGAGGGGGGGTGGTGTTACCATAATGGTGAGGGGGTAATACTGGTTGACCAATGTGGTTTGCTCTGGGGGTATGACTGGGTGCTCATTATCATGGTCGGGGAGGAGTAATAGTAGGGGACCACTATGGTGGGGTATGAGAGGGGCCATATTATTGTTGGGGTAATACTAGGAGACCATTGTGGTGTGGGGTAGAACACAGGGCCTACTATGGTGGTGAGGTGGTGCTAGGAGGCCATTGTGGTGGGATGAATGACTGGGGACCCATTATGGTGTGTGTGTGATGGAAGAGGGGTAATACTAGGGGACCATCATTTGTTAATTGTGGTGTGGGGTATGACGGGGGGGGGGGGCATAATAGTAGTGGTAATACTAGGAGGCCATTATGGTGGGGGGGGGGGGGGTGATTGGAGGACCATAATGGTGATGGGGAAATACTGGTGTACCAATGTGTGGTATGACTGGGTGCCCATTAATGAGGTGGTGGTGATGGGGGGGAATACTGGGGGACCACTGTGGTGGGGTATGACAGGGACTCTATTATGGCAGTGGTACATTTTAGAAGACCATTATGGTGGGGGATTTATTGGGGGACCATAATGGTTGGGGGCAATACTGGGGGGACCAAAGTGGTGTGATATGGGGTAATGACTGGGTGCCCATTGCCATGGTGGTGGGGGGGAATACTGGGGGACCACTGTGGTGGAATATAACAGGGGCCACATCATGGTGAGGGATAATCCTAGGAGACCATTGTCATGTTAGGGGTGACAAGGAGGTCCATTGTGGTAATTCTGGGGTGAAAGGTCTCAAAATTTCGAAACCTTGTAAATCTGTTGTAGGTTTTTGGTTAGATTCTAGTTCCCCCATTGGAACGTTTTTACCAAACATATCAAAATGACTGAAATATTTCTATCCAAGGCTCCAGCGCCAGCTGTCTACCACTTTATAGGTCCATAAGCTCACTGCCCCCCGTGCTGCTGTGCAGAGGGTTACAGGAAGATGATATGAAGACAGATTTAGGCACTTACCTTAGCTGTATAATACTTTTGAGAGACTCAGTTCATGAATATAAATGGTGTATTTTGTGTATATATATATATAATATATATATATATATATATATATATATATATATATATATATATATATATATATATATATATATATATATATATATATATAGATGTCTGTTGTCCTGTTTATATGGATGAAGTTTTTCTTCCAATCATTGACATCGGTTGTTCTATCTCCTCCCCCGCACAGACCAGCTTTGTCAGCATGGTGTACACACAGTCGGAGATTCTGCAGAAAGAAGTCTATCTGTTTGAGCGGATCGATACCACCCACCGGGAGAGCATGAAGCACCTGAAAGCCCTCTGCTTCCTGAGACCCACCAAGGTAGAGTACACTGAGAAAGCCTCATCGGGAGGGTTGTCACCTGTGCTGCCCAGAGAAACCAATCAGATTCCATCTTTTTATTGTGTACGGTGCAGGTGGCTCAGTGAAAGTGGAGATTTTAAAGCTGAATTCAACTTTTATTAAAAAAGACATTCGTTCCTCTTGCTCTGCTTGAATAATGGATATACTAAAGTCATTTAGAATCAAGTTACCACAACACTGACTTTTTTGCTTCAAAGTGGATTTAAAGGGTTAGTTCAACTTCACCAAAAACCTGCCTGAGGGGCGTCTCTAGCGAAAAACAAACTGTGAAAGCTCTGACTAAGGTTGAATGAAGCCCTTTCTATAGCTGTAGGTAATTTAGGTACCTCCTGAAGCTTGACTGGAATACTACCAGAACATTGCTATAGATGTTGCTAAGTGAGACCTAGTCATCACTGATCACCTCCATGTCAGAAGTGAGCTCTCAGATTCTGAGCTCAGGGTTACTACATCGGGGAAGAGAGAGAACCTGTGAGGGGGTTTGAATCAGAGGAAGAGCTCACTCCTGTGATGGTGGAGGTGAACAGTAACAGCTAGGTCTCACTTGGCAACGTCCTGGGGTATTCCAGTCGGGGGTTCAAGAGGTACATAAATGGCCTTCACCTATAGCAAGGGCTTTATTCATCTTTTATTTCAAAGAGTCCCAAGTGGGTATGTACCTAAGAACAGGGTGACACTGTAGGTACTGCTAAAATGGTGTGCCAACGTCCCTATAATATATACTGTAAGTGGAGTATAGGAGCTAGTAAGTCGGACTTTGGAGGCACACGAGTAGTTAGACTATAAAGGATAAAAATTATTTTATTTTATTAAATTTAAATTACAAAGTTGAAGATAAATACTATGACTATTACATTGTCCATATGAGAGTATTGTATATTTGATATATCCTACCCTACTTATTATACATTATTATTATTATTATTATTATTATTATTATTATTATTATTCAGGATTTATATAGCGCCAACAGTTTACGCAGCGCTTTACAATATAAAAGGGAGACAATACAGTTATAATATAATACAATACAATACAATAGGATTAAGAGGGCCCTGCTCAGAAGAGCTTACAATCTAATAGGGTGGGGCAGGTGGTACAAAAGGTTGTAACTGTGGGGAATGAGCTGGTGGAAGTGGTAGGAGATTAGTTGGAGACGTGATAGGCTTTCCTGAAGAGATGAGTTTTCAGGGATTGCCTGAAGGTAGCAAGAGTAGGGGCTAGCCGGATAGATGAAGGTAGCGAGTTCCAGAGGATGGGAGAGGCTCTGGAGAAATCCTGGAGACGAGCATGGGAGGAGGAGATGAGAGAGCTTGAAAGCAGGAGGTCTTGAGAAGAGCGGAGAGGACGATTTGGGTGATATTTGGAGACAAGATTAGTGATGTAGCTTGGGGCAGAGTTGTGAATGGCTTTGTATGTTGTGGTTAGAATTTTGAATTTAATTCGCTGGGTGATTGGGAGCCAGTGTAGGGATTGAAGTAGAGGGTTGGCAGACACTGAGCGGTTGGTAAGGTGGATAAGTCTGGCAGCAGCATTCATGATAGACTGAAGAGGGGATAGCCTATGGAGCGGTAGGCCAATGAGAAGGGAGTTGCAATAGTCAAGGCGAGAGATAACAAGGGAGTGAATGAGGAGCTTGGTGGTTTCATTTGTTAAAAAAGGGCGAATTTTAGAGATGTTACGGAGGTGAATTCTACAAACTTTTGACAATGATTGGATTTGAGGCTGAAATGACAAGTCGGAGTCTAGGATTACACCTAGTACCCTGGCGTGAGGGGAGGGACTGATGGTTGCATTGTTGATTTTGATGGAAAAGTCATGGAGGGGGGCACGGGCGGGGGGGAATATTAATAGCTCAGTTTTAGAGAGATTTAGTTTAAGGAAGTGGTGCGACATCCATGCTGATATGTCAGTTAGTAAGTTAGTAATGCGAGAGGAGACTGAAGGAGTGAGGTGAGGAGTAGACAGATGCAATTATGCACGTTAAACCGTTAATTTTACATAGCAGGAAGACAAATTTTCCCTCCCTGTCCACCCTCTGTTCCATGCACTCAAAGGAGACACCCGAGGAGATCACTATACTGACTCCTCTTGAATGTGAAGTGTGCATGGAGTGGAACTGAGTCGGGTATCTTCTTGAGCGCAGCAGGTGGACAGAGTTGGAACACAAGTGTGTTTCCTGTAAACAGATTATCTGAGGTTTCATTATATCAAAATATCTAAACATTGCCCTTCTCTTGTCGCTATCCCCCAGCCCTCTCACATTCCATGTCATCAAGAGTAGGTCTTTCCTTTTCCCAATTTCTTTACTCATATAGGGGATCATACCAATTCAAATAACTATATAGCAAGAGACAACAACGTGAGCAGGGAATAGGAATACAATTGTCCCTCAGAATTTTACCTGCCCCTTGGGTCCCCTCAGTAAGTAATACATAACAGTCAGCATTCCTCCTAATCCCCTTACCATCCTTGGTGGAGCGTAGGAGGGATTTGTATATGGTTTTATGTTTGTGATGTTTTTCATTGATTATTTGAGTTGTGACTTTACCACCCACCCCTCCCCATCCTCCCCCGCCCCCCACCCCGCTCCACCCCCCCTCCCCGCTCTTTCCCTCCTGTCTCCCCCACCCCCTCACCCACCCACCTCCTTCCTTCCCTCCCCGCCCAGCTGGGCCTACCCTAGGGGCTATGTTCCGAACCTCCCACTTGCTCTCATTCCCCATACTACACTGGCATACCTTGCCAGTGCCACACATTTACGATACCCCTTTGACCCAGGGGTCCCTATCCCACCCCCTCCCCCCCTCCCTGACCATGTTAGTGTTATTCAAGTGTTCTAAATAATTATACTTGTAAAAAAAATCGTTTATCGTGGCAGCTCAAAGTATTCTAAAAAGTGAATATCCAACTAGTGCTAAATTATAATCCTATTCCTTCAACCTTATTAGTGCTGTTCATGTGTTTTTAATTTTTTGTGTTCGGATAAAAGATAATCTGTCATGTCAATCCAGTGAATTAAGTAAGTGTATACTAACCTTTACTACTTTATGGTCTATCCCTATACTTCTTTCTCAACTTCTACCTGCAACACATCGCCTACTTAATTCTTTAGTGTATTACTCATTGTATCAACCTACCCTCTTCTCTCCCCCCTCCCTAATACCACATAAGGACGGAAAGGGAAAAAAAAAAAAAAAAAAAGTCCGCAATCTAATCAGTCTCTAATCTCTCCTCTCCTTCATTCCGTGTTGTCCTCTCTACATTCTCCAGCCAGTCTTCCACTTTGCGGGGAGAATCAAAGAAGAATGTCCCATTCCTGGTGGTTATTCTCATGCGGGCGGGGTACAGTAGTGCATAATCCATCTTTTTTTGCTGAAGCACACGTTTAATTGGCATGTATGCCGCCCTGAGCTTTTGCAGGTCTGGGGAGATGTCTTGATATAGTGAAATTCGCGCTCCCCCTATACAGGATTTCTCTCATTTCTCTCGCTTTCCGAAGCAAAGACACCTTATCTCTAAAGTTGAACATTTTCATAATTATAGGTCTTGGGTACTCCTTGCCCTGCCGAGATTTGGAGGGGATTCGATGGGCGCGTTCGATGCCAAAAAAAGGAGAAAAAGATGAAGCCCCAAATATCTCCTTGATCCATCCCTCCAAAAATTCAATAGGGTCAGGTCCCTCGCTCCGTTCCGGCATGCCTATTACTCTTATGTTGTTTCTTCGATTTCTATTTTCTAGTTCATCTATTTTGGCGGATTGATTTTCTATGCGTTTCTTCATGTCAGTCATATCTTGTCTGAGCGGGGATAGTATATCTTCCACCAAGCTTAATCTTTCCTCTAGGGCTGTTGTTCTTCCCTCCGTTTCTTTCAATCTACTACCCAGCGCTATCAGTTCTTCTCTTATGCTTTTTAGCTGAGCACCCAAACCAAAAATTGATTCCTTACATGCAGTAATCGCATACATGAGGTCCCTCATTGTTGGCTCTTCCGCTCCTCCACTTTGGCCACTCTCCATCCCGGGCTCAGTTGTATTGGGTAGCCTTTTAGGATCTGTGTCACCGCTTATAGGGGGAAGTTTTCCTATTCCGTGACTTATTGAGGGCACTGCAAGTGGGCTTGCTGCGGCCAATATTGGCCCGCTGCTTTGGCTGTGACTTTTCCTACTCGCCTGGGTACTCGCTTGGGTTAGCTGTTGGGATTTTACTGGTGATAGGGATGTCCTGGAAAAACGCTCTAATTTTGTTGCTGCCGCTACTGCAGCTGCTGCTGCGACTTTCGCTTGGTTTGTCTGGTTTCTAGCCGAGCGTGTAACCTGACCTCCTGCTTGGTGCGGCTGATTTTGTAACTGGTGCTGGTTTAATTTTTCCTCTGCTGCCCGCTTCCCAGCCATGTTATTATGCCATGAGGGGGGAGGAGAAGAAAAAAAAAAAAAAAAAAAAAAAAAAAAAAAAAAAGGGAGGAGGGGGGGGGGGTAGGAAAGGAGAAAAAAAAAGAAAAAAAAGGAGAAAAAAAAAAAAAAAAAAAAAAAAAAAAAAAAATTTCCTTTCCTTTTAGCAAATTGCGATATAAAATTGTTACAGTCCCGGACTACTAGTTTTGCATAGAAAAAAAAAGAAAAAAGAGGTATCCCAAAGATAGTCCTCCATATAACTCTGCCAGCGTCAGATCAGTGATTCTTGGGACAATAAACAAGTACTTGTGCAACGCCGTTTCACTTGCAGCTGATGTTTATGATAAGCAGCTTACATCACACAATTCCACTGGTTCTTTTATTGTTTTAAGAAACAAAAAGGTGAAACCTCGTACGCCAGTACCCCCGTCCGTCTCCCACTTCGGACTGGGGTTGCTAATTTCCTCTATGTAAGATATTACTTCAATAGGGTAAATAGGCTCAAAAAGTAATAAGGCAGCATGTTTCTAGTTAACCCAGGTTTCACATTACAAACTCAATTAGGTTTCTTCAGGAACCAATCAATCAAAGGCCAACTCACAGGCCAGCTCTTTAACCAGGAACCAGGAAAAAAAAAGTCATATTATATAAAAAGAAAAGTAGGAAAGTTTTCACCTATGTCTGGGGTCTTCTTAGCAGCTCTCCGGATTCCCAGCGTTGCGATGTTAATTCTGATAGCTTACTTTGTTCATTGCCCCGCTGCTGCTACTGTGTTCGACCAGATTTGGTTGCTGCTGATAACCCAAGGGGGGGGCCTCTCACGCCACCCCTATAGCTCCATCTTCCTGGCTCTCCACCGCCACACTCACTGACGCCGCCACTGCTGGTGCTGCTATAGCCGCCACCGGAGCGTCCCTTTACCCGGCCACCGGCACGCCACAGGGGTCTCTCACACCCCGCCTCAGCTCCGTCCACCGCGTCTGCGCCAGGGAGCGATCTGCTCAGTAGTGCTGTAGTGCTGTAGTTGGCCGGACACCGCTGCTTACACTGCCGCTTGTACTGCTGCACACACCGATAGTCTCCTCAGCCCGTGGCTTAGCTGGTCAGAGCGGAGGGAGAGGAGATCTCGCACACCCTCTCACTCCCACATCCGGTCACGCCCCGACAAAAACTCCCTTGTGATTATTGACTGGAACTGTCAGGTACCAGCTATGGGGAGTAGACAGATAGATTTGGGTGTCATCAGCGTATAAGTGGTATTGGAAGCCGTGGGCAGTTATTAGGTGACCAAGGGAGGTGGTGTAGATAGAGAAGAGAAGGGGTCCAAGAACCGAGCCTTGGGGGACCCCCACAGAAAGGGGCAATGGAGAGGAGGAGACAGAGTTGTAGGTGACACTGAAGGAGCGCTGTGATAAATAGCCAGAGAACCAGGATAGAGCAGAATCTCGGAGGCCAAGGGAATGTAGTTTATTGAGAAGGAGCGGGTGGTCAACAGTATCAAAGGCCGCAGAGAGGTCAAGTAGTAGGAGTATGGAGTACTGGCTGTTGGTTTTAGCAGTTAGTAAATCGTTAGTGAGTTTTAGTAAGGTAGTTTCCGTGGAGTGCTGCGAGCGAAAGCCAGACTGTAAGGGGTCAAGAAGGTTATTTTCATTGAGGTAGGAGCTAAGACGGTTGTAGACTAAGCGTTCTAGAAGTTTAGAGGTGAATGGGAGTAATGAGATGGGTCTTAAGTTGTTCAGGTCGGTAGGGTCCAGTGAGGGCTTTTTAAGAATGGGAGTGATCTGTGCATGTTTTAGAGGGGAGGGGAAAATGCCACTAGAAAGGGAGAGATTGAAGATGTGGGTGAGGGAGCATAGGATGGAAGAAGAGGGTGACCGTAGTAGTTGTGAGGGAACAGGATCCAAGGGACAATTGGTTAGGTGGGCATTCGAGAAAATTTTTGTAACCTCTTCCGTAGTAGCCAATTCAAAAGAGGAGAGGGTTGAATGTGCTGCTGGGCAAGGTATGATGGGTGGGGAAGATGTACGCACAGTGGAGATGTCCTCACGAATTGCATTGATCTTGTCTTTGAAGTGATTGGCAATCTCTTGGGCAGTGAGTGAGTTAGTGGGTAGAGGGGGTGGTGGACGAAGCAGAGAGTTAAAGGTTGAGAAGAGCCGACGGGGACTGGATGACAAGGAATTAATAAGAGAGACAAAGTAGGCTTGTTTGGCAGCATGGAGGCATGAATTGTATTTTAGAAGGGCAGATTTATATAGGGTGAAATCTTGCAGGCATTTGGTTTTACGCCACAGTCGTTCAAGAGCACGGCAATGTCTCTTGAGATTTCTAGTGTTATCAGTTTGCCAGGGTTGTAACGGTCGGGGCCTAATTCTGCGTGTGGTTAGGGGAGCAAGTGCATCTAGTGATGATGAGAGTGAACTGTTGTAGACAGAAGTGGCCAGGTCAGGACAGGACAGGGGAGAGATTATGTCATATAGGTTGTCAGTAGCAGAATAGAGAAGAGAAGGGTTAAAGTGGCGAAGGTTTCTACAAGTAATTGTTTGCTGCTTGGAGGGATGGGTGGTTGGAGGCAAGGATACAGTGAAAGTAATGAGGTTGTGATCAGATAGAGGAAAGGGGGTGTTGGTGAGGTTGCCAGGGTTGCAGAGATGGGAGAATACAAGGTCAAGGGTATTACCATTGGAGTGAGTGGAAGTATGTGTCCATTGGGTTAGGTCAAAAGATGAGGTTAAGTTGAGAAGTTTAGCTGTAGTTGGGCTGTTGACATTGACAGGAATGTTAAAGTCACCAAGAATAATGGTGGGTATTTCAGAGGAGAGAAAGTAGGGTAGCCAGGCAGCAAAGTCATCAATGAAGCGCGATACCGGTCCTGGAGGCCTATAAATTGCTGCAATCCTCAGAGAAATGGGAGAAAACAGACGAATACAGTGCATCTCGAAAGAAGAGAGGGATAGAGAGGGAGGGACAGTAAGGACTTGGAAGGTGCTTTGTGGGGACAGAAGGAAGCCAACTCCACCTCCTTTCTGTCTGTTGGGTCTGGAGGAGTGAGTCCAATGGAGACCACCATGGGAGAGGGCAGCAGGAGAAGCTGAGTCAAAATTTTGCAGCCAGGTTTCTGTTATGGCCAGTATGTTCAAGCCATGAGAGATGAAGAGGTCATGTACAGATGTTAGCTTGTTACAGATGGAGCGGGCGTTCCACAGGGCACATGAGATTGGTGGGGTGCTTTGAGGAAGTAGGGGGATAGAAATTAAACTGAGTGGATTGCGGTGGTTGCCAGAGGGGGAGGGGTATTGGATATGTGGCTTGCATTTGGAAAATGGCGGACCAGGATTAGGAGAAATATCACCTGAGACTAGAAGAAGGAGGAGGGTGAGGAAGGCAAGGTGGGAGTGGGATGTGCATGAGCGCACGTGTCTAGTGGCCCTGGAGTTTATGTCAGCATGTGGGTGCAGCAAATGCAGGAGATGATGGGTGCCATAGTAGGGAGAGGGTAGGAGTGAGGGTGATATGTGCATGCTGCAGGGAAGAGAGGAGGGGTAGAGTAAAGATAATTTGAGGATAGAAGACACCAATGTGAGAAGGAAGAGAATAAGGAGCATGTTAGTGGCTAGAGAGTGGGAAACTAACCTAATATAAAATAAATTTCAAAGTTGGTTTGCTTGTCGTCTTGCAGAGTGGAGCAGAGTTCCGGTTGTTCATGCAGCTTTAGTTATCCTGCTTTCGTTAAACTGCGTCGATGAAACTGCGCATCACTCGTGACAGAGCCACTCAGGAAAGAGCCATGATGTCTGCGCCACCCCATAAGCTGCCATAAATTTATAGACAGCCTAAGCTGGGATGCATTTCTCAGTTGGTCATTATTGGGTCTGATGTGAGACACCTGAATATGGGGAGGAGATGGCCAGGGCCAGGCCAGACACAGGCTAGGGTCGTAAAGCTAATTACCTCTCTTGATCACTCAAGCCACATGGAGTTGAGAATCAATCACCAGTAATATTGCTATTGCAGTGTGTTTGTTAAAGAGCTAGCAGTAAATATGGAAGTTTAAAGATATGGCAGCAGGAGACAATTACCAAAAATATTAATAGCAGACTCAGCAAAGCCAGTTCAGTGGGGATGTACAGTTGGATAGGAGATAGGAGACAATTACCTGTAAAAGAGCAGAGAAGACATGATCAGAATTGATAACTGCGTCGATGAAACTGCGCATCACTCGCATTATACATGTAATCCAACATTCAAACAATGAGAAATAGAGAACTTCCCAAATTAAAGTTGCATTTTTATGAATGTAGGAAGGAGAGTTGTGGGTTAGATTGCAGATCCAGGTAGGTTTTCTCTTATTCGCTCGACATGTTGCGCGTCTAAGTAACGCTTCTTCAGGAGCTAAGAATAGTTCTGCTGAATACATGTAAAATATATAACAATAAGTACATATACAATGTGAACAAAAACATATTTTAGAATATGATACTATACATTTAATAGGAGATAAAATATGTTCCGACCAACTATAATGATCACATGGGAAAATCCCCCATAAAGGAGAGTGGTCACCCGGGGGGGCCGACGGTGCAGCCTAGTAGCTATAATAGCTTCCCCAGTTACTAGGCTGCACCGTCGGCCCCCGGGTGACCACTTTCCTTTATGGGGGATTTTCCCATGTGATCATTATAGTTGGTCCTATTAAATGTATGGTATCATATTCTAAAATATGTTTTTGTCTACATTGTATATGTACTTATTGTTATATATTTTACATGTATTCAGCAGAACTATTCTTAGCTCCTGAAGAAGCGTTACTTAGACGCGCAACATGTCGAGCGAATAAGAGAAAACCTACCTGGATCTGCAATCTAACCCACAACTCTCCTTCCTACATTCATAAAAATGCAACTTTAATTTGGGAAGTTCTCTATTTCTCATTGTTTGAATGTTGGATTACATGTATAATAAGTAGGGTAGGATATATCAAATATACAATACTCTCATATGGACAATGTAATAGTCATAGTATTTATTCATCTTTTAGTCAGAGCTGCACAGTTTGTTTTAACCACTTCAGCCCCAGAAGGATTTATCCACTTCATGAACAGGCCATTTTTTTTTTTTTTTTGCGATACGGCACTGCGTTACCTCAAACTGACAAATGTGCGGTTATGCAACGCTGTACACAAATTGTCCTTTTTTTTCCCACAAATAGAGCTTTCTTTTGGTGGTATTTGATCACCTGTGTGGTTTTTATTTTTTTCGCTGTAAACAGAAAATATAACGACAATTTAGAAAAAAAAAAAACTATTTTTTTTACTTTCTGCTATAAAAAATACCCCAAAAATTAAAAAAAAAATCAAATTTCTTCATAAATTTAGAATTTAGGCCAATATGTATTCTGTTACATGTTTTTGGTTTAAAAAAAAAACCCCAATAAGCGTCTACAAAATAGGGGAAAGATTTATGGCATTTTTATTATAATTTTTTTTTTTTTTTTCACTAGTAATGGCGGCGAACAGTGATCTATCCGATGTTGCGTGGATAGATCGGACACCTAACTGATATTTTTTACACTTTTTTCTTTTTGGGAACCGGTGACATTAAGGCTCGATTCACACAGGGGCAACACGACTTCAACGCGACTTTGCAACGCGACTTCAACCCGACTTCAACACGACTTGTGGATCCGACTTTCAATGAACGGGGATCCGACTTGGATCCCCGCCACTGTGTTTGGTATGAATCTTTAGGGGGAACTCCGCGCCAAATTTTAAATAAAAATCCGGCATGGGTTCCCCCCCCAGGGGCATACCAGGCCCTTGGGTCCGGTATGGATCTTGAGGGGAACCCCCCTACGCCGAAAGGACGGCGTGGGGGGTCCCCCCAATCCATACCAGACCCTTATCCGAGCACGCAGCCCGGCCGGACAGGAATGGGGGTGGGGACGAGCGAGCGCCCCCCCCTCCTGAACCATACCAGGCCGCATGCCCTCAACATGGGGGGGGTTGGTGCCTTGGGGGAGGGGGGCGCGCTGCGGCCCCCCCACCCCAAAGCACCTTGTCCCCATGTTGATGAGGACAAGGGCCTCTTCCCGACAACCCTGGCCGTTGGTTGTCGGGGTCTGCGGGCGGGGGGCTTATCGGAATCTGGGAGCCCCCTTTAATAAGGGGGCCCCCAGATCCCGGCCCCCCACCCTATGTGAATGAGTATGGGGTACATGGTACCCCTACCCATTCACCTAAGGGAAAAAAGCGTCAATAAAACAAACAGTACACAGGTTTTTTAAAATAATTTATTAGGCAGCTCCGGGATCTTCTTCCGACTTTGGGGGTCCTCTTCCGACTTCAGGGGTCTCTCCGCCGTCTCCTCCCGGTGTCCGCATCTTCTGCCGGCTCCTCCGCTATCTTCTGCAGCTCAATTGCTAGCGGTGGTCCGGACTTCTGCCTTCTTCTTTTCTTCCAGAGATGTTGACACGACGCTCTCTCCAGCTGGAATGGTCTCTGAACGCTCCGCAACGGACTTATATAGGCGGTGACCCCGCCCCCTTATGAGGTCACTGTCCCAGGGCATGCTGGGGCTGTGCCGTCATAAGGGGGCGTGGTCATCACCCGGTGACCACGCCTCCTAAAACGTCACAGACCCAGCATGCCCAGGGACTGTGACGGCATAAGGGGGCGGGGTCACCGCCTATATAAGTCCCTTGCAGAGCGCACAGAAACCATTCTGGCTGGGGAGAGCGTCGTGTCAACATCTCTGGAAGAGAAGAGGGAAGAAGATGATCCAGAGGTCCGGACCACCGCTGGCAAAAGAGCGCCAGAAGATAGCGGTGGAGCCGGCAGAAGATGCGGACACCGGGAGAAGACGCCGGAGAGACCCCCGGAGTCGGAAGAAGACCCCGGAGCTGCCTAATAAATTATTTTAAATACCTGTGTACTGTGTTTTTTATTGACGCTTTTTTCCCCTAGGTGAATGGGTAGGGGTACCATGTACCCCATACTCATTCACATAGGGTGGGGGGCCGGGATCTGGGGGCCCCCTTATTAAAGGGGGCTCCCAGATTCCGATAAGCCCCCCCGCCCGCAGACCCCGACAACCAACGGCCAGGGTTGTCGGGAAGAGGCCCTTGTCCTCATCAACATGGGGACAAGGTGCTTTGGGGTGGGGGGGGCCGCAGCGCGCCCCCCCTCCCCCAAGGCACCAACCCCCCCATGTTGAGGGCATGCGGCCTGGTACGGTTCAGGAGGGGGGGGGCGCTCGCTCGTCCCCACCCCCATTCCTGTCCGGCCGGGCTGCGTGCTCGGATAAGGGTCTGGTATGGATTGGGGGGGACCCCCCACGCCGTTTTTTCGGCGTAGGGGGTTCTCCTCAAGGTCCATACCAGACCCGAGGGCCTGGTATGCCCCTGGAGGGGGAACCCATGCCGGATTTTTATTTAAAATTTGGCGCGGAGTTCCCCTCAAGATCATTTGAGCACAAGTCGCATGCCGAAGTCGGATCATGCGAGACGGCGATCCGACTTCAATGATAGTCAATAGGCTGAAGTCGGATCAAAGTCGGATCAAAGTAGTACAGGGAGTACGCTCTGAAGTCGGAGCGACTTCAGGAGTGTCTATTAAGACGCTAGCGTTAACTCCCATTGAAACTATTTCTGGAGCGACTTGGGGCGACTTGAGGACGTACAAGTCGGATCCCAAGTCGCCCCAGTGTGAACCGAGCCTAATACAGTGATCAGTGCTAAAAATATGCACTGTTATTGTACTAATGACACTGGCAGGGAAGAGGTTAACATCGGGGTGATCGATGTGTTCCCTCATTGTGTGTTCTAACTGTATGGGGGGGATGGGCTGCCTGGGACAACACACAGATCCGTCTTCCCGCATAGCAGAAAGACAGGATTCTCTGTGTCATCCCCTGACAGAACGGAGACCTGCCGTGTTTACTATGGCAGATCCCTGTTCTGTCTCTGCGGGGAATGATCGTGGGCGGACACTGAGGCTGCCGGACCCACTGGCTCCCCCCACTCTCCAATGGGCAAGCACGCACGGCCCACAGAACCTCATGCATGAACAGACATACACTTACGGCAATTCGCGCAGCCGAGCCAACCTGCCGCAGTATAACTGCGGCGGCTGGTTGGCAAGAGGTTAATCTACAGATGCCCTTATCTGCATAGGCAGTTTTTTTTTTTTGTATAGGTGAACTAACCCTTTAAACTCCCTTTTTGGGGGGGGGGGGGGGGGGGGGTGACCGGTAGGGTTTTTATGACAGAGGAGACCCTAGTGGTCTCTTCAGCAAACCTGTGGGTGGTGCCAATAATTGCGAGACACATTTTTGCAAGAGTCAAGGACATCTTTTCCATGTTTCTCACAAGTGGGGCAGCCCATTGAAATGAATAGGCTGCCCTACACGTGATGCATGAAAATATGAGGCACATGCACAAGTGTGAGCCAAGCTTATTCCGCTTTAAAAGTATCTAGATGTTTTGTAGTCTCTCTGTTACTCTTCCCCAAACTTCAGGCTTGGGAGGGCACCCTGTTCACATCTACAGTCATGGTGCTTGCCTTGTAGGGTACTCAGGACTGAACTGCTGTTCATCACTGGCCTGATGGGAGGAGAAGGGGCTCCGGGAGGATAGCTAGAACAGAGCTTCTCTGAATCATTGGCCTAGTTGGTGGGGGGAGGGGAGGGGGGGTGCAGGGGAGTGACTTGAATGTGAAGTACAGCCAAAGCTGGTTTGGCTGTACTTCTCCTGTGGATCACGGGAGTGCAGTTCTTTCTGCACACCTGTGACCCGTTTTAACCAGACAGCGAGCCGAAGCCCTCTGTCAGCTGACGTCACAGAGACGCTCTAGGCTGGGGAAAGATTGCGACCATATTGTCGGGATCCGCCTGGATTGGCACCTGGCTCAGCCTCTCTGGGTTTAGGGCTTAAAGTAAACCTGTACATGTGAACCAGCTTTCAAAACCAATGTTTTTTTTTTTTCTATACAGGAAAACGTTGAGTATTTGATCAAGGAGCTTCGCAGACCCAAGTACAGCGTCTACTTCCTCTGTAAGTAGTCAGATAATGTGTGAAGTAACGTGTTGGTAATGGCTCAGAAACATTCTGGTAGATCGATGAGTTACTATATTGTCAAAAGTATTGTGACGCCTGCCTTTAAACCAGGGGCGGATCCAGAGTCTAGTCTCGGGAGGGGCACTGCCAGAAAATACTTTTTTCTTGGGGCAATTTATCGGGGAAGTGGCTGGTGTTGGCGATTTGATCATCACGGCACCATGGTTGATATGGTGTCAGGATGATTGAAGCACATTATTTCTATTATTACAGTGTTATATAAAATGAAATAGTTCAACTCACCCAAATGCAGAATCAGTGGGAGCCCTGAGTGTGTCACCTGCCACCAGATGCAGATCGTCACGTCACCTGCCACACGTTGCAGAATGTCATCTCTCTGTTTCCCGCGGCTGCCTGCACAGTGAGGGCGGAACTGCACTTCAGGGATGCAGGGCGGGAGCGCTGGGCGGTGAGAGATGACGTCATCTCCCTGCTCCCTCGCCCGCCAGCTCCCTGATTGGCCAGCTGTCCGCTCACCTACTCTCACCCGCCCGCCGAGCCTCACACCCGCTTACCAACCGAGCTGGCTGACATCCCAACCCGCCCGCGAAGCCGCCCGCTCTCTCACCCAGGGAGCCCCCTGCTCTCTCACCCTAAGCCCGCCCGCCCACCCACTTATTCACCTGCAATTGCCCCCCCCCCCTGGATCCGGGATCCGCCCCTGCTTTACACGCACATGAACTTTAATGGCATCCCAGTAAAGTGATTGTAAGGGTTCGTTTTTTTTTTTGTTTTTTTTTTTTTAAATAACAAACATATCATACTTGCCTCCAATGTGCAGCTCGTTTTGCACAGAGTGGCCCCGAACCTGGTCTTCTGGGGTCCCTCGGCGGCTCTCGCGGTTCCTCCCCACATCAGATAACCCCCCTAGGAGGAGCGCTATCCGGAGGGGGTTACCTTGCGGGCGCGCTCACTAGTTCAGCTTTCGGTATTCACAGCTGCCGAATGTATGACTCGGCCCTGCCTCCCCGGCGCCCGCGTTATTGGATTTGATTGACAGCAGCGGGAGCCAATGGCTGTGCTGCTATCAATCTATCCAATCAAAAGCCGAGAACCCGGGCAGAGAGACAGCGCGTCCCCATCGGGTCAAGTTCCAGGGCTCAGGTACGTTAAAAGGTGTGGGGGGGGGGGGGTGACTGCCAAGTGTTTTTTCACCTTCATAGGATGCATTAAGGTGAAAATACACAAGGGTTTACAACCCCTTTAAGTGGGGTACACCCTATTAAAATGAAAGTACTTCTGCGCTACGATATAAACCTAAACCTTGTGACTAGTTGTTGGTTAACACAAAAAAGGTGTTTCCACTAATGATATAAAATAAAAAGAATAGTGAAGCACAACCACACCCAAATGTGAGGGCTGAATGTAATAGAGTGGTAAATATCAAATTTTATATATTTTGACATTTACCACTCTTATTTAATTCAGCCCTCACATTTGGGTGTGGTTGTGCTTCACTATTCTTTTTATTTTGTATCATTAGGGGGTACGCGCTATAAGAAAATCGGGCGAACGTTCGTCTGATTTTTTTTTTTTTTCTTTTTCTTGATGTTTCACAGCAAATCGGAACCGATGAAAGAAATTTTGTACGAATATTCTCGTATGACAAAGTATTTTTTTGTTGTTCATTGTTTCTAATCATGCGCGGCCTTTCTTTTCTGATTTTTTTTTTTTTTTTTTCTTGTACGAAAACAGTACACATTAAATGAAAATCGTTTGTTCTGTTCCCATACAAGAAAAATTTTGGAGTTTGTCCCTTCAGGAATTTTTTGTACGAAAATTCGGAATCGGCTGTCGAAAGTTGTGTACACACGATACGAAAATTCCTTGGATGAAAATGTCCCCCCCCGATTTTCCTATAGTGTGTACGAGCCTTTAGTCTATAGGGTTCAATATTGAGTTGGCCCACCCTTTGCAGCTATAACAGCTTCAACTCTTCTGGGAAGGCTGTCCACAAGGTTTAGGAGTGTGTCTATGGGAATGTTTGATCATTCTTTCAGGAGTGCATTTGTGAGGTCAGGCACTGATGTTGGATGAGAAGGCCTGGCTCGCAGTCTCTAATTCATCCCAAAGGTGTTCTATCAGGTTGAGGTCAGGACCCTGTGCAGGCCAGTCAAGTTCCTCCACCCCAAACTCGCT
Source organism: Aquarana catesbeiana (assembly GCF_042186555.1). NCBI lineage: Eukaryota > Metazoa > Chordata > Amphibia > Anura > Ranidae > Aquarana > Aquarana catesbeiana. The sequence continues at coordinate 188,484,809 of NC_133336.1, forward strand.
CATCCATTGCTTTATGGACCTTGCCTTTGACATTATAGTGTAGCGTGACCCTAGTGTATGGCTACCCATGTATAGTTATGGCAGAGACATTGAACTATAAACTTCTTTGAGGCTGAGATTGATCTGAATGGATTGGTGTACATTGTAAATTGTTTAAAGGGGGTGTAAAGGTTCATGTTTTTTCACCTTAATGCATCCTATGCATTAAGGTGAAAAAAAACCTGGCAGTGACCGGCCCCCCAGCCCCCCGTTTTACTTACCTGACCCCTCGAACTTGACCCACAGGGACGCACTGTCTCTCTGCCCGGGGTTCTCGGCTATTGATTGGATAGATTGATAGCAGCACAGCCATTGGCTCCCGCTGCTGTCAATCAAATCCAATTATGTGAGCGCCGGGGGACGGGCCGAGTCCTGCATTTGGCCTCTATGGACACCGAATGCTGGACTTGGGAGCGTGCCCGCAAGGTAACCCCCCGGGAGAGCGCTTCACCCTGGGGGTTATCTGATGTAGGGAGGAGCCAAGAGAGCCGCCGAGGGACCCCAGAAGACCAGGTTCGAGGCCACTCTGTGCAAAATGAGCTGCACAGTGGAGGTAAGTATAATATGTTATTTAACAAAAAAAAAAAAAAAAAAACGAACCCTTAGTATCACTTTGATCCAGTTATAAATTTTATTAGTCATCAACATGTTAATGTAAAAAAAAATACTTTCTGTTTACATTACATACAAATAATGTCGTCTTTGGGTTTCTGTTCTTCTCTATGGCTGGTGGGAAGGGCAGGCCGGGGTGCTGTACATACTGTAGCTTCCTGAAACCATCACAGTGCTTTGCCTCAGTGCTTCTCTGAAGATTTCTCCACTCGGATGCAAGCAGTGGGCTGGCTTTTGGGTAGAGTTAGACAAATATCAAGATGTTTTGAGGGGTGAATGTCAGTCTGAAGGAGTGGGCCTTCCTGGGCAGTCTGCATTGGGCCAGGGACAGTCAGCCTGAGGAGGATGATGCCAGATGTCCTCCAGCTTGTAAATGAGGTGTTCTTTATCTCACTTGCTGCAGCTCCTAATGCATACTCTGAGAAGCTGCATTGAAATCAGAGTAAGTGACTATAGGTGAGGATCTTGTACAACTGTGTGACTGAATGTAAGAGTAAAGTTCAGTTTTAAGGCTGGGTTCACATTGCACACTCCAAAGACATGCTGGTAGGTTAATTGGATCCTGTCTAAATTGCCCCTAGTATGTATGAATGTGAGTTAGGGACCTTAGATTGTAAGCTTCTTGAGGGTTAGGGACTGATGTGAATGTACAAGGTATATGTAAAGCGCTGCATAAATTGATGGTGCTATACAAGTAACTGAAATAAATAAGTAAATGTCTGTGCGATGCGAAGTCAACCATTCAGATAGTATGGCTGAATTCGCATCGCATTCGTACCAAAGTCGTGCAGGACCCTTCTTTTTTGGTTCACGCCCAAGCAATCCGATTTCTTATCCGAATTGACAGTTCGCACTGCGATAAGCGAAATTGATCTGGGGGTGTCATTAACTTTGTTATGACACTCCCAGCGTTTCGCATATGGAAGTGTGAACTGCCTGCGAGTCAGGTGCGATGAAGGAACCTGCAGTGGATTTGCAGGGTTTCCCACATCACACCAATGTGAACCAAGCCTAATGCCCCGTACACACGATCGGACATTCCGACAACAAAATCCATGGATTTTTTCCGACGGATGTTGGCTCAAACTTGTCTTGCATACACACGGTCACACAAAGTTGTCGGAAAATCTGATCGTTCTAAACGCGGTGACGTAAAACACGTACGTCGGGACTATAAACGGGGCAGTAGCCAATAACTTTCATCTCTTAATTTATTCTGAGCATGCGTGGCACTTTGTGCGTCGGATTTGTATATGCACGATCTGAATTTCTGACAACGGATTTTGTTGTCGGAAAATTTTATAGCAAGCTCTCAAACTTTGTATGTCGGAAATTCCGATGGAAAATGTGTGATGGAGTCTACACACGGTCAGAATTTTCGACAACAAGGTCCTAACACACATTTTCTGTCAGAAAATCCGACCGTGTGTACGGGGCATTAGAGTTCTATGTATAATTAAGAGAAATTGTTACTGGATTTCCCTCATATTTTAACCAAAGATCACATCTCTGGAAGGATAATGTCTGTATAAATAACTTCCTTGGTAAAAGGCAAACTGCTAAAAACACAGCTAAAATCCATATATTTGTGTTCTGTGATCTGCAGACTTCAGCAATGTGATCAGCAAGAGTGATGTGAAGTCCCTAGCGGAGGCTGATGAGCAGGAGGTGGTGGCTGAAGTCCAGGTGAGTATATACAACAGCTTATTGACGAATAGGAAACTTTTTTTCATTGTAAAACACAGAGGACATAATTGACAGGCAAAGAGACGACTGAACAATTGGCAGGCGTTAACCACCCTGGCGGTATGATTATGTCAGATTTTTGCATCTCAAAGCGGTACAATTGTTTTGCATAGAAATTTGGCGTTTTATATTGTAGGCTTGCAATTCTTAGCAATAACACACTTAAATCTGTCCAAACAAGAGTCTAGTAGACATCCCGGGCATGATAAAGTTTGAAACACAAAATCATAAATTATAATATAATAAATATAAATAATTATAAAAAATAATAATATAATAATAATAAAATGAATTTCCCCACACTTCACTATTGCTCAATTCTGCAAGTGTTCTAATTTACTATCGCTGTTTTCTAGCTGGTCTAAAACCACTTTTGACATAAAGGGACACTTTTTAGTTGCTATGGACAACCTCAAGTTTCCAGGCAGAAAGAACAGTATATATCATATAAAACTGCATGCAGGGCACTGGACAAAGCACTAGGGACAAAAGGGATGTGAAACAATTTCATACAGTAATGTAATCTGTAAGATTACAGTGTACTGTATGTGGTATGAATTTTCTATTTTTTTAATTTGCCGCCGGGCTCCGCCCCCGTGCGTTGCGATGCTCGCAGGGAACAGAGCATCGGGCAGAGGACGGAGCCCGCAGACACAGCGGGGGGGACATCGCAGGATCCTGGGGACAAGGTAAGTAACCTGCACCAGGATCCTGCAATGCAATCCCGAGTGTGGCTTGGGGTTACCGCTAATGGTACTGAAATTTAACCCCGAGCCACACTCGGGAAATCCGCCAGGGTTGTTAAGATCATCTGCAGCTTAAAGCGGAGCTACACTTAGCTTTCTGTCAACTGTCCTCATCCTTCACCCTCCTTCTGAGTGCCAGACTTTGGGCCTTTTCAGTGGCCCTCACAGGATAAAATAACTCATGTGTAGGGTCAGTCATCCCAGCACAAGGGGCTTAAAAATGGAAACTGTAAATCTAGACTGGACTGGATAGAAGTTGCAAAATATATCCACTTCAGCTTCAGGAGATTTTACCCCCTTCATGAGCAGGCCATTTTATGCTATTTAGCACTGCGCTACTTTAATCAAATGCCGACCACGCTATAGGTAAAAGTAGGCTACAGCGTGGTCGTCCAGTTCTGGGAGGGTGTCTATTGAAGTCCTCCCAGAATTCTGCTTGCCCTCAGGGTGCGCATCAGGTGCACTCTGTGATCGCTGTGTCCTTCAGACCTGATCTGATCGGACCCTCCATTCGCTCCTATGAAGCGGTGACATGTCTGCTGACATCCACCGCTTTCCGATCCTGTCCATCTGGTGTTATTTTCCATCCAACTGGCGGATAGGATCGGATAAAAACAGACAGGCGGGTGTCTCTACTCTGCACAGTGAGCGGAGACAGACCTGTCATCAGCTCGCTCAGCGGGGATCAACGGATCCCCCGCTGAGCAAGCGGAGGCGCCCGTGCGAAAGGGACCATACAGTGATCAGTGATAATACTTTACACTGGCTGGGAAGGGGTTAACATCTAAGGCAATCAAGGGGTTAAATGTGTGCCTAACAATGTGTAATTTGTGTAAAGTGTGCTGCTTTGCATGGATAAGAAACAGAGACCATTCCCTCTGTACAGAGCCCTGTGTTGATTGTCAACACAGAGCTCTGGGCTGTGATTGCACACAGCCAATCAGAAGGTCACAGCCGTGAATCATTGGCCGGCACTTGCTGGCAGACTCTCGCTGTGTACAACCACAGCGGGTGTTGGTGCATGCGCATGCTCTAAACCAGGAAGCGGGCAGTGACATACCAGTACATTCGCTTTGCCTGCACAGGCCGCATGTCCGCAGTACATTGTGGGCGGGCAATCCGAAAGTGGTTTATGGTATTTTAAGCAAATGATGAAATAAAGAACAGTTATTTTTCAGCAGCTCCACCCAGCTACTTAAAAAAATCCTGTGCGTTATTACGTCACATGGTTAACCACTTCCGGACCGCCCACCGTCGTTATATGTCGGCTGTTTGCAGCAGCTGGCTACCATAACCCCGGTATCCTCTTCTTCAGTGAGTGGTCCGGTTTCAGATAAAAGTGGTCTCAGCGGCGGATTCGCCGCAAGATCACTTTTATCGGCGGTGGGAGAGGGCCCCTCCTGCCGCGCTCTGGTGCCCTCCGCCGCTTACCGGATCCGTCGGTAGTGGCGGAGGCGATCAGATCTTCACCCTTGCTTGGCATGGAGACGAGTGAGGGGAAGATGGCCCCCACCCGTCTCCATAACATTGCAGGGCGGAAGTGTAGTCAAAACGTCACGATCGCCCATAGCTCTTAAAGGGCCATTTTTTTAAATGACAATTTTTTTTATGTTTTTTTTTTTTATTGCATTTTAGTGTAAATATGAGATCTGAGGTCTTTTTGACCCCAGATCTCATTTTTAAGAGGCCCTGTCATGCTTTTTTATTTCTATTCTATTTTTTTCTATTACAAGATATGTTTACATTCCTTGTAATAGGAATAAAAGTGACACAATTTTTCTTTCTTAAAACAGTGTAAAAATGAAAAACAAAAGATAAAATAAATAAGAAAAAAAAAAAACATTTTTAAACACGCCCCGTCCAAACGAGCTCGCGTGCAGAAGCAAACGCATACGTGAGTAGCGCCCGCATTTGAAAACCACACATGTGAGGTATCACCGCGATCGGTAGAGCGAGAGCAATAATTCTAGCCTTAGACCTCCTCTGTAACTCAAAACATGCAACCTGTAGAATTTTATTAAACATCGCCTATGGAGATTTTTAAGAGTAAAAGTTTGTCCCCATTCCACGAGCGGGCGCAATTTTGAAGCGTGACATGTTGGGTATCAACTTACTCGGCGTAACATTATCTTACACAATATAAAACAAAATTGGGCTAACTTTACTGTCGTCTTATTTTTTAATTCAAAAAAGTGTATGTTTTCCAAAAAAAGTGCGCTTGTAAGACCGCTGTGCAAATACGGTGTGACAGAAAGTATTGCAACGACCGCCATTTTATTCTCTAGGATGTTAGAAAAAAAATGTATAATGTTTGGGGGATTCTAAGTAATTTTCTAGCAAAAAAAAAAACTGTTTTTAACTTGTAAACAACAAATCTCAGAAAGAGGCTCGGTCCTTAAGCGGTTAAAGTACCAGATATATTGCATGTTTTGTCCAATCAATATATACTGTTCCCACCTGGCCGATCCTCCTGGTAGCTTGAAATCACTGAAGTAGACACAAAGCTGCCTTTCTCTACCTCATCCAATCAGAGAATGCTTTGCATTTATTCAGGCAATACAAAGCCTTCTTTAAATGGTACCCTTGCCGAGCAACCGACCTCCTGTGTTCAGAATGAAGCAGGGCAGGCACTCGGAATGGGAAACAAAAGCTAGTGGAGATCACTGGAATAAGCGGTGTCCTCTTCATTGATTTCCTGATTCCAGGGGTATCGGCCAGGTAGGAGATATATACATACTTTGCTCCAAATGTAACTATATAGAAAATATCTATACCTGTATTTATTGACAGTGGACATTTATAACTTTAGCTTGTGGGATACAGTTCATTTGGTGGGTCCATTTTTAGTGCATTGGAGCAGTGTGGCAAAGCTTTCAGTTGAATATTCCAAAGTTCAAGAGTTCCATAGCTGTACTGATAGTGAATGAGACCCTCTTGTTACAATTGACATTTACACAGAAGTCCGGTCTCTCCTATGTAGTTGTACTCATGACTATTTTTTTATTTCTTAGGAGTTTTATGGAGATTACATAGCTGTGAACCCCCACGTGTTCTCATTAAACATTGTGGGTTGTTACCAGGTAAGAGTCCTCATTTTTATTTATTTTGAGTCTAATATTACAACCAAGAACATGGTTAACTTTTATTGTCAAGAGATCCTGAAGATCAGAAGAATCTAGTCTATAAGAGCCCTTGCACACTGGGGCGGTTTGCAGGCGCTATTGCGCTAATAGCGCCTGCAAACCGACCTGAAAGTGCCGCTGCTTGTATTCCAGTGTGAAAGCCCCGAGGGCTTTCACACTGGAGCGGTGCGCTGACAGGACGGTAAAAAAAAAGTCCTGCCAGCAGCATCTTCGGAGCGGTGAAGGAGCGGAGTGTATACCGCTCCTTTACCGCTCCTGCCCATTGAAATCAATGGGACGGCGCAGCTATACCGCCGGCAAAGCGCCTCTGCAGAGGCGCTTTGCGGTGGTATTTAACCCTTTCTCGGCAGCTAGCGGGGGGTAAAACCGCCCCGCTAGCGGCCGAATACCGACAGTAAAACGCCGCTAATAATAGCGGCGTTTTACCGCCGACGCCGCCCCCGCCCCAGTGTGCAAGGGCTCTAAAGAGGGCCTGCCAGGAGTATACAGTATTATTATTATTGTTATTATTATTATTATACAGGATTTATATAGCGCCAACAGTTTACGCAGGGCTTTACAATATAAAAGGGAGACAATACAGTTATAATACAATAAAATACAAGAGGTTTAAGAGATCCCTGCTCAGAGGAGCTTACGATCTAATAGGGTGGTACAAAAGGTTGTAACTATGGGGAATGAGCTGATGGAAGTGGTAAAAGATTAGTTGGAGATGTGATAGGCTTTCCTGAAGAGATGAGTTTTCAGGGATCGCCTGAAGGTAGCAAGAGTAGGGGATAGACGGACAGGTGGAGGTAGCGAGTTGCAGAGGATGGGAGAGGCTCTGGAGAAATCCTGGAGACGAGCATGGGAGGAGGAGATGAGAGAGCTTGAAAGCAGGAGGTCTTGAGAAGAGCGGAGAGGTCGATTTGGGTGACAGTAGAAACCAGTTTTTGTGATCCTTCACCCTCCAGTTTTTCCCCCAGACCACCTTTTTTGGTCAGGCAATGTGAAAAACAGGGTTCCCTTCCTCTTCTTTCTTCTCCCAGTGGGGGGGTCCTGAATACCGAGAGAAGAGCATTCACTCCCTTAATGTAAAACCGTTCCCTGCAGCATTCTTTTGATCCCAGGCTAGTTTTGATGATGTTCTCACATGTGATAGATGTTTTCAGAGGTGCGGTCAGTGAGGAGGTGAAATACACATTTGGTGGTCCTGCCCCCGCCTTGTGGGATTTTGGTCAAGGGTCTTTGGACTCCTGTCTACCCTCTTCCACGTACCCTTTCATAAGGAACCTGAACTTGCATTGCTCCGTTGTCCAATCCAGAGCCTCTATTCTTACCAGCAGAAACTAGCTACCTATCTGTTCATTGCAGCTAAGCGCACAATAGCAAGGGCCTTGAAAAAGCCAGCTGTATCATTTTCAGAGAGCCCCTTGACGACTTTAATGATCCACTAAATAATGACCAGTATCCTCCACAACTCCCATGCCAGATTTCTCAGAGTATGGGCCCCGTGGTGGTCTTGTGCGCTTCCAACTCCTCACCCAACCAGCCTAGGCCTTTCAAACTAACACTGCCTTGACCCCCAGCCTGGGAGAACTTCCTTTCTCTACCTCCTCTCTGACTCTCTTCCTACCCCTTTCTTCTATTCCTGGGCCTCCTGTCTGTCGCTTTGTCCCTCCTTCCCGGTCCTACCCTACCCTACACCCCCACCCTTTGTTGTTTTTTTTTCTGTCATTACTTTGTACTGTGTTTAGTCTGGTTTTGTTCACACCGTTTTCGTGGACAGGTTCACTCCTCTGTCCACCCCAGCCCCTGGATCTGCAGGCTCAGGCATCTTGTGTTGGCTCCTGGCCTAGGCCTGAGGGTCCCTGTTGGTTTACAGTATAAATCCTGTAATACATTTTCATTTATGTTCTGGCGTGAATATCTATATTATGATCCTGTTCATATCCCCTGTGTGGGAATTTGACATCCTGGTTTTCTTTTTCATATCAATAAAAACATTTTACCAGGGGGGGAAAAAAAATAATCGTAAAAACAATATACAGCTTCATTTTTACTATACAGCAAAGAATACAATTTCTTTCCATAAAGGTTACATTGTTATTTCCTCTACCTGTTTCGCCAACAATGGCTTCTTCAGGAGAGTGTTGCCAGGAGACCTGCAAGACAAAGAGACCTGCAAGACAAAGGCATGATGAGCTAGTACGCATAGCATACTAGCTCATTATGTAATACTCACCTGAGATCGAAGCCCCCGCTGCGGTGCCCGTACACATCGCTCCTGGAGTTACTTCCAGGTATTGTGGGCTCCGGTGCCGCAATGAAGTCACTCGTGCACAGAGCCGCTGGTAACGGCACACTCACTGAAGCAATGGCAAGTACTTGCCGTTGCTTTAGTGCGCATGTGCCGATGACGTCACATGCAGCTAACAGGGGGTATCTCCTAAACCGTGCAGGTTTAGGAGATATCCGGGGTAGCTACAGGTAAGCCTTATTATAGGCTTTCCTGTAGCAAAAAGTGGATTGTAAGGGTTTACAACCACTTTAATAAGCCACATTCATATCCATCAAACAGTATCTGATCCCTATAACTGTTAATCACAACAACGTTTCTGTCGCTAGATCCCAAAGCGGTGCTAAAGTGGCCATAGAAGAGGCAATATGGTCCCAGTGTCTGCTGTATTGTTGCTTCTATCTAAGAGGGGGATACCAGACTTTGCTCAGCATGCACATTTCAATGGATGGTTTACCAAGTATTGGGTTAACAGGTATTGCAAGTAAGCTGTCCCACTAGGGTCTCCATGGCTTCTTTTTTTTTTTTTGTTTTTTGTTTTTTTAATCTTCAGCCTGCTAGGGGATCTTGGTAACTGACATTCACGCAGAACAGAAGTGACAGTCAGTAGCTGTATCTTAGTGTTTTCCTGATGTGACTTCCCTGAGATCCTTAGCATTATGCACCCTTTGTATATTGGCTTAAATTTTCATTGTTCATATTATATTCACATTACAGATTTGCTTAAAGTGTTGCTAAACCCCGGACCCTGCATTCACTATATCTGGTCTCCCACAGTACACAGAACATGGAAATGCACATTTTTTAGTAAATAAAAACTGCTAAATATCTTTTCTCATCAGCAGTATATAGCATTCTTGTGACTTCTATTAGAGTCTGGCCGAGCACTGGTTAAAGCTTGTAGGAGGAGTTTGAATTTTCATCTGACTGTCCTATGAGCTACATGACCCCTGACCCTCTGTCTGGACAATGCTGATTGGCTTGTGCTGATCACATACACCCTCCCAAAACAAAACACTCTAGCAATACACACCAAACTGAGCATGTGCAGCGTGCCTCCAAGGCTCTGTGCTATCAGTAGATGGATTGTGGACAGTGGAAGAAGGGGAGGATCAGAGAAGACATGATCAAACATCCTTTTTACACAATGCAGAGGATTAACCTCTTAGGTTCCACAGTGAGTATAACAAGCATGCTTTACTGCATATACACACTGATTTTACTGTTGCAGGGTTTAGTAACACTTTAAGTGCCCACAATGCCTGGCACTGTAGTATTGTTGGCAATAGTTTGTCCTAATTTTTTTTTTAAGATTGTGGCCTACTTTTGACCCCCTGCAACGCATCGTTGGGTGCTTGAGTGGCCAGTTGCCATGCCTGAGTGCGGTAACAAGGGGGTAGAAGGTGGGCTACCCAGGAAGTACCGAAAAACCATGGACCCCATCACTAATACTTGTTCTTGTATTTCAGGGTCGGAATTGGGATCCATTCCAGCTGTCCAGAGCAACACAAGGCCTTACCGCTCTGCTCCTCTCCCTGAAAAAATGCCCCATGATCCGGTATCAGCTCTCCTCAGACATGGCTAAAAGGCTGGCCGAGGGTGTAAAGGTGGGTATAGGTCAGTGATGGTGAACCTTGGCACCCCAGATGTTTTGGAACTACATTTCCCATGATGCTCATACACTTTGCAGTGTAGTTGGGCATCATGGGAAAACGTAGTTCCAAGACATCTGGGGTGCTGAGATTCCCCATCACTGGTATAGGCAAACAGTGTTGGTTCCTTTAAAGCTGGGGTCTCAAACTGTCTCAACACCCTCCAACTGTTGCAAAACTACAAGTCCCATCATGCCTCTGCTTTTGGGAGTCAGGCTTGTAAATGTCAGCCTTGCAATGCCTCGTGGGACTTGTAGTTTTGCACCAGCTGGAGGGCGGCCAGTTTGAGACCCCCTGTTTTAAAGTGTATTACTAGCACCTTTTTTTTTTTTTTTCTGTTTTTGTTTAAAAGTTTGGGATACAGTCAAGAATTTTTGCAGTCTGTGTCACTTCATGTTGTGTGTCTTGGACAGGAACATCCCCTCTAAACAGGTGTCCCTGTTGAAAAATGTCCCCTCACCTTTTTGTCCTGGTGTTCTGTCCAATGGTCAATGGAACATATAGAGAAGGTGAATCTTCCCCATCATGGTGACACAGACGGCAGAGAACACTTGACAGGTTCTCACCCTTTTCGCTCGCTATCCAAGACTAGAAAAGTACTGATCCTGTCACTGTGACCCTTTATTTTCCAGCAAGTCATTACAAAGGAGTACGAGCTGTTTGACTTCCGTCGTACTGAAGTGCCACCCTTGCTCCTCATTCTGGATCGCACCGATGATGCCATCTCACCCCTGCTTAACCAGGTGGGCATAAATCATTTTTTATCAGTTTTCCAATAAACTTTTTATTTCCATACAATGTTGTTTGTTTTTCATATTTTAATGCCTTGAGCATGGTAAAAAGCTATACTACTTTGATTTTTTTATTCATGTAAATTCTGCACCAAGTTCTGCACTTTCAGGAGTGCCATTCCCCTTAAGCCTCATACAAACGATTGGATTTTCCACAGACAAAACCTCGGACTTTTGTCTGAAGGCGTGTGCCTGGATTTTGTCTTGCATACAAACGGCAAGGAATTGTCGACCAACAAACATGAACGTAGTGAGGTACTACATGTTTTTTCAGCTCTTTAGCGCCACCCTTTGGGCTCCTTCTGCTAATTTCGTGTTAGTAGAAGTTTGGTGAGTGTATATTCGCGCTTTTCATTTAGCGCTTTTCATTTTGTGCTTTTCAGTTCGTTTCTGAACGGCCGTTTCGTCAACCAGACATGTTGAGGTATCGGAGGAGATAACGTGTTATTTATTATTGGCCTTGGCGTTATTGCTTTGACCCAAGTCCAGTCCAGGAACAGGAGGAGGAGGAATTCTCGGACCAAAAATTGGTTGCTTTATTATTGTGACCAATTATGTCATATGCCTTTGCTGCGGGAGCTCCAGGAGAATAATCCGGATGATTTTCAGAATTATCTCCGGATGACGGACCCCTGCTTTCACCAACTCTTGGCATTGCTGACCCCCTATATTAGGAAACGGGACACATGCATGAGGCTTTTATTTTATTTTTTGGTTGATGATAATAATGATTTGATTTGGTATATTTTCTATATTTTTGGATGCATAGAATGCACTTTTTGGTTAAGTTCTATTGGCAGATAGCATGTCTAATTTTATTTGTTTTCTTTTTTTAATGCACAATAAATAAAGTTTACTTACTGTTTACTTATTACAGCCATTTAAAGTGGTATTAAAGGTTTGGCTTAAAAAAAAAAAAAAAAACATGTTATACTTACCTGGTCTGTGTAATGGTTTTGCACAGAGCATCCCCGATCTTCCTCCTCTAGGGTCCCCCGCCGGGGAGCAGCACACAAGTTTTTTTTTACCTTCATGCATAGAATTCATGAAGGTAAAAAGACTTCAGCCTTTACAAGCACTTTAAAGCTCGCCTACAATTTATGCAATGCTTTACATATTGTACATTCACATCAATCTCTGCTCTCAAGGAGCTTACAGTCTAAGGTCTCTATCTAACATACACTGTATTACCAAAAGTATTGGGACACACATGAACTTTAATGGCATCCCAGTCTTAGTCTGTAGGGTTCAATATTGAGTTGGCCCACCCTTTGCAGCTATAACAACTTCAACTCTTATGGGAAGGCTGTCCACAAGGTTTAGGAGTGTGTCTATGGGAATGTTTGACCATTCTTCCAGAAGCAGATTTGTGAGGTCAGGCACTGATGTTGGATGAGAAGGCCTGGCTCACAGTCTCCGCTCAAATTAATTTGTGTTCTATCGGGTTGAGGAATCTGTGCAGGCCAGTCTAGTTCCTCCACCTCAAACGTGCTCATCCATGTCTTTATGGACCTTGCTTTGTGCACTGGTGCAAAGTCACGTTGGAACAGGAAGGGACCATCCCCAAACTGTTCCCACAAAGTTTGGAGCATGAAATTGTCCAAAATGTCTTGGTATGCTGACACCTTAAGAGTTTCCTTCACTGGAACTAAGGAGCCAAGCCCAACCCCTGAAAAACAACCCCACACCATAATCCACCAAATGGTTTTGAGGGGTGGCCTAATACTTTTGGCAATATAGTGTGGAGGAACATGACTGGCCTGCACAGAGTCCTGACCTCAACCCGTTAAGGATGAATTAGAACAGAGACTGCGAGCCAGGCCTTCTCATCCAACATCAGTGCCTGACCTCACCAATGCGCTTCTGAAAGAATGGTCAAACATTCCCATAGACACACTCCTAAACCTTGTGGACGGCCTTCCCAGAAGAGTTGAAGCTGTTATAGCTGCAAAGGGTGGGCCAACTCAATATTGAACCCTACGGACTAAAACTGGGATGCCATTAAAGTTCATGTAAAGGCAGGTGTCCCAATACTTTTGGTAATGTAGTGTATATACATACACATGCTAGGGACAGACAGAAGCATTAACTTTCCAGTATGTCTTTGGTAGAATCTGGTATGTGCAGGTAACTGCTTGTGTGAAGGAGGCTGAAAACTGAACATATGTGTGTGTTTTTTGTTTTTTTTTTTTCCATTTTTTATTCAACAGTAGCTGGTTATAACAGTGAGATGGCCATATTGTTTGACGCATTTTGATCACAATCTACTTCATCAGGAAATATTGCAACAATAAAGCAGCAGAATTTATATTAAGACACAATATTTTATATATGAAAGTTTTTTAACTTTGTTCTAAAAAAAAAAAAAGAAGAAACTTGCGTCTGTACAGCAAACAACCGACCATGTATGAAGCTAGAGCCTAATACACATCCAGGGGATATGAATACTTTGGGAAGTGATGTGTAGATCTTTTGCCAGTCTAATATGGTTATTATGTTACTAATTGTGTCTGAAATCAGAACATTGTCCTTTTTTTTTTTTTTAAATTAAAAATCTTTTGATTACAGTGGACGTACCAAGCCATGGTCCACGAGTTGCTGGGCATCAATAACAATCGCATAGACCTGTCACGTGTACCGGGGATCAGTAAAGATCTGAAGGAGGTCGTCCTGTCTGCGGAGAACGATGAATTCTACGCTAATGTAAGTTTTTTTTTGTGTTTTTTTTGTATTGCGTTTTGTGTGTTTTACAATGAGGGGGATTTACTCAAACTGGTGCACACAGAATCTGATGAAGCTGTACATAGTGACTGTACTTTTCAAGTGTATAAAAAGCCTGTATCCTTGTTCAATAAAACAATCTATGTTGCAGTTTTAGGCTGCTTTCACACTGGGGCGGTAGGGGGCGTCGGCGGTAAAACAGCGCTATTTTTAGCGCTGTTTTAACGCGGTATTCGGCCGCTAGCGGTGCGGTTCTAACCCCCCGCTGGCGGCCGAAAAAGGGTTAAAACCACTCGTACAGCGCGGCTATAGCGGCGGTATTGCCGCTGTATAGCCGCGCTGTCCCATTGATTTCAATGGGCAGGAGTGGTTTAGGAGCGGTGAATACCCTTCTCCTTCACCGCTCCAAAGATGCGGCTTGCAGGAGATTTTTTCTTCTCCTGCCAGCGCACCGCTTCAGTGTGAAAGCCCTCGGGCTTTCACACTGAACAAACAGCGGAGGCTGTTTTGGGGCGGTTTGCAGGCGGTATTTTTAGCGCAATAACGCCTGCAAACCGCCCCAGTGTGAAAGGGGTCTTAGTAACTGAGCTAGTCTCGCCTGGTTCTTGGTAACAATATGTGGCTGGAATAACTGATATCTGAAAGTCCAGACTGGATGAAGCACTCAAGCGGAATGCCACAGGGTTCTGTGACAGTAACCAATCCGCTTCTAGGTTTTATCCTCGGTTCACTCTGGGTACGACTTTGAAGTTGCGCTGCTTCAGCATGATTTCAAAGCCGCTGATCAGTGCGACTTCATGTATGGTTTGCCGACATCTGTGCGACGTCATACATAGATGTCAATGCAAGTCGCACATGAAATCACACAAAAGTAGTGCAGGAACCTTTCAAATTTGAACAGTTCCATAGTGGCAAAAGGGGGTGCGACTTGTCATGTGACTTTGATCTATCAAATCGCATGACATGTCGCACCCGGTGTGAACAGGGGGCTTATTGTCAAAGCTTAAAGTAGAACTATAGGCAAAACTTTTTTTTATTTTAATTTTGGATAGAGGGTTATAACCGCTGTCGGATTTCTTTTTTACCATCTGTGTCCCATTGCGGAGTTCTCCTCTCACTTCCTGTCCCATAGCCAAACAGGAAGTGAGAGGAAATCCCTGCAAATTAACCACTTGCCGACCAGCCGCCGCAGTTATATTGCGGCAGAATGGCACGGCTGGGCAAAACGACGTTCTGTAACGTTGCGCGCGCCCCCTGCTCGCCCACGGAGCCGATGCGAGTGCCCAGCGGTCGCGATTACGGCCGGGCTCCCGCGATCGCTCGGGGGACACAGAGAACCGGGATCTGTGTGTGTAAACACAGTTTCTGGTTCTGAGAGGAGAAGTGACAGATTGTCTGTTCATACAGAGTATGAACAGTGATCTGTCATCTCCCCTACACAGTCCCCTCCCCCCTTCAGTTAGAATCACTCCCTAGGGAACACAATTAACCCCTTGATTGCCTTCTAGTGTTAACCCCTTCCCTGCCAATGACATTTTTACAGTAATCAATGTGTTTTTATAGCACTGATCGCTGTATAAATGCCAATGGCCCCAAAAATGTGTCAAAATTGTCCAATGTGTCCGCCATAATGTCGCAATCCCGATAAAAATCTCAGATCGCCGCCATTACTAGTAAAAAAAAAAATAATAAAAAAAATGCCATAAAACTATCCCCTTTTTTGTAGACGCTATAACTTTTGCGCAAACCAATCAATATACGCTTATTGCGATTTTTTTTTTTTTTTTTAACCAAAAATATGTAGAAGAATACATATCGGCCTAAACTGAGAAAAAAAATAGTTTTTTTATATATTTTTGGGGGATATTTATTATAGCAAAAAGTAAAAAATTTAGCGTTTATTTTTTTCAAAATTGTCGCTTTTTTTTTTGTTTATAGCGCAAAAAATAAAAATCGCAGAGGTGATCAAATACCAC
Organism: Aquarana catesbeiana; assembly: GCF_042186555.1. Lineage (NCBI taxonomy): Eukaryota > Metazoa > Chordata > Amphibia > Anura > Ranidae > Aquarana > Aquarana catesbeiana. The sequence continues at coordinate 188,500,513 of NC_133336.1, forward strand.
CAAAAGAAAGCTCTATTTGTGGGGAAAAAAGGACGTCAATTTTGTTTGGGTGCAACGTTGCACGACCGCGCAATTGTCAGTTAAAGCGACGCAGTGCCGAATGGCAAAAAGTGCTCTGGTCAGGAAGGGGGTAAAATCTTCCGGGGCTGAAGCGGTTAAGGGAATTCATTGGGCCCCCCCAGGTCACCAGAACTAGTGTCCCCATTTCTGGGGTTGCTAGGACTGCCCCGCATCTGGTCACTTGTTCGAAAGTGGGGCAGTTCCCACCCCCCCCCAGGGAGATAAAGAGGACACACACGCAGCTAAATGGCATGGCTGTGGTGGTCTGGGGCAGGACTGTCACTTGGTCCAGGTGTGGACCACGGTCCCATTTTAGAGATGCCTAGAGCTTTTGTTTATTAGGGTTGATTTACTAAAACTGGAGAGTGTCAAATCTGGTGAAGCCAATCGGCTTCCAGGTTTGTTTTTGTTAAAGCCTAATTGAACAAGCTGAAGTTAGAAACTGGTACAGCTGCACCAGATTTCACACTCTCCAGTTTTAGTAAATCAACCCCCTGTCTACTATTTAGTATGGTTAGGAATCTGTTTTTGTTTGTTTTTTTACTTTTATTTTTTAACGTATCCGAGCAACTATAAATTGCATAGGGATATTGTACAATCTGGTATTTAGTCAGCAGGTGGGGCTGGTCTCCTTTAACATGTTTTCCAGTTTCTCATTTTCTCCTGGTTGGTATTCTAGCCAAAGAAAGCCTGATAACTGCAGAAGCACAAAGATCTCTTTGTGTTGCTAATCTGAAGGGTCACAGTCACATAATGGACCTTGCACTATAAAAGCAAGGTGTGATTATACCAGGGAAGTGCATGCCCTAGTAGTGCAATAAACTTCTTTATTAAGCAAAGATAAAATGATACATAATGTATTTGCATGCTCCCGGAATGACCCCAAGCTCATCACACAACTGTGAGAATCCACCTTCAGTACCCTTGTATGGATACCACTAGATGTAATCCATGCTGCTTCCAAACAAATGACGACCACCCCAACCTATTACTGGCCTTTGCAGCAAGGAGCACATGGAAGGGTGATGTCAAACAACAAACAAAAATTCCCAGCGTACCAGCCAGCCTGCAACGAACCAAATTATCCTCTCTAACCGTTCACGTTAAAAACAAGGGGTTTAGTCTGCACACATTTTCAAATATATGTCTAAGCTGCAGTGGTCACGTCACTCCTCGCTATAATTTTGAGTCTTCTGAGTTGGAGCACATCTATAATAATGGATAGATTAAGGGCAGGTGTGCCTAGAGGGAGCCCACCCCTTCTTAAAGGTATAGGGACGCAGTGGACACCCAGCCATAGCACAATGGCAGCGAAGGTATCCAGTGCGTCCCCTCACCAATTACTAACGTTACGAACAAATGGTAACCACCCCAACCTATAACTGGCCTTTGCAGCAAGGAGCACATGGAAGGGACGACTCATGTCAAAAAACAAAACAAAAATCCCAGCTCACTTACTAGCCAGCCTGCAACAAACCAAATTGTCCTGTCTAACAGTTCATGTGTAAACAGGGGTTTAGTTTGGACATATCTGCACACACATGCGTACGCTGCAGTGGCCGCAACAAGGCACCCCAGTGTACTGCAGTTCTAACTATAATTTTGAGAGTCTTTTAAATTTGAGAACATACAGAATAGATTAAGGGAAGGTATGCCTGGAGGGAGCTCACCTCGCCTTAAAGATACAGGGGCACACTGGACACCCAGCAAAAGCATGATGGCAGAGAAGGTATCCGGTGCATCTCCACACCAATTCACCAGCAACACCCCGCGTGTTAGGAAAGAAAAAGAAGAGCGGGGAGCCGTTCGCAATAGTGGCTCGTGTATGACAGCTGCGGGGATTATGGAGGACCAGCAGTCATTCAATAGAGTGTTTGAGGTTGCAGGCTACATCAGATTAAGGAGGTGCAATGCGAATTGCACATGCGCAGTACGCACCAGGCTGTGAAGCCACAAGCTGTCACAGGCCGGGTGCCCACACTTGTGATGCCAGTGCCAGGGAGAAGGCGAGGGAGAGAACCGAGGGTTTGGGCAGCTGCATTGCTGGATCATGGGACTGGTGTGTGCGTGTGTTTATTAAAAGTTAGCAGCTACACTTTTTGTAGCTGCTGACTTTTGATAAACACAAAAACGAGTGGAACTCCGCTTTAACCACATCCTGCCTGGCCTATAGCCAAATGACAGCCGGGCGATGGTTCAGTTATCCTGACTGGGCTTCATATGACGCCTTTCAGGATAACATCCGGCGCATGCAGCGTTGCGATCGGTGGTGCGGCGTGTCAGTCTGACACACCGCTACACCGATCTCTTTACCACATGGTCAGCCGTGTCCAATCACGGCTGATCACAGTGTAAACAGGAAGAGCCGTTTATCGGCTTTTCCTCATTTGCGTCTGAGGCTATTGCTCTGGGACGTCCCAGTAGGTAATGAATATTAGCCTGACTTTGTGTCCCATGATGTATGAAAAAGAAAATAGGATTTTTTTCATCACACTTACCTGTAAAATCCTTTTTCTTTGAGTACATCATGGGACACAGAGATCCTTCCCCTCTTTTTTGAGGATTCGGTGCTTGGTACAGAACTGAAGTGCTTCCTGTGTGGGAGGGGTTATATAGGGGATCACTTCCTGTCTGAAGACCTTTGGTCTACCAGTGTCCATTCACCTGGAGATAGAGTATAACCCAGTAGGTAATGAATATTAGCCTGACTCTGTGTCCCATGATGTATTCGAAGAAAAGGATTTTACAGGTAAGTATGACAAAAATCCTAATATTTTACAAAATTTTATAACGGAAACAAAGAAAAATGTATTTATTTTTTCTAAATTTTCGGTCTTTTTTTATTTGTTGTGCAAAAACCCCAGCAGTGATCAAATACCACCAAAAGAAAGCTCTATTTGTGGGAACAAAAGGATAAAAAATTTGTTTGGGTACAGTGTTACATGACCGGCAATTGTCATTCAAAGTGTGACAGCGCTGAAAGCTGAAAATTGGTCTGGGCAGGAAGGGGCGAAAGTGCCCGGTATGGAAGTGGTAAAGTGATCGTAATGTCTCTGTAATTAAAAAAAAAAAAGTTATGCTTGTGTGCTCTGTGTAGTGGTTTTGCACAGAGCAGCCCGGATCCTCCTCTTCTCTGGTGCCTCGCCGACACTCCTCCCTCATAGGGGCACCTGTGCAGGCGCGCTCCTGATCAGCAGCTCCGTGTGTCCATTGACGTGCGGCCCCACCCCCTTTTGTGTCCTGATTGGCTCACTGGCTGTGATTGACAGCTAATGGCTCTTGCTGCTGCCCAAAGCCAATCAGGACTGAGAGTCCTGGGAGAGGCAAGGCTGTTGTGGACATCACTGGATCGAGAGGGGGTTCAGGTAAGTATTTGAGGGAGCAGTTGCACACAAGGTTTTTACATTCATGCATAGAATGCATGAAGGTAAAGAACCTTGTGCCTTTACAACAACTTTAAAATCCTCTCCCTCCTCTATCACTGCTTGAAAGTATAACTAAAACCAAAAGTGTTTTAACCATTTCCTCCTCTATACAACATAAAATAAAGTCTTTATATGCATGTTTATTCATATCCATGCAACTAGTTCTTACTACACCTCGTCCAGATCGTAATGCAATTGGTCATCTTGGGTCTACTGTTCAGAGCCCTTGGCTATATATTGAATTTTCTGACCATTCTATTTTATTAAACTGTAAATCTCCTCTGTTATTTATATTAAGTTCATAAATACTGTATATAAACATTTTTTTTTTTTTTTTTTTTTTCCCTTACAGAACATGTATCTGAATTTTGGAGAAATCGGGACCAACATTAAAAATCTGATGGAAGATTTTCAGAAGAAAAAGCCTAAGGAGCAACAAAAACTGGAATCCATTGCAGACATGAAGGTACATGTGCACATAATTGTTATATAGTGGTGTCGGCACAGCAGCCAGTCACATTTTAGATCATTGTAAGCTAGTATATCATTGGCCAATCTGTCTGTCTGACTCCTGGTCCATGAGAAATGTGTAGGTTAGACATATGCAATTCGTTTAGTTGCGAATTAGTTTCTTAACGAATTTTGACACCATTCATTAATTTCCAAACTTTTCAATTTTCGAAATTCCGAATTTTCAAATTTTCGGAAATTCGGACGTTTGGAAAATTCGAAAATCCAAAAATAAGAATAAAAATCTGAGCATTCAAAAGAATGAAAATTCGTAAGAATGAAAATCTGAAAATTGGAAAACACGAAAATCTGAAATAATAACTAACTAATAATAAATTGTAGGTATTGGAATTTCCTTTCAAATTTGGCTGTTAGTGAACGTATTTGAACGAATTATCTGAAATAACAAATTCTGTATCTAAATGAATGGAACGTAACGATCTAATAATAAATAATAATAATAAAACCTTTTTATTATTAATATTTATTATTAATTTGTTCCATTCCATTTGTTTAGATGCAGCATTCGTTATTTCAAATCATTCGTAACTTCAGATACATTTGTATTCGTTACGTTCACAAACAGCCAAAGTTGAAAGGAAATTCCAATACCTATAATTTAATAATTAGTTGTTATCAGTTATTATTTCAAATTTTACTGATTTTCTTTCTTTTTTTCAGAGTTTCTCATTTTCAGATTTTCGAATTTCTGAATTTTCGAATTCCGAAAATCCTGAAATTCGAAATTTTGGAAATTCAGAAATTCAAATATTCGGAAATTTTGAAAATCAAAAAGCAAAAAAACTAATATAACAAAAACGTACACATTTTTTGTCAGTGCACATGTCTAGTGTAGGTATCCATCGATGTCCATCTGTTGAAAATGGAAGTTGCCTGACTTTCATGTTGATCTTGTGGCTTGAATACTTTGGGGGATATTTTACTAAAACTGGAGCACTCAGAATCTGGTGCAGCTGTGCATGGTAATCAGCTTCTATCTTCATCTTGTTCAATTAGGCTTTGACAATAAAACCTGGAAGCTGATTGGTTTCTTTGCAGAGCTCCCCCAGATTTTGCACTCTTTTAGTCTCCTCCTTTTTGAGTCTCCGACTCGACAAAATTATGCAGATCAGCAGTTCTAGCTTTAGCTGGGGAGGATCAGCATGACAGCCAGGGAACAAGCATTTTCTAGAGGTGATCAGCGGTCAACTCGTACATATCTCTCATTTGATTCTTTGTCTCGGGTCAGGCATTTGTAGAAAATTACCCGCAGTTCAAGAAAATGTCCGGAGCGGTGTCCAAGCACGTTACGGTGGTGGGGGAGCTGTCACGGCTGGTCAGTGAGCGCCATCTAATGGAAGTCTCTGAGGTGGAGCAAGAATTGGCCTGTCAGAATGACCACTCCAATGCCCTCCAGGTAATCATATTCATTAAATTGTAAGCAACCAATGAGCAGGGCCCTCTGATTTCTTCTGTATTGAATTGTAACTGTCCTTTTTGCCCGAACGAAAAGCGCTGTGCAAACTGTAGACGCTATATAAATCCTGAATAACAATAATAATAATTAAAGGAGAAATTGATAGAATTAGTATGCATGCTACAGGGGCGACCTGTTGGGTGCAATGGATCCGTTTTTATCGGAGCGACTCAAGTCGCTCCAACTTAGTAAAAGATTCCTGTACTACTTGGGGGCGACTTCGGAGCGGCTTGCATTGACTTCTATTACAGAAGTTGTTTGCAAGTCGCGCTGTGCAGGGCGGCTTCAGAGTCGGGCGATTTTGAAAGCTGCCCCAGTCTGAACCGAGACTTAAGCCTCATACACAGGATCGGATTGTTGGCCAACAAAGCGTCAGACTTTTGTCCGAAGGGCGTGTTCCGGGAACTTGTTTCGCATACAAACGGTACACAATTGTCGGCCAACAAACACGAACGTAGTGACGCACTACAAGGAATTTCAGCTCTTGAGCGCCACCCTTTGGACACCTTCTGCTGATGTCATGTTTGGTGAGCATTGGTTCCGAGTATGCGTGTTTGTACTTTCAACTTTTGTGTGATGGACTTGTGTACAGACGATAGGAAAATCTGACAACAGACCGTTGTCCGCCGAAAACTTACTAGCCTACCATCCAACATTTGTTGGTGGAAAGTTGGACAACAGTTGTCTGATGTAGCGTACTAACGGTCAGATTTTAGGCAAACAGTCTGTCATCACACAATTCCCTGCTGAATATCTGATTGTGTGTACGAGGCTTAAGTGCTCATTGATGAGTTTATCTCTGTGCCCTCTCCTGCAGTCAGCAAACTACATTTGTTAGGCCCTTTTCACAGTTTAGCATTCTGATCAGGTTCACCTGTCTGTTTTTCAGGCAGACCTGATCAGAAGCTTCATGCGGCCCTATACGCAGGCGGGTATAAATGGACTCGTATCCATCTACACTCACCTACCTCCAGGCATGTCCAGGTCCGGTAAAAAAAAAAGAAAGGAAAAGGGCGACGTCCTTTTCTGTTTTTCCAGACCTAAGTATGACGGATCGGAGGTAGCCTGATGTAAACAGACAGCGGAGTTTGTTTACATCAGATCACCCATGGAGCTGTCAATGGCCCACCCGTGTCCACCCAGCACAGATGTAAAACACTTACATCCATCCCGTTCAGCTCTGATTCAGCAAGGTATCTGCTGAAGGATTCCATGCTGATCAGAGCGGCCTGTGCTCTGTTTCAAAAGAAACCTTAGAATCCTAGCACCGTGCATTGCAGTAAGGCTTGATTGGCTGCGCAGAAAATGTTCCTCCTTTGAGATCTATTAAAGTAGATATAATGCCTAACTGATTGCTTATGATGTTTTAGCATATATATATATATATATATATATATATATATATATATATATATATATATATATATATATATATATATATATATAATGTGTGTGTAAAATTATATATATATATATATATATATATTCTATCTCTACCTATTTTTTCCTTTGCTGCATCCAAGTGCTGCTGATCTCATACAGCCTCATTGCAGCCACATCCTTTCTGCATGCACACCAGCGATGACTGTATGGCATTTTTCAGAGCAGGTTTCCTGATGGTGACAACAGTAGACCATTCCTGTGTCATGTGCATAAAAAAAACTTCCTCCTTGTGGTCTTCATCAGAAGTGACAACAGAGAAGCACAATTGACAAGGACTGAAAAGTGTTGCCTTATAACAGGAAGTGGCTGTTCTGAATTATAAAGTACCATTGTTCTCCATTTTGCAGTGATCTCCCATCATTAACCACTTGGCGCCCGCCCACAATGTACTGCGGGCGGGCAGCCGCTGTAGGCAAAGTGACGTACCCATACTTCAATACCTACTTCTGGGTTTAGGGCTCCCCCCCCCCGCCCAGCTCCCTCTGTGATTGTACAGATAAGTTCCGACCAATGATTCACAACTGGGACCTTCTAATTGGCTGTGTCCAATCACAGCCCAGAGCTCTGTGTTGGTAAATAACACAGAGCCCTGTACAGAGGGAGCGATCTGTCATTTTCCCATTTCTGAAACAGAGATCTTTAGTAAAAGCAGCACATTTTACACATTGTTGGGCACACATTCTATCTCTTTCTCTCTCTAGATGTTAACCCCTTCCCAGCAAGTGCCATTAGTACAGTGACAGTGTAACACAGGGGTAGGCAACCTTGGCCCTCCAGCTGTGGTGATACTACAAGTCCCACGATACATTGCAAGACCCCGACAATCACAGGCATGACTCTTAGAGGTATGATGGGATTTGTAGTTTTACCACAGCTGGAGAGGGCCGAGGTTGCCTACCCCTGGTGTAAAGTATTATCACTTTATCACTGATCACTGTATTCCTATCAGTGGCAGTTAGTCAGTTTCCACCAATGTCCTGTTAGTGCATTGGACAATCTGACACTATCACAGTCTCGTTATAAGTTGGTGATCACTGCCATTGTTAGTATAAAAAAAATTATATATATATATATATATATATATATATATATATATATATATATATATATATATTATGATATGATATGTTTTTTTTATACTATCAATGGCAATGATCACCAACTTATAATGGGACTGTGATAGTGCTGTAATGTGTTTTATATATATTATATAGAGAGAGAGATATTTTATAATTGGTAGGTTTGTAGGCGCTATGACTTTCACACAAACCAATCAATATACTTTTTTTTTATCTTTATTTTTTATCAAACACATTTAGCAGAATACATTTTGGCCAAAATTTGTGATGAAATTAGATTAAAAAAAAAAAATTTGGGGATATGTTTTTTTTTTTTTTTTTTTATAGTAAAATAATATTATTTAATCTTTCAAAATTGTTGGTCTTTTTTTGTTTTATATTGAAAAAAAAAAACCCCAATGGTGATCAAATAACTCTAAAAGAACGCTCCGTTTGTTTAAAAAATTATATAAATTTTGTTTGCGTACAGCGTTGCATGACCTTGTAAATTTTTTTTAGCATGCAGTTTTATCGCGTTATAAAGAGCTGGCAACGTGACCAACAGCTGTCTGTGACAGGCAAGGCTTTTAAAATAAACAAAGAAGCTGGCCGCAGGCCAATGACATTGGACTTCGCAAAACTTTATTGCTCCAGAACAAGATCACAGAAAAGCTTTACTCTGACATGTTTTAGGTCAGTGGTTCTCAGCTCCTGTCCTCGGGACCCACTAACGTGCCAGATTTTAAGTATTACCTTGGTCAGATGCAGATTAATATACTGCAATCACTGCGCAAAAAATGATATCACCTGTGATTTATTTCAGTTATCTTGCAACCCTGGCCTGTTAGTGGGCCCTGAGGAGAGGTGTTGAGAACCAGTGATTTAGGTGGAGGAAAAAGAGGGGGAAAGAGAAGGGAAGGTGGAAAAGGGATCTGAAAATCCAAAGACATGCTGGTAGGTTAATTGGATTCGGTCTAAGTTGGCCCTAATATGTGTATTTATGAATGTGAGTTAGGGACATTAGATTGTAAGCTCCTTGAGGGCAGTATGTACAATATATAGGTAAAATGCTGCATAAATGGACAGCGCTATATAAGTACCTGAAATAAATTCATTTTTCATATCCTTGTAGTGTGAGTAGCAACAAGCGATGCCTAGATTATCTACTTTCCCTTTCTACCCCTAGAGGGCAGCACCTGAAACAAAACAGAAATTCTCTCAATTTAAAAATCCGCTTTGCACACTCTGGAAGTATGTGAATTTAAAATTCTAGGAATTAGGTTCTGAATTCCAATTTAAAATAAATGCATTTTCATTACCACGTCCTTTTTAAATACATGTGACAATGACTTTCGGAAGGTCACCAGGCCCCCTTTCTCCAGCAACTTCAAAGGCCGTATGCTAAAGTTCTAAATCGCACTCATTGTACAAGTCCTTCAAGCGGTCCGTTTTGCGTACAAAGCTCCAATTAAGAGGCTGTGTGCCCCGATGTGGTGAGGTCACCCTAGGCTGTCCTGTTCTGGGGGGGGTACAATGACACAGCCTTGTGTAGTAGGTCAGGGATGCGGAATGACTCTCAGGCTCTGTCACCGTGAAGCCGGCCTATGAATAGGAAGCCTGAGACTCGGTAAGATACGGGCAGACAATAGCCCGGCTGTGTAGTGCGCACAAATATACGTCACTGGCACACTGCGCCTTTTCCATCAACTTTTAATGTCTCTTCTGCTTTGTGACCGCATGCAGAAGGTTACATACCAAATGCATGAGGACGATTAACCCTGTGTGCGCCAAACGTTTCCAGACACTGCCTTTTGTGTTTATGGTGAAAACAAATTTGGTTTGCATTACCAGGATTAGTATTCCTGCTTGGCTTTCTGAGCCACAGAAATACTAAATCTCGTTTGTTAAAGAGTGGTTTGATGAGGGGTATGACCATGATGCCAATTAAGGACCAGCCACCGCAGTTATACTGCGGCATGTTGGCTTTCCTGGGCGAACCGCTGCCATCGCTTTAAGAGCTTTAAGGGGGCGCTCATGACTCCGGAGCCGATGCGCGTGGCCGCGATCGCTCCACAGAGAGCCAGAACGGGGATCTGTCAATGTAAACAGATGCAGATCCCCGCTCTGACAGGGGAGGAGAGAGAGATCTCCTAGTGATTAGGAACAGCGATCTCTCTCCTCCTCCAGTCAGTCCCCTCCCCCCACAGTTAGAAACTTCTCCCAGGGAACACATTTAACCCCTTGATCGCCCCCCCCAGTGTTAACCCCTTCCCTGCCAGTGACATTTATACATTAATCAGTGCATTTTTATAGCACTGATCGCTGGATAAATGTCAGTGGTCCCAAAAAATTGTCAAAAGTGTCCGATCTGTCTGCCACAATGTTGTAGTCCTGTTAATAATCGTAGATCGCCGCCATTACTAGTAAACAAAAAATAAATAAATACAAATGCCATAAATCTATCCCCTATTTTTTGTAGTAGCTATAACTTTTGCTCAAACCAATCAATATACGTTTATTGCGTGTTTTTTTTTTTTTTTTTTACTAAAAATATGTAGAAGAATACTTATTGGCCTAAACTGATGAAGAAACTTTTTTTTTTTTTTTTTATAGTAAAAAAATATTGTTTTTTTTTTTTTTTTTTATTTTAAAATTGTTGCTCTTTTTTTGTTTATAGCGCCTAAAATAAAAAACGCAGAGGTGATCAAATACCACCAAAAGAAAGTTCTATTTGTGGGGAAAAAAGGACGTCAATTTTTGTTTGGGTACAATGTCTCACGACTGTGCAATTGTCAGTTAAATCAACGCAGTGCTGAATCGCAAAAAATGGCCTGGTCATTATGGGGGTCATTATGGGGGCAAATCCTTCCGGTCCTTAAGTGGTTAAATGGGATAGGTCACTTCAGTATTGTTCCATTCATTCTGTGCTGCTATACAGTGGAAGGGGTACATTTTAAAATACTACTCCCAACTAAAACTTTTTTTGTTCCTTTAGAACTCTGTGAATGTGACCTGAACTGTTCCAAGTTTAGGAGACAGGGGGTCTCAAACTGGCGGCCCTCCAGCTGTTGCGAAACTACAAGTCCCATCATGCCTCTGCCTGACGGAGTCATGCTTGTAATTGTCAGCCTTGCAATGCCTCATGGGACTTGTAGTTTCGCAACAGCTGGAGGGCCACCACTTTGAGACCCCCTGGTTTAGGAGACATTCCCAGCAGCAGATGGTGACGTCACCGGTGCATGCGCAATGTGCTCTGCAATCAGGGCAGAGGGGTTGATTTACTAAAGGCAAACAGACTGTGCACTTTGCAAAGTGCAGTTGCACTCTACTAGAGCAGTTGCTCCAGAGCTTAGTAAATGTACAGAAGCTCTGCTGACTTCCATCATCCAATCATGTGCAAGCAAAAATTCTTTTTTTTTTTTTTTTCTTGCATGTGATTGGATGTTCTTTGAAAAGAGAAGCTTAACTTCATTTTACTAAGCCCTGGAGCAACTGCATTTTGCAAAGTACACAGTTTGCCATTAGTAAATCAACCCACATTGAGTGTGTTGTCATTGCAGAGTGCGCTGCAACATTATGGCATTAACCTGCAGGGGGCCTGTTTTTATTTATTTTTTATATTCACATTACAGACTTGCTTAAAGTTTTACTAAACCCAGGACCCAGCATTGACTATATCTCATTCACTATGTCTCCCACAGTACACAGAATATGGAAATGTAATTATTTTAGTAAATATAAACTGCTAAATATCTCTTCAGCAGTATATAGCAGTCTTGTGACTTCTATCAGTGTCTAGCCGAGCACTGGTTAAAGCTTGTAGGAGAAGTTTTCATTCTCCCCTGATAGTCCTATGAGGTTGCAGGACCCCTGACCCTTTATCTGGACAGAGCTGATTGGCCCTGTGCTGATCACATGCACTCTCCCAAGAAGAAAAAAAAACCCTCTAGCAATTCACACCAAACTGAGCATTTACAGCTTGCCCCCCCCCCCCCAGGCTCTGTTCGCCAAAGGAGATGGATTGGGGACTGTGGAAAAAGGGGAGGATCAGAGAGGACAGGATCAAACCGCCTTTTTACACAATGTGGAGGATTAGCCCCTTAAGTTCCACAGTGGGTATAACAAGCATGCTTTACTGTATATACACACTGATTTTACTATTGTGGGTTTAGTAACACTTTAAGAGATTACTACTGCTTTTAGGAGACGTTTCCTTTGTGGTCACAGAGACTGAAAATGCATGCTTTTTTCTTGTGTAACCACTTGCCGACCAAGCTATAGCCGAATGACTGCTACAGCGCAGTGGGCTAGTTCTGGGAAGCCGTCATATGATCCCGCCGTCCCGTGATCACGCGTGCTGCGCGGCACGGCCGGCTCACTCTGCGAAAGCAGTGTCCTCCGGACGCTGCTGATCACAGATTGAGATGAAGAGACAATCAATGAATCTTTACTACGTGATCAGCTGTGTCCAATCACAGCTGATCATAGCAGTAAACGGAAGCCAGTTATCGGCACTCTTTTCCTAAAGCTGACAGCATGGGGCGAGGAGAAGTGAACCGATAACCGGCTTGTGTAAAAGGGACATGTACACTGATAATCAGGCCACTGATTATCAGTGCAGTCTCAAAAGTGCCCACCGGTGCAGCCCCATCAGTGCCGCCCATCGGCACAGCCTCATCAGTGCACATTAGTGAAGGAGAAAAATCGCCTGTTTGCAAAATTTTATAACAAACTATGAAAGTTTTTTTTTTTTTCAAAAATTTTCGGTCTTTGTTTATTTAGTAAAAAATAAAAACACCAGTGATGATTAAATACCACCAAAAGAAAGCTCTATTTGTGTTGAAACAATTCTAAAAATGTCATTTGGGTTCAGTGTTACATGACCGCGCAATTGTCATTCAAAGCGCTGAAAATTGGCCTGGGCAGGAAGGGTTAGTGGGGAAAAACAGAGTAATAAAACTAAAAGTAAAATGAGAGTGGATTGGATAACGAAAAATATAAAAGCCCACTGGGAATACTCCTTACTAATAAGGTACTCAACAACTCAGCCTGTCAACATGTAGGACCTGTGACCAAATTGTCTATATGTATGGAAAGCTAGTAAAAATGTCCGAAAGATGGTTTCTACCGGGTCTTGTAGTAAACCTCTTTCATCCACGTTTTGTTGGTTTTAGCTACATGAGAGAGGGTTAGAACCTTTGTCAGATTTTCATTGTCTGTTCTCCCATTGCATGATCTACTTGCTTCCTCTTTGGTCACCAGTACAGGAAAGGTGCAGACGATAATGAATACTTATAGTGGAGGACCGGAGTGATGTCACTTCACTTGCGGTCCAGGCTGAAAGTCAAATAAATAAATATATATATAATTTTTTTTTTTTTTTTAATCTTTTGCTATTAAAGGGACAGTGTTAAAAAAAAAAAATCTAAATCGGGTAATTCCCCTTTCACGCGGTCTTTCCGATCAGGCTCGCCTGTTAGTTCTTCAGGCGGACCTGATTTGAGCCGCCATTCACTCCTTTGGGGCAGCGGATGTAAGCAGTGACATGTCCACTGACACCCGCTGCTATCCGATCCTCTCTGTGAAATCCAGATGGATGTGACCTCTTTTCCATTCGTCTGATGGATCAAATTGCATTGGATCGGATGAAAATGGACAGGCGGTCTGTTTTCATCCGATTGCTCACTGTGCAGAGACAGGCCTTTCCTGCTCTCCTCTATCGGGAGGAGATGGACCTGTCCTCCGCCTGCTCAGCGGGGATCAGCGGATCGATCCCCTGCTGAGCAAGTGGAGTCCACCGAGCGGATAAGCCCGTGTGAAAGGGGCCTAACCTGTAAAGGCGTTTAAAGCGGCACTTATAGAGATTTTTAAGTACAGTAGTTTGTCGCCATTCCATGAGTGTGCGAAGTTTTAAAGCACAATATATTGGGTATCTATTTAATTGGTGTAACATCATCTTTAACATTGTAACGACACCCCGAGTATGAAAGGGGTTAAAGCCGTTTAGGACATTCCATTTCCGAACACAAAGGCAGCTACCGAACACTCCACTCCAATCAGCCGAACAAGAACCCCATACGAATAATTCTCCCCCCCCCCCCAAATACGAGACGAGGCTCTGTCTTGAGGGTCAAACCGGAATCAGCTCCTTTATTATCACACATGGACACAACAGATAAAATAACTCAGAGACTCTTCCCCCCCACCCTTGTAAAAGAGAGCGGGTTAAACTGTCCAATGACAATAGACACACAGGTCAGGTGTGTTCAAACTTCTCATCAATAAACAGTCTTATCAGCAGGGGGTTGCTGGAGGAATCCCCACTGCCTCCATGGAGTTAAGGCAGACAGACACAATAGAACATTGGAATACAGCCCCATCCCAAACTAGCACAGCAAATAGTACAGAACACAATGAGACGGCACACATTATATATACATATATACAGCATTGAGTCTGACTAGCAAAGATCATAGTGGGGTTCTCATTCACCTTGTGCCCCTATTAGTGACTCCCATCACAATGGCATATCCTGGGTCCCCAGAGTCTGTGTGTCTTGGGGGACGTGGACCTGAATCTAAAGTAATACCACCTCAAGGGTCCCCAGGCATACAGCTCACAATTACTGTTCCCCCAAATGCCAGGGCCCATAATCAGTTGGCAAGAGGCTGGCATTCAGTCCCCTCCAAAAGCCTCTGTCCTGGCTAGGTCTGTCACAAACATTTTACCAAAAACTTGGGGTATATATTGTTTTTTTGTTTTTTTTGTTTTTTTTTATTCATTAAAGTGTATTTTTTCACAAAAATTACGTTTAAAAAAAAAATGCTGCGCAAATAGAGTGTGACATAAAAAGATTGCAGCAATTGCCATTTTACTCCCTAGGGTCTCTGTTAAAAAGAAAAGAAAAAAGATACCAGAAAAGACCTAGTCTTCAAGTGGTTAAAGTTTCACTTTAAAGTGGTTGTAAAGGCAGAAGGTTTTTTTAACTTTATGCAGTCTATGCATTAAGATAAAAAGCCTTCCATGTGCAGCACCTGCCCCAGCACCCCCTAATACTTACCTGAGCCCCTTCTCTATCCAGCGATGTCCACAAGTGTCCCAGCTGTCCGAGACTCTCCTTCCTGATTGGCTGAGACACAGCAGTGGCGCCATTGGCTCCCGCTGATGTCAATCAAAGTCAGCCAGCCAATCTGGGAGAGGGAGGGGCGGGTGCGGGCCGCAGCTCCGTGTCTGAATGGACACAGGGAGCTGTGACTCGGCTTTGGGTGCCCCCATAGCAAGCTGCTTGCTGTGGGGGCACTTACCAGGAGGGAGGGGCCAGGAGCACAGAAAAGGGACCCGAGAAGGCGCCATATCATCCTATTGTCCCTCCCCTACACGTTACGCCACAGGGTCATGTGGCTTGCTCAGGGGAATTTTTAGAGGAGGTTCAGGGCTGCTCTGTGCAAATTCACTGCACAAAGCAGGTAAGTATAACATGTTTATTTTTATTGAAAAAAAAAAAAAACGAGACTTTACAATCACTTTAAGAGTAGTTATACCCCTTTGTGTGCTAACCATGTTTGCAATACCAGAAAGAGGCTGGTGAGTGCACAAGGTCTAACTGGTTCCTGTCGGATTGTACAGTTGTATTTAGACATCCGGCACGACTTGTAACTGAAAAGTGGAGGTGAAGAGAGAAAATGGAGGTCGTTGGAACAATATTACACTATATATATCTATTTCTTCAACTTCAATTCTGCTTTTAAAAAAGTGTACCCAATCAGTATTATTCCTCCTCTGATGAGCTGGATCAGAATCTTGCTCTGCCCACCTCCGTCTCCATAGAAAGTACCGGCAAAATTGTGCATTCTCTAAGGTTTATAAGCAACATAAGAGGAAAGATTGGCAGAATCGTGACATGTGGATGGTGACGGTGGTGTGTCTTTTCAGATAGATGAGATGTGATCATCCCTTCCTTCATCGGTAGGTAAATGGATAGGATGATAATTCTTTTCTCTTTTTCCCTCTGTACAGAACGTTAAACGTCTGCTGCAGAACCAGCGCCTAGCCGAGTTAGACGCCGTCCGTCTGGTGATGCTCTACGCTTTGCATTATGAGCGACACAGCAACAGTGCCCTGCAGAGTTTGCTGGCTGACCTCCGCAACCGCGGCGTGCCTGATAAGTACCGCAGGGTGAGTACCAGCCAGATCAACACAATGTAGTAGGGCTCGGCAATTTGTATGTTGACAAGACAGTGGCTATTAGACGTTAGGTGACCCCCACAGACTCAAGCCGAAGTTTCGGGGCTTAGACAAAATAACACTATGTAAGGGAGCTAATGCACATCTGCCATAGGGAAGCCTGTATAACTGCTACAATTTAACCACGGACATTCAGGGCCTTGCAGGCTGGATCTGTTTAAAAGGGGGGGATTCCCAACTCCCAGGCTACAGACTGGTCCGTGGCCAGTTAGGAACCGAGAGCTGCCAGAGCAGCTATCCATTCCCGGCTGTGTTAGTGGCCAGTGTGGTGCGCGATTCAGTGCATCACAGCTCCTTTTTTTTTTTTTTGTACAAACTTTATTTGAAGTGTCGAGACAAATATGAAAAGAAAATATCCTTCGCTCAGACCAAGGACCTTCACCCAGGGACTATAGCACATAGTAGGTGAGGTTGAAAAAAAGACATACATCCATCAAGTCCAACCCATGTGTGTGATGGTTTCAGCGATGCAGCCCTCCTTAGACTGGGCAATCTTCAGAAAACTGTAAAAACATGTACAAGAGGGCGCAAACGTCTAGTGCATTACTTCCAAAATCATTTATTATAAAATCATAAAGTGGTAATATACTCACAAAGACAGCATAAAATCAAGCTAGACAAAAGCACCAATCCAGCAAGCGAGATGGACATCCCCACCGACGCCACGCAACGCTTTCTTGTTTTTCTTAAAGAGGAAGTAAACGCTGATGGGTTTTGCTTCCTCTTTATTCCCCTGCAAAGTAAAAGCATAATGGGCTAGTATGCATCACATACGAGCCCATTATGTTGCACTTACCTGCAAACGAAGTCCGCGATGTCCCCGCTATCCCCCGCGTCCATCCTCACACCTCTTCCTTCCGGGGCCGTGGACTCCGGCTCTGTGACTGCGTGCGTGCAGGAGCCGACGGTCATGGCACGGGCCCTATAGAAACGACACAATCGTGCCCTTTCTTTAGTGCGCCGATGATGTCGTATATGGTAAAGATCTCTTAAACAGTCTAGCTTTAGGAGATATTTCCAGTACCTACAGGTAAGCCTTATTATGGGCTTACCTGTTGGTAAAAGTGGTCTGTAAGGGTTTACAACCACTTTAAAGTCTATGGAACCCTGAGGAAGGGGGGACTGTTGTTGGCCTTCGAAACATGTTAGCTGTTTTATATGATCTTATGATGAACAAATAATTTGCACTCCTTTGCCATTTTGGTCTGGTGCTTCTGCTGTATATTTTATCTTATATTAGGCTTATAATTTGTTAGCATATGGCACATTCATACAGGCCGATCTCTCACCGGGTGGTATCACATACATGGCCTTTACTATAAGTCTTAAAATACTTTGAGGAAGTCCTTTAATTCTGGTAACACCTGACATGTTTGCCTTCCCATCCTGATGACAGCTGGTGTCTGCGGTGTTGGAGTTCGGCGGGAAGCGGGTCAGAGACAGCGACCTCTTCAGCCCGAAAGACGCAGTGGCCATTACCAAACAGTTCTTCAAGGGTCTCAAGGTTGGTGAAATCCTGATTTCCATACTTTTGTCCTTAGCTGTAGGTTTACTGGAAGTAGATATGGTGGTTGAAGCTGGTGGCTTGGATCACCCACTGGCATTGGCAATCTGTAAAGGTGAACCCAGCTCTGCCTACATGCTGCAAGTGATTACATGGAGATCTGGCTCTCAGCATTGGATTTTGTTTAAAATTTTCATTGTACACAATGGAAGAATGTAAATGGCCTCTACAAACAATATTCACGGGTAGATAAAATCAATTAAAAGTTGTACCATCTTCCAGAAATTTTAGAAATAGAGGGGTTGGGAGCCTGGTCCCCAGCCAGGTGTTCACCAAAAAACTAAAGGGCAATTGGACTATCTCGGTACAATACAATGAAGGTAAATTCAGATATAGGAACAAGCAAGTAAAAAGATATACAAAAGTTTATTGATACATAATACATGACAAAAAAATTAGGTGTGACGGTCCATGTGTATCACCAAGATAATACTCCCCTGATGGGGAAGATCACAATGGGATAGTTGGTCACGGACAGTATTTCTACTAGTTTCGCGGACTGAGCCACTTCATCAGGAAAATATCTGCAATTTAATTAGCATATCATCAAAAACAATACATTTAATCACATACCGGGGAAAACAATATTTCAAACAATATATAAAGATTAAAATACAATTATTATATGGGGACAGGTAGAGGACCGCTTACCCGAGTCCCAGCATACACAAGGTGCCACCAGTAAGGGGTCTCCCGCGGCGACCAGGGGGGACAAAAAATCAGAAGGCTGGAAACTGGATGACATAGAATACATGACATGGGTAAGCCATAAGCTAGAACATGTGGCGGAGAGAACCCAGGGGAAAGAAAGGGGCCGGGGGGGGCCGGGGGGGGGGGGGGGGGTTTGGTTGGGGGGGGGATGCAGAAGATCCAAATGCATTAGGTTTATAGCTAGTAGCTGCAGCGAGCTGATGTCAGGCCAGTTGCTGGCTTAGCCCTCCATCTGCCCAGATGTAAGAGACCAGTTTTGGGGGAACCTGTCCATCGAACCGTCAAAGCTGAATACCAGGTATGGATATCAACCGCCCCCCCCCCCCCCCCCGGTGATACTTTGTTCCAGCTTGAACCTATGCAAGTATATGTATTCCATATCTGGCTGATGCCTGTGGAAGCGCAGAATCACTGTAGTAACCACTGCTAGTGCAGTGATTCTCGCTGTCGGGTACAGGTGTCATTCAAAGAATGGTTTGCATTTTTACAGTGAATGCAAAGTGTTCTCTGAAGAAGGTGGAGATCATGACAATATCGCCCCACCTCTCCACCTCTTCCAAACAGAGACCGCTTTGCATTCATTGAGTAAATGTAAAGTGTTCTCTCAATGTTGCTTGTGCCAAGGGAGCGACCCCCCCAATGTGTTCACTCTGTAGCAGGGCAGCCGCTCAGCACAGGACCAAAATGGCGGCGAGGATCACTGTAGTAGCGGTGGCTACTACAGTAATCCTCCGTGTAAACAGTCATCAGTCAGGTATGGAATATGAATTAGGGTTGCACATATACCGTTTTTTTGTTTTTTTTTACCAGCGGGTACGAGTAACTGATACTTTTGGTCAAGTACTCGCTGATACCGATGCAGTGCGATTTGAGCCTATACAAAATGAATGGTATCACAGGCAATTTAAACAGAAATGTGGTGTGAGTCCTGCCTGAATTGCATGCAGTTTCCCGCACCGCTCCTGTGTGAACCCAGGCTGAAGTTACCATGACAAGCTTAGGCTCACACAGGAGCAGTGGGGGAAACTGCATGCAATTCTGACCGGGATCGCACCACATTCCTGTTCAAATCACATGCGATTCTGTGCAGTGCGCTTTGAGCCAACTCATTTTGTATGGGCTCAAATCGCACCTCAAAGGTATCGGTACTTGGTATTAGCGAGTGCGTGACCAAAACATTGTTGCTCGTATCCGCTGGTTAAAAAAAAAAAAATTTTTGTGTGCAACCCTAATTCATATTCCATACCTGACTTATGACTGTTTACACGGAGGATTACTGTAGTAGCCACCGCTACTACAGTGATACTCGCCGCCGCCTTGGTCCTGTGCTGAGCGGCTGCCCTGCTACAGAGTGAACACGGTGTGGGGGGGGGGGGGGGTTGCTCCCTTGGCACAGGCAACATCCAGAGAGAGCTTTGTATTTTCTCAATGAATGCAAAGCGGTCTCTGTTTGGAAGAGGTGGAGAGGTGGGGCAAGGTTGTCATGATCTCCATGCAAAAGTATTGGTTTCAGGTATCGGAGCATTTGCTCTTCTATGAAGGATGCTGAAGTAATTTTTCTCTGCTGCAGTTAAGTAACACTCTCACAGATCGTGCCCCTCCCACAGCCTGTAATTGGACAGTGGTCCATTATTGAGCTCATCTCTATCAGTCGGCTCTTTCCTCCTATCAGTATGCTACCTTGTTAGACATGAGCTCTGCAGCGCAAAATGACTGGCTCTTGGTGCTGCTTCCCCCTCTCCCGGTCTGAGCTTGTGCTTTACAGGGGATTTGAATAGGGCGATTCCAAGTCAATTTTAGGTACTTGCATCCTTTTGCATTTAAAATATACATATATTGATTTGTTAATGCATACAGAGCTCCATTAGATTGTTTCTTTTAGTATCTGCCTGGAATTCAGCTATGAGTTGATTGTTGATATACCTATTTGTTGTTACATAGGGGGTGGAGAATGTGTACACCCAACACCAACCGCTCCTCCTGGAAACCCTGGACAAGCTGATCAAAGGGAAACTAAAAGACAACACGTACCCTTATGTGGGGCCCAGCACTCTGAGAGACAGGTAAAACTCCTGAGAAACGCAATAAAACCTGTTTAATGGTATTTCTGGGACAAGATGTGAAGGCAAATCACCCCAACCAAAACATAAAATACAGTTTTATTAATACTGCGTGTTAAGAATTCAATCCTCTGTTGGGTTTTTTTTTTGTACTCGTCTCCACTGGGGAGGTTTTCCTTCACTTCTAGTTTTAGGGCCGGTCCACACCAGACTCAAATAAGAATGCATGTCGCATTCCTGTGCAGTGCTATTTTGCAACCCATTCATTCTAATGGGCTGCAAATCACTCCAGAACGCGAAAAAAAAGCAGTGCATGCGCTACTTTAGGAAACTCGCCACACTAAATCACATGGTGCATTTGCAATCTGTGTTTGAGGTGCCTTTTTAATGTTACATTTGTCATCTGGGAAACAAGGACGTCGATAATGTTTGACCGGTGTGCCGATTAGATCTGCTGGTACACGTTTTAAAATAAGTTGTAATTATTCTGGCTCAGCCAAAGAAGCCCTGATGAAGGGGTACTAGTAACCCCCCGAAATGCATTGCCTTTCTTTTCGTGCCCTTTTGTCATGTGCAATTAAGTCTTACTGGGGGCTCTCCCATCCTTCTCACATTCTTTAGCAATAAAAGCATGTCAGGTTGTAACCCGTGGTTGTCCATATAGAGCCTACAGCCCTCTTCTATCGCCCTTTTTCTTTTCTCGGACATCACGGGACACAGAGCCACAGTAATTACTGATGGGTTATAGGGTATCACTAGGTATTGGACACTGGTCACACCCTAATCAGGAAGTTCAACCCCCTATATAACCCCTCCCCTTCCAGGGATACCTCAGTTTTTACACCAGTGTCTTAGGTGATGGACGTGTAAAGATGTCCTGTGCTGAAGCTCCAAAAGGAATATTCTAAGATCCTATACTGGGGCAAGCCAGGCGACCGGATCCATTCAAAGTGTCTTTTCATGGCCGAATTGGATGGTACCCGGGCCTCGTGTCCGAAGAAACGAGGTTTTACCTGTAACGCTTCTCTTTTTAGAGAGCTGGACCCGCGGATCAGAAAATGGCTTTAAACTTCCTAATTTCTGGCGAGGTGCTTTACAGGCCCAGAACTGAAGGATCCCCCTACTGATGGGGGCCCCAGTCTCTGACGGTTTTTCCACAAACGGAGCCCACCGTGAGAGGCGAAGGCTGGGTCTGTGTAAACTGAACCCTGCGGCCTGGATAAGGTAAGAGGAGATTCCACAGAATTTTAATTCTAGTGGCTTTTCTCCTTTAAGGTGAATGCATGCTGTGCCTATTGTGACCACCGGGGGCTGCCAAGAGCACAAACCTTTTCATGTTTGATCTGTCTCAGCGTCCGCTGCATTAGCTCTTCCTCCAGCTCCAAAGGTAGATGGTGGGGGGTTTTCTCTGCTGGGATGGTCCCCCCAGGCTAGGGAAAGGCTCAGGTATGCTGTAAGGCGGGTGAGACCGCACTGTCACAGCCGCTGCCGCCGCCGCCACCGAAGCCGCATTGCGATGCAGGGCCCATCACTGCCGGCCTCCTCCTTATTCCCCCAACCCCAGCCTCCCTTCAGGCTTGTCAGAAAGGGTCGGCTCGCGCGGGAAGCGCTCGTTTTTCAAAAACGAGGGGGGGGAAGGGGGGGCGGGGCGTCAGCACAGCGTCAGCGTGCCCAGACGCCCACAGTGCCAGAAAGCATGGCCATTTAAAGCACACTGTACAGGTGCTCTGAGCTTTGGAGAGACACAGAGCTGACAGTCGCATGTAAGGTGGGACACAGGCATTCCCCTAGGCTGCATTTACTAAAGAACACCGGACTGGGCATTTGGTAGCAAGGCTTTTAGCCAGACTACATCGCTCAGCAGTCAGTGTTCGCTTTTGATACCTCACACCTTGTTGCTTTGCACTATGGGTAGAAGAGGTTCAAGCACCCCAAGAACCAGAGGCACTAGGGGGTCTCGTTCAGGTTCTGAGGACCCCCTGTCTGCTACACCATCCCCTCCTGAGGGACCAGGGGCAGCTGGACAGGGAGAGCCATTGGGGTTAGGGGCTACATCTGCTGCCGGCACTTCAGCCCCTGTGTACATTACACAAGAAGTTTTTTCCTCAACCATTTTTGGATTAGAGAAAAAGCTAATGGCCGCGATTACATCTTCACGCAGTGAAAGAAAACGCACAAGGCCTTCCTCTGCTTCCCAAGACCCTCAGTCAGAGGAGCTCTGGGATAAAGGAGATGAATCCCTTTCAGAGGATCGGGATGGGACAGATGATTCCTCTTCGGAGGATTCAGGTGGAGAGCGACCCTCTGCGACTTCCCAAGAGGAGAAAGTCTTAGTGCAGATCCTCACTGGTTTGGTCCGCTCCACATTTAAGTTGTCCCTACCTGAAACTACTACAGAAACCTCTTCTGCTTTGGGGTCACTGAAACCTTTCCAAGCAGCACATGCTTTTCCTGTTCATAATTTACTTGAAAAGCTGCTTTATTCTGAGTGGGATCACCCAGATAAGCGATTTCTTCCGCCGAAAAAGTTTTCTACACTTTATCCTATGGAAGAAAAGTTTATTAAGAGGTGGGGAATACCGGCCATTGATGCGGCCATTTCCTCTGTAAATAGTAATCTGACTTGTCCTGTAGACAACGCTCAGATGCTCAAAGATCCTGTGGATAAAAAGATGGACTTCTTATTGAAAGATGTGTTCTCTTTAGCAGGATCAGTGGCCCAACCTGCAGTAGCAGCGATTGGAGTCTGTCAATACTTAAGAGACCATGTTAAGCAGGTCATCAAAGTATTACCTGAACAGCAGGCCCAGGGGTTTGCTAACCTTCCTGCGGCTTTATGTTATGCTGTTGATGCCATTAGAGATTCTATCGTGCAAACCTCTCGCCTCTTGCTTGGGTTGGTGCATATACGTAGAATCTTATGGTTGAAAAACTGGTCAGCCGAAGCACCATGTAAGAAGCTACTGGCTGGGTTTCCCTTCCGTGGTGAAAGGTTGTTTGGAGAGGACTTGGATAATTATATCAAGATGATCTCCTGTGGGAAAAGCACTCTCTTACCTGATAAGAAGAAGAGTAAGCGTCCCTCTTTTAAACTGACTCTTTCCCCAGCGCCAGGGGCATCAGTCTCCAGGCAGTCACGAGGGTCTCCTCCGTATGGGGCAAGAAACAAGAGTCAACCCCAGGGACACAAGAAATCCTGGGGGAAAAGGTCTTCTAAGCAAGACACTAAGACCTCTTCATGAAGGGGCGCCCCGCTTGCTCGAGTGGGGGGAAAGACTGCTGCAGCTCTCAGGGCCCTGGCAGAAGGACTTCCAGGACAGATGGGTGATCTCCACGGTAACCTTAGGGTACAGACTGGAGTTCCAAGAATGTCCCTCTCCTCGTTTTCTCAGATCAGGTGTTCCCAGAAAGCCAGAAGAGAAGCAGTCGCTCCTTCTAGCGATAAAGCGACTTTTGTCGCAAGAGGTCATTGTGGGGGTTCCCACAAAGGATCAAGGATTGAGACTTTGTTCCAATCTTTCTATGGTCCGAAAACCAAATGGGGACGACAGACCCATTTTGGATTTGAGAGATCTGAAACGATTCCCAAGGATGCAGTCCTTTCGTTTGGAATCAATTCAGACAGTAATCTCTGTCCTGCAGGGAGGAGAATTTCTGATATCAATAGGCATCAGAGATGCAGGCCTAGATGTGCCCAGTTTTCCTGCTTAACTGAAGTGTCTGCAGGCAAAGATCACTGCTCTAAGGGAGCTGATTCTGACAGTCAGGGCCAAGAAGGGTCTTTCTGTCCGCCTTTGTATAAGGCTGCAGGGGAAGATGGTGGCTTCATTCGAAGCAGTTCCCTATGCGCAGTTCCAAGCAGAACTGTTGTAACACAGTATTCTGTTGACCTGGAACAGGAAGGTGCAGGCATAAATGCACCTATCGCATGCGATGCGTCAGAGCCTCAGTTGATGGCTCATACCCGAAAACCTACAGAAGGGGAAATCCTTCCTACCGGTTGCCTGGGATCCTCTTGCAGGCAGGACGGATGCGTTGGTGATTCCGTGGCATCGGCTCTCACCGATTTATGCATTCCCTCCCATTCTGCTACTGCCACGGCTCCTTCGCAGACTCAGGCAAGAAGGGAAGTCGGCACTTCTGGTGGCCCCCGTTTGGTCCAGAAGAACCTGATAAGCAGAAATAGCAGGGATGATGGTGGGTTCCCGGTGGACCCTACCGATACACCCAGACCTGTTAGCTCAAGGTCCGGTGTTCCAGCCTGCCTCACAAATGCTAGATTTGACGGGTGGGCTATTGAATCCCACGTTCTGAAAAATCGTGGGCTTTCAGGTCCTGTCATATCTACCTTGATCAAGGCAAGGAAGCCAGCTTCCAGAATGATTTATCATAGTGTCTGGAAAGCTTATGTATCCTGGTGTGAATCCAGGGGTTGGCATCCCAGGAAATATGTCATAGGTAGAATTTTGGATTTTCTACAATTAGGATTAGAGATGAAGCTGGCCTTGAGTACCATCAAGGGCCAGGTGTCGGCCTTATCAGTGTTGTTTCAACGGCCGCTTGCTTCGCATTCTCTGATCCGAAACTTTATACAGGGGGTGATGCGTCTTAATCCTCCGGTTAAGGCGTCCCTAAACCCCTGGGACTTGAACTTGGGTCTATCGGTGTTACAAAAACAACCTTTTGAACCAATACGTCAGATTCCTTTGGTCTTACTGACGAGGAAACTAATTTTCCTGGTAGCTATCTCTTCTGCTAGAAGAGTATCAGAAATAGCAGCTCTTCCCTGTAAAGAGCCTTACTTGATTATACACAAGGATAGAGTGGTACTGCGCCCTCATCCTAGTTTTTTTACCGAAGGTGGTTTCAGATTTTCTTAGAAAAAAGGGGGGGAGGGGGGGGGGGGGTTTAATTACCCAGGAGAACGAAACAAATGGACTTTGTAGGCACCAATCATAAAAATCAATGTAAACTTTTATTTATACACAAATTTAAAAAGAATCACAAAAACGTAAACATCTTTTTAAAAAACGCAGTACATTGCGGAAATTGGTATTAAATGTCACTACATAAATGTATGAGAACGGATCGGGGAATAGCCCCTATACCAGAGGGAGGGATAAACCCCTTCCGTTCCCATTGAATAACCTCAAACTGATATAGCTCGGTATGGCTCTACATGTTTCGCAAATTTGAGTGCTTCTTCAGGAGCTTGTTTGGGTTACCAGCCAGAGTAACTGAATCCGTCTTCAGATCAGGTAGAGGTTATGGATAATTGAGAAGCCATGCATTCAGAGACACAGCCTCCAATAACCAAGGTGCATAGGGTAATCCAAAGACTGTAATCTTGTAGGGTAAGACAGGTAAGCAGGTCTTGTAAACAGCATCAATCAGCTACTTGCTTGTAAACCTGGCACAAAAAAGATCTTGACTGACATGGCTGCAATAGAGCTCTGATCCTATCCCAGCAAGGAGCTATCTAATAAGCTCCCAGGACTGCCATCAGACAGCTTGTGTTGTTAAACAGGTAACATCCAGGCATCAGAGCGCCCTGGAGGGTAGTGGCCACAACACAAGCTGTCTGATGGCAGTCCTGGGAGCTTATTAGATAGCTCCTTGCTGGGATAGGATCAGAGCTCTATTGCAGCCATGTCAGTCAAGATCTTTTTTGTGCCAGGTTTACAAGCAAGTAGCTGATTGATGCTGTTTACAAGACCTGCTTACCTGTCTTACCCTACAAGATTACAGTCTTTGGATTACCCTATGCACCTTGGTTATTGGAGGCTGTGTCTCTGAATGCATGGCTTCTCAATTATCCATAACCTCTACCTGATCTGAAGACGGATTCAGTTACTCTGGCTGGTAACCCAAACAAGCTCCTGAAGAAGCACTCAAATTTGCGAAACATGTAGAGCCATACCGAGCTATATCAGTTTGAGGTTATTCAATGGGAACGGAAGGGGTTTATCCCTCCCTCTGGTATAGGGGCTATTCCCCGATCCGTTCTCATACATTTATGTAGTGACATTTAATACCAATTTCCGCAATGTACTGCGTTTTTTAAAAAGATGTTTACGTTTTTGTGATTCTTTTTAAATTTGTGTATAAATAAAAGTTTACATTGATTTTTATGATTGGTGCCTACAAAGTCCATTTGTTTCGTTCTCCTGGGTAATAAACCCCCCCCGCCCTCCCCCCCTTTTTTCTAAGACTTAAAATAGGACGTTGGCACTGCTCTACATATGAGACCTCCACAGACCATCCTGTGATGAGATCTAATAACCCTCCAATCTTTCGGTTTCAGATTTTCATCTAAACCAAGACATTGTGCTACCTTCCTTTTTTCCAGAACCTTGTTCTTCGGAAGAAAGGTCATTACATTCTTTGGATGTAGTAAGAGCAGTCAAGACCTATCTGGAGGCAACTGCTCAGATTCGCAAGACGGATGTCTTGTTCGTGCTGCCGGAGGGTCCCAATAGAGGACAGGCAGCGTCAAAAGCGACCATTTCTAAATGGATTCGACAGTTGATTATTCAAGCTTACGGTTTGAAACGGAAGGTTCCCCCGTTTCAGATCAAGGCACATTCCACAAGGGCTATTGGTGCTTCTTGGGCAGTGCATCACCGGGCCTCTATGGCTCAGATCTGCAAGGCCGCAACCTGGTCTTCAGTTCATACATTCACCAGATTCTATCAGGTGGATGTGAGAAGGCATGAGGATATCGCCTTTGGGCGTAGTGTGCTGCAGACAGCGGTACAAGGTCCTCAGGTCTGATAGCACCCTACTTGGTTGTGATTCCCCCCCCCTCAGTTGGCATTGCTTTGGGACATCCCATCAGTAATTACTGTGGCTCTGTGTCCCGTGATGTCCGAGAAAAGAAAATAGGATTTTTTATTACAGCTTACCTGTAAAATCCTTTTCTTTCGACGGACATCACGGGACACAGAGGTCCCGCCCCTCTTCTAATACACCTATACTGCTTTGCTACAAAACTGAGGTATCCCTGGAAGGGGAGGGGTTATATAGGGGGTTGAACTTCCTGATTAGGGTGTGACCAGTGTCCAATACCTAGTGATACCCTATAACCCATCAGTAATTACTGTGGCTCTGTGTCCCGTGATGTCCGTCGAAAGAAAAGGATTTTACAGGTAAGCTGTAATAAAAAATCCTATTTTCACCACCTGGTCAACAGCAAAGCAGATAAGGCGGCTGCCAGTTATTGCATAATGCGACTTCTGCCATGTGCAGCAACACTAGAATTTCTAAGACATGGTACCAGTCAAGAGGCAAGCTCTACCAACTAGTAGATAGGAGGTTTATGGGATTTTTAAGGTGCATATTAAATCAACTAGAAAAAATATTTTAAAAATGTAAATTAAAAAATGCAATTGCATTAAAGAAGACTCATACAGTACAGTCCTTTATGGTACAGCATGATGATGTGGTTCCCAACATGTTTTGCCCTATAATGGGGCTTCCTCAGGGGATGCTGTCCAGTGAGAGAGCACTTCTAACAAGAAACATAGTACATACACTATCGTAATTTGATAGGTAAAATATCTTTATTCAATATTTATCAGGTGTCTGCATACAAGTCTCAAAAATTCGCCCATATTCTGGGCTAAGTGGAAGACTTTTTGAGACTTGTATGCACGCACATGACAAATATTGAATAAACTATCAAACTATTTTAACTATCAAATTACGATAATGTATGTACTATGTTTCTTGTTAGAGGTGCTCTCTCACTGGACAGCATCCCATGAGAAAGCCCCATTATAGGGCGAAACATGTTGGGAACAACATCATCGTGCTGTACCTTTTAAAGGACTGTACTGTATGAGTCTTTTTTTAATGCAATTGCGTTGTTTTTATGTATTAATTAAATTTTATATTTTTTTTTTTACATTTTTGTTTTTCTAGTTGATTTAATATGCACCTTAAAAAATCCCATAAAATTCCAATCTACCAATTAACCAAGGGATGTGGTTCTATACTGTTGGTATATTGCCCAAAAGCTGTTTTTTTTAAACTCTACCAAATAATCAAATCTCTGCTAGCCAATCAAAGCTCTAACCTTTTATATTTTGTTTCATTTTTATTTTTCATCCCCCCCACCCTTTTTTCTTTTTATGTTATCGTTTGTTTTTCCAGCAGATGGCTTTGGAGAAGGAAAAGCACAAGGGAGGCCATCTCCAGTCCAAAACATTGAGGCTTCTGTGATCTGCCCAACAAATTTAGCATTGCCCTTGCCATAGACAACATGACTTACTACTTTAGTACTTATTGCTGATGCTTATTTAGCTATGCTTTCTTTCACAGTGTAGATTGCACCCTCAATTTGTGACCCTTCCATCACCGCAGCCATACCCTGGTTTACTGCAACTTTCTACAAGTACAGGGGGGGGGGGGGGGGCAATTGGGTATTCTCATCTTGTTAGTACAGATAGCTGCCTGCCAAAGTCCCACACATAGATACAGTATTTTCAAGCTAGTGTATATAGTGGTCATAATAACAGCCCAGAGTAACGCCGCTCTGAACTACAATATCCAGACAACAATTGGCTGGTCAATCCGGCACTCCCCAAAATCCAGGTGCTCTGAGGCTCAGGATGTCCTTCAAACATCCAAAATAGCAAACTGAGAAAATCCAAAGAAAGAGAATGGTCATAAGTGTTTCGGCAACCTCATGACTGCTTCCAGTGCTGTCAGGTCACACATGATGGCGCAAGATCTCAGAAGGGGAAGTAAGTCTTGTGTAATATAGCCGCTCTTACATTAGCAAGAAGGAAGCTGCATCCATTATCAGTGGAAAAGCTTCACTGCCGACTGCAGACAGCGGTTGCTGTTTTCATACAATTTTGTAACCCCAGCATGCCGATCAAACAATGTCAAAAAAGTGCATAGAACATAAACTTAGGCCGGCCGGTTCGAGTCTTGATTCGAAACTGTGTGTGCACAGGCTGAATGTACCAAGTTGATCGCTCGATCAACTTGGGTACAACCAGCCTGCCGGATTCCCTTGCTATTAATAATTACTGTCTTCTCCCGGCAGGGATGGCTTTCCCCATGGTTGCAGGGAAAAAAATTTTGCACCGTCTATTGCCTGTCTAAAGCCGGGTACACACGGGTTCAATATCGGGAGACATTTGTCGGCCCGCGTGTATGTCGGACGTGCATGCTGGAAAACCAGCAGCCAACCGACTATCGATCAGCGCTCTCAGCCAATGGCAGAGAGCGGTGATCGGAGTGTTCTGGCGGGGGGGCGGCAGGGTGGCAGTCCCCCTGTCAGAACACAATAGCTCAGTGGAGGAGATCGCTATACTAACTTTGCATAGTTAGTATAGCGGAGCCGTCCAGGTTTTTTTCCTACAGCCCACTGGGTTGAACAGAAAAAAACGAATAGTGTGTACTAGGCTTATAACTAAAGGCAAAACTTTTTTTTCTTTTTTTTAAGTTTTGGACAGAGTGGAGAGAGATTAGAACTCCTGTCAGTTTTTATTGCTGTCTGTGTCCCCATTATGGAGATTCACACTCAAAATGTGGGGTTTTCTTTTACTTTCAATGATAATAGTAAACATGACAAATAGTTGTCATGTTTACCATTATTAGTGAAAGTAAAAGAGAACCCCACATTCTGAGTTGTCCCAAGAAAAGTAATAGAGGGGAAAATCTTCCAATGGGGACACTAGTTCTGGTGACCTGGGGGTCCCCAAGAAATTTCCCTTAATTTTGTAGGGATTTACTCTCACTTCCTGTATGGCTATAGGACAGGAAGTGGAGGAAAATTTCTGCAATGGGACACAGATGGCGAAAAACATTTTGACATGTTATGACCCTCCCTTCCACTATCCAAAATGACAAGAAAAACATGTTTTGCCTATAGTTCTACTTTAAGTCTTTAAACCATATAGGCTGATTTCACTAAGCTATATGGCATGGTATTTGTCAAAAATTATTTTCAGTTCAATTGATATTTTTCTGGATATAAAAATGATATAGGTAAATGACAGTCGTTATAGCTTAATGAACCTTTGGTGATTTGTTAGTTTTGTTTGCTTGATTTTATTTGTGTATCAATATGGCAGTTTGAGGTTGTGCGTCACACATTTGAAGTACAGAATATTGGGGGGGAGGGGGTTAGCCTACAACTTTTTTTTTTTTTTTTTTTTAATTCTTCTTACCTTGCTACACCCACATCCTGGCAGTCCCCGTTGCCTTAGTGGCAGATGCTAATTATTAGGGACAGCACAGTGGCTAAGTGGTTAGCACTTCCACCTGGCAGCACTAAGGTCATTGGTTCGAATCCCGATCACGGCACCAACTGCATAGAGTCTGCATGTTCTCCCTGTGCCTGCGTGGGTTTTCTCCTAGTACTCCGGTTTCCTCCCGTTACACCGGTTTCCTCCCATACTCCAAGGACATGCTGGTGGGTTAATTGGCTCCTGTCTAAATTGGCCCTGGTATGTGTGTTAATGTGAGTTAGGGACTTTAGAGTGTAAGCTCCTTGAGGGCAGGGACTGATGTGAATGTACAATGTATATGTAAAGCGCTGCGTAAATTGACGGCGCTATATAAGTACCTGTAATACATAAATGAAATAGCAAGTTGCAGACTTTCCGATCGCCTCATGTTACACTTTTGCCTACTCGGCACTCTTGTCTTTTAGGCCTCAGGATATTATTGTGTTCATTGTGGGCGGAGCTACCTACGAAGAGGCTTTAGCTGTCTACAACCTGAATCGGACAACTCCGGGTGTACGGATCATCCTGGGTGGGACCGCCATTCATAACACTAAGAGGTAAGATCTTTTACACTTTTGTGGGTGGAGATCCCACCTTTATGTACATCCAGGGCACCAGCTCAAGCACGGGTCCAGTCATTGGCTAACCCACACGATCCGTCCACAAGGAATCTGAGGTCACTTTGTAAAGAGAGGATTGGCTAATCTTGTTGCTTATAGTAACCAGATTCTTTGTTGCATATTAGTAGTGCAATATGGAAGAATAGAAGGGAGATGTTGCTGTGGGCAATACAAACAATTGTATATATTATTTGCTTTAAGTATATTTAAATGTTAATAATCTCTAAGGCCCCTTTCACGCTGGGGCGGTTTGCAGGCGTTATTGCGTTAAAAATAGCGCCTGCAAACCGCCCCTAAACAGCCTCCGCTGTTTGTTCAGTGTGAAAGCCCGAGGGCTTTCACACTGAAGCAGTGCGCTGACAGGAGAAGAAAAAATCTCCTGTCAGCCGCATCTTTGGAGCAGTGAAGGAGCGGTGTATTCACCGCTCCTGCCCACTGAAATCAATGGGACAGCGCGGCTATACCGCGGTAATACCGCGGCTATAGCCGCGCTATATGAGGGGTTTTAACCCTTTTTCGGCCGCCAGCGGGGGGGTTAAAACCGCACCGCTAGCGGCCGAATACCGCGGTAAAACAGCGCTAAAAATAGCGCTGTTTTACTGCCGACGCCCCCTACCGCCCCAGTGTGAAAGGGGCCTTATTGGGTCTTTTTTGGTCTGTTAAAGTGACTGTTATCCTTTTTTTATTTAAAAAAAATTAATAAACATGTCATACTTACCTGCTCTCTGCAATGGTTTTGCGCAAAGCAGCCGCAATCCTTCTCTTGGGTCCCCCGCCGGCGCTCCTGGCTTCACTTTAGTGAGTGCCCCCAAAGGAAGGCGCTTTCTGTGGGGGCACTCCTGTGGGCTCGAAACCGAGCCCTGCTGACTGTGTCTATAGACACAGACCGCGCGGCTCAACCCCACCCCTCCGCTCCCTCCTTACAAAGTTTGATTGACAGCAGCAGGAGCCAATGGCTCTCGTCGCTATCAATCTATCTTCCCAGTGAGGAGAGAGAGAGAAGAGAGCAGCTGGCACATCGCTGGATCGAGATCGGGCGCAGGTAAGTATAAGTGTGGGGGGGGTGTTCTGGAGGGAATTCTACAACACAGAAGGGTTTTTACCTTAATTAAATACATTAAGGTAAAATCCTTATGCCTTTAGAACTAGTTTAACTACCTCCTGCCTGCTGTATAGTAAAATGACGGTGGGCGGGATCTCCTCTCGTTCACTGCGCTGACCCCGATCTCAGTAAAGAGCGGATTACGCGGCTCTTTACCCATGTGATCAGCTGTGTCCAATCACAGCCGATCACATGTAAATATGGAAGTGCCATTTATCGGCCCTCCCACAAAGTGTGAGGCGAGGAGAGCCGATCAACACCATATCCACGCAGGGGAGACCTGTACAGATTGTTAGTGCAGCCCCAGCAATGCCCATCAGTGACACCAATCGGTGCTGCCTTTCCGTGCCGCCCATAAGTGCCACCTATCAGGGCCGCCCATAAGTGCCACCTATCAGTGCTGCCTCATCAGCGCACATCGGTGAAGGAGAAAAATTACTTATTTACAGAATTTACTGACAGAAACTAAGAAAAACTTTTTATTTATTTATTTCGGTCTTTTTTCTTTCTTTTTTTTTTTTTGTAAAAAATAAAAAAACCCAGTGGTGATTAAATACTACCAAAACAAAGCTCTATTTGTGTGAAGAAAATAATAAAAATGCCATATGGGTACAGCATTGCATGACCGTGTAATTGTCATTCAAATTGTGACAGCTCTGAAAGCTGAAAATTGGCCTGGGCAGGAAGGGGGTAAAAGTGCCCTGTACTGAAGAGGTTAAATACCCCAATGAAAGCGTTTTGTTATTTGTTCGTTAAGTGCAAAAAAAAATACTCCTCAATCCTGCCAGAAATTTTGTGAGCGTGCAACTTCATGTGCTGCACCGTTATTGGTTAGCACAGCTTTTCTCAGCCTGTTTTCATTCACCCCAGTCTGAAAACATAAATGTTACCTATGAATGGGAAATCTAAACCTGGGACCATGCACATAACCACCTTGATGAACTTAACTTCACATCAGAAGCCTCCCATGATGTTAGAGGCCCCCCCCTGCCATCACACATCAAAGTCACCCAATCACATCGAAGGTTCTCCCATTTGATCAGAGCCCACCTTTTCTTGTCAGAGACCCCTCCATCATGACAGAGGTTCCCCCATCTCTTCAGTCACCTTTTTACGTCAGAGGTCCCCCTATCACATTAGGGGCCCCCCACCGCATCAGAGGTTTTCAGACATGTCAGATATCCCCCCATCACATCACAACTCCCCCCCCAATCACACAGTCTTAACATCAGAGCCACTAACCTTTTGGCTCCAGCAGCATAGCAGAGGGTGGAAGAGGTCTAAAGGAGGAGGACTTCCGCCTTCTAAATGCTAGGTCTGCCCTGCATGCCACCTACCCTGGACCGAAGTCATACATTGCCATAGTGTGGGGTATCCCGCTAACATCACTATAATAACAAATGACGCAGTGCGTCCTGGCCCTCGATCGTCATTGTTTTGTTATAGTGCTGTCGACCAGCCTGCTAGCAATATGGCAGCTCATAACTCCAAACCAGGGCAAATTGAATTCTTTGTTCACAGGACCCCAGGGTAACCCAGACAGTACTGTTCCCAGCTATCTCTGAGGACTATGGTACACCCAATGCTATGGGGAAAGGAGAGGGGGAAGTATTTAGTAGTCCAAACACACTTCTATCTTAAGATGACAATGCTTCTACACCATCTTCCAGGACGGCACATAAGAGCTAGGCACCTCCTTCAAGAGGAACAGGAAACGCATCACCAAAATGACTTTTAAAGGAAGTCCATCTGCCGAACTGCTTAGTTATTGAGTTTCTTTCATTGAGAGGAGATGTTTCGCTTGAAACCTAATGGAGGGTGGTTCAGGATTCTCAGTTGCAGTCCTCCTTTTACCCCCTTCCATCCCCTTGGTGGTGTGGCTCTCATCCATCATTGCCCCCCATTCTCCTATTCTTTACAGGCAGGAAGAGGTCTGGGCCCACTTCATTTTCATTGTCTGGGAAGGCCAGTACTGGGAGGTGACCTTCACCCTTGGTGGACCAGCCCGAGCTGTTGTGGTTCCCTTCTGATCCCTTTACAAGTACATTTTGCACATATTTTTCAGTAGGTAATTTTTCCAGGGGCAGGGGGCCCAGAAAGTATAGGCAAACCTTGTATATTACTGCAGGGTTCGCGTTAAAGGGTTGTAAACCCTTACATATGTTTAGTAAAGTGACTGGCCTCAGGTGATGCACAGAGATGAAACAAACCCTGCCTTATAAGTTGTACCGATTTTATCTGCAGTCTTCTCTTTTTTACAGCTGTTCAAAGTCCAGAATTTTTAAAGCTTGTCTGAGCTGTCAGAAAACAGGGGACGGAGTGCAGAAATTACACACTGTAGAGCTCAGTGAGGAGAACTCTGACAGCTGATTGGAGGCAAGGGGCACACCCCCTTCAAGACAGCACACAGGAATAGAGCTGAGGCTGTCGAGCACAGGCGGTGTGCCGGAGGTCCCTCCCCTGTCACCGTTTTTCTCTTGGTGTCAGGAAAACTTGTCAGAAGTGATTCATGCTGATAGCAAAATAACAAAGTAGCAGACAGAAATGACACTTGGTGCTCTTGATTGAGACAAGTACACACTATAGAGGGATATGCTTTGTTCATATTTCATGTCTGAGGTTTACAATCACTAACACTTTGTTTTCTCCTATAACCAACCATCGGTCCTCGTTATCACTGGTGCCCCTCGCAGCCCAGCAATGACACAAAACTCTGGAAACCTAACCCAGGCCTTTCCAGCGAACCCAACGTAATGTGCCTGCAGTCAAGCTGGACGAACCGTCCTGTGTAAACCAACGCCGGTTTTCAGCTGACACCGGAGCCGCGCTTAACTGCTTATTTTCCAAGCCTTTCGTCACAAGGACGACGTGCCAAAGAGATCTAGTTACACGATTTGTGTAATGGGGTCAGCACTTAGTGTTTTCCAATGGATTGATAGTAGAGTTCACACTGACGTACGGTAAAGCCGGGCTATTTAACGCCACACAATGGGATTTGTAGCTTAAAGGCAGCATTGCTGAACACCAGTTTTGCATCCTTTTTAAAGGGTCGGACCTTGCAAAACTGCTACTTGTGGTTAGTAGATGCCAGAGCCTGTAGGATTATGCACCTCCTAACAATCTGAACTGGGGAATAAAGGCACGTTAGGTCTTAAAAAAAAAAAAAAAAAAAAAAAAAAACAGTTGACAAATGTATTTATAACTTATTAAAGAGTTGGGCAACCCAAAAATGATTCTAGAGTTTGGTAGATACTGGAGGTTTAAATCGCCATTCAGCTTCTTCTGTCTCTCGGAGATGGTGTTCCCCCAGGGTTCTGTGCTGGGACCAATCCTATTTAATTTGTTCATAAACGACCTGGAGGATGGGATAAACAGTTCAATCTCTGTATTTGCGGACGATACTAAGCTAAGCAGGGCAATAACTTCTCTGCAGGATGTGGAAACCTTGCAAAAAGATCTGAAAAAATGAATGGGGTGGGCAACTACATGGCAAATGAAGTTCAATGTAGAAAAATGTAAAATAATGCATTTGGGTGGCAAAAATATGAAAGCAATCTATACACTGGGGGGAGAACCTCTGGGGGAATCTAGGATGGAAAAGGACCTGGGGGTCCTAGTAGATGATAGGCTCAGCAATGGCATGCAATGCCAAGCTGCTGCTAACAAAGCAAACAGAATATTGGCATGCATTAAAAAGGGGATCAACTCCAGAGATAAAACGATAATTCTCCCACTCTACAAGACTCTGGTCCAGCATATGCTGTCCAGTTCTGGGCACCAATCCTCAGGAAGGATGTACTGGAAATGGAGCGAGTACAAAGAAGGGCAACAAAGCTGGAGGATATTAGTTATGAAGAAAGGTTGCGAGCACTGAACTTATTCTCTCTGGAGAAGAGACGCTTGAGAGGGGATATGATTTCGCAGAAGGGAGTTTAACAAGACTTGTGGCCACTCAATAAAATTAGAAGAAAAGAGGTTTAACCTTAAACTACGTAGAGGGCTCTTTACTGTAAGAGCAGCAAGGATGTGGAATTCCCTTCCACAGGCGGTGGTCTCAGCGGGGAGCATTGATAGCTTCAAGAAACTATTAGATAAGCACCTGAACGACCACAACATACAGGGATATACAATGTAATACTGACATATATTCAGACACATAGGTTGGACTTGATGGATGTCTTTTTTTCAACCTCACCTTCTATGTAACTATATAACTATGTGTTTGTGAGATTTCTGCACAGAATTCCCAGGTCTACATGCCTGTTGTGGTCATTATGAGAGGTTCCCATCATCTGTGCTGCACTTTATATTATAGAAAATGTAGCACGAGGAACTGGAACACACAAAGGTAGGTGGGAGCATCTATGACTCCCAGGTGGACAGGAACAGAGTTGGGAAGATATGTTAGGGAGGTTGGTAATGTTGGGAGTACCAATGACATATCTGACTCCTCAGCCCAGTAGGCTTCACTTGATTGAAAAACCTGGTCAGGTTTGAATTACTGATTGTCACCCATAATCTTCAGCTGTTCTCTTCACTTAATACATTTTAAAACAGACCAGCTGAATATTTAAGTTATACATTTAAAAAGGGCTTTCAGAATGCATCGAGGTTAAAGGCTGGCCTTCAAACAAGGCAAGAAAAATTTTGCAAGATCTCTCTACTAACACAATATAACACAGCAATATTAGAAGAGGGGACAGCGTTTGGGTCAGTGGTGGTTTGTGCAGTTTGGGATATTGTATAGGCAGAAAACTGCATGGCAGTACCTGACCCTTAATGCATTGAATGGCAGGGAGAAGGTGCCTCAAACGGGCAACTAGGAAAGCCCATATGAAACAACATGAACTCGTTAACACAAGCCTTACCTGACCTGAACTACCTGGAGGTGAGTAGTTGACTGACCACTTGGTGTTAAAGAGAGTAGCTGCGGTGTTCAGTCAGTGTTGTTGATGTATTTCAGTAAGGTTAATCTTCTTCCCTACCTCAAAGTTTGCTTTAAGCACTTCAGCCCCCGGAAGGATTTACCCCCTTCCTGACCAGAGCACTTTTTACAATTTGGCACTGCGCTGCTTTAACTGGTAATTGCGCGGTCATGCAATGTTGTACCCAAACGAAATTTCACCAAAATTTCTTTTGGTGGTATGTGATCACCTCTGCGTTTTTTATTTTTTGCAATATAAACGAAAAAAGACTGAAATTTTTTTTTTTTTTAAATGATATTTTCTACTTTTTGCTATAAAAAAGTACAGTAAACTCAATTTTAGTCATACATTTAGGCCAAAAAGCATTCAGCCACATGTCTCGAGTAAAAAAAAATTCAATAAGCATATATTTTTTGGTTTGCGCAAAAGTTATAGCGTCTACTAGGGTACATTTTCTGGAATTTACGCAGCTTTTAGTTTATGACTGCCTATGTCGTTTCTTGAGGTGCTAAAATGGCAGGGCAGTACAACCCCCCCCCCAAATGACCCCATTTTGGAAAGTAGACACCCCAAGGAAATTACTGAGAGGCATGTTGAGCACATTGAATATTTTATTTTTTTGTCACAAGTGATTGAAACATTACTAAAAAAAAATTTGTACACAAAGTTGTCACTGAAATTATATATTGCTGAAACATGTCATGGGCATATGTGAAATGACATCCCAAAATACGTTCTGCTGTATGGGGATACCACATGTGTGAGACTTTTCGGGGGGCCTAGTCGCGTACAGGCCCCCGAAAAACAAGCACCGCCTTCAGGCTTTCTAAGGGTGTAAATTTTTGATTTCACTCCTCACTGCCTATCAGTTTTGGAGGCCATGAATTGCCCAGATAGCACAAAACCCCCCCAAATGACCCCATTTTGGAAAGTAGACACCCCAAGCTATTTGCTGAGAGGCATGGTGAGTATTTTGCAGGTCTCGCTTTTTGACCTTTTGATTTGACATTTTGGCCTCTAAATTTACTGGTACACTAGTGAGACTCACAGGTAAAAAAGAGCACCTGACTGTCAGCGACTGCTTCAAATGCTACCAAAAAAACTGTTAGCATTCGCAGGGATCAGGCCTGACTCTGCGAACGCTGCAGTTATGTGTGTTGTGTTTTTGTAAGTGACAGTGATTGATACTGCACTTAGGTGGGCTGGGCGGAGAGGCTAAACGCGGGTGCTAGCAGGTATCTGGGCTGATCCCACTAACGTTGCTTTTTTGGGAGCCCTAAACTATTGGGGATGCTAATATAGTTTTGATCAGATCAGATATTGATCCGTTCAGACACTCTAATACTAAGGGAGGTGTATGGTGCGTGCGTGGGTGTTAGCGCTACTGGCACTAATCTGATGCTACCTGGGGCGACGCAGACCCTAAGTGACTCTAAAACCTAACTTTGATCACCCGCCGGACGATCAAGGGGTTAAACCCTTATTGGGTAATATACGGCGGGTGCCCTGACGCTATAAAAAAATTACTAACCAGCGTCACCCGTAACACTAATACAGTGATCACTGGTGACGGGGTGAAAGGGTTTACTAGGGGGCAATAAGGGGGTTAAAACCTTTATTAGGTAATATATGGGGGTACCTGACGCTATAAAAACCTGACGGTTAAACTAATCAACTAGCTGGCTAACCCGTGACACTAATACGGCAATCAGAAAAAAGATCTATTAGTGACACTGGTGACAGGGGGTGCAAGTGTTAACTGGGGGGGCGATAAAGGGGTTAAACCTTTATTAGGCGGGTTTAGGGGGGTACCCTAGACCTACCTGGGCCTACTACTAACTGCCCTAACACTTATTACAGTCACAAATGACACCAATGCAGTGATCAGTGAAAAATCTGACAACTGCAATTGGTGACACAGTGACAGGGAGTGAAGGGGTTAACGGGGGGGAACGGCGGCAATCGGGGGGTGACAAGTGTACCTATGTGTCCTGGTGTTAGTGTAGTGTTGTGCAACTCGCGTTTAGACGTCCTCTCTCCTCTCTCTGAAACCGAAAAGAATTCCAGAGAGCGAGATGACATCACTTTCCCTGCCTGTTTACACTTACAGGCAGGGGAAGCATTTTCATTCGCCAGAACCGATCAGCAGGGTCAGGCCAGAAATCATGGGCCTGGACCTGAGGTCTGATCGGTTCTGTAATGAATCATACCACCACAGGCATGCGCCCCCTGCCCGTGGGAGTGAGGGACATACAGGTACGCCCATTTACGCACCCATGCCATTCTGCCGACGTATATCGGTGGTCGGCAAGTGGTTAAAGGAGAAGTGTGGGAAATCAAAATAACAAACATACATATTCACCTTTTATGACCGATGCTGCAGCTGTTCCCCTCTGGCTCTAACCAAGGACTGAGCAATCATATGACCATCCAATTCTCGGTCTTCACTGAGCAGAGTACGGAGACTGTTAGTCACCAGCTCTCTTATCTGCCCCTCCAGTGCTCACTGTAGTGCTCTGGAGGGGGGCAGTAGTGGCTAGCTCATGCTTTATCTGCCCCTCCAGTGCTCACTGGAGTGCCGGGCTCTGGAGGGGGCAGTAGTGGCTAGCTCATGCTTTATCTGCCCCTCCAGTGCTCACTGGAGTGCCGGTCTCTGGAGGGGGCAGTAGTGGCTAGCTCATGCTGTCTCTGCCCCTCCAGTGCTCGCTGGAGTGCCAGGCTGGGGAGGCGGCAGAAGTGACTAGCTCATGCTTTCTCTTCCCCTCCAGTGCTCACTGGAGTGCTGGAGCTGTGGAGGGGGCAGGAGTTGCTAGCTCATACTTTCTCTTCCCCTCCAGTGCTCACTGATGTTCCCGGCTGGGGAAGAGGGCAGGAGTGGCTAGCTCATGCTTTCTCTGCCTCTCAAGTGCCCACTGGAGTTTAGCCCGCTGTCAGCTGAATCTCATCATGAGAGTGCAAAAATAAGTACACTCCTGTGACCCAGAAGAGAAGTATGGCCAAAAAAAGCTTTGCCCATACTTCTCTTTTAAAGCCCAACTCTGGGCAAAAATCAATTTTTTGCCATCCCTCCTTCCCCTCTCTAACCCCTCCTGCTAGGTGTAAAGTTTTCCTTACCTGGTGAATCCAGTTATACTCATCTGAGTCCCCACATCTAGGTCCCTCGCTGATGCCATTTCTTCCTGTGGGGACTGCTAATCAAGCACTGCACGTTAACCCTTGTTGTCCAGCTCCCTTCACTCCCTTGGTTCAATGTCAGAGCTCTTCTGGATCCTAAGAGGACCCCTATGCTATGCTGGCCTGACAAAGGTTATTATTCACATCACTCTATGGACACAGGCAGCGCGGCCCGGTATCCAGCCCACAGATGTGCCACAATAGGAAGCACCTTCCTGTTGTGGCACACCGAGAAACAGAGGAGCCAGGAGTGCCAGAGGGGGACCCAAGTAGAGGAGGATCAGGGCTACTCTGTGCCGTTCCATTCCAGGTAGGTATATCATGTTTGTTTGTTATTAAAAAAAAATTGACTTTGCAATTACTTTAAACCATGTATGCCCCATGGAGTGATCTCCTTGTTATCCTCTGCAGTATCCTACTAAAAGTATTATAACTCGGACAGCTCATACTGCATCGGATATTTACAGCAGGGGTCTTGGTAATGCCATGTTTATAAAGCCTTGGCTTCCCACTGCTCCAACAACAGATTACTGTTTAGACCCTACTTCTTCTGCAAGTGAGAATGCCGCCGGTGTGACCTGTCACTAAATATTTCCTTGTCTGTTCCGGGCTTAGCGGTACTTAAGATATTAAGTGATTAGTAACCTGCCTGTCAGGTTCTCGGTCATGATGTCAGTATCACAGAATAGCCGCAGTGTATGTTTCTGGAGGATGCGGTTATGTTTTGCAGAACGTGAACCTAAGTGTAGTAATAGGAAGCTGACAGTACTGATTTGCTTTTTTACAGTAAACCTGCCAGCACCTAAGCTTACTGATGGGCAGCAGTACATTTACCAGTTGCCTCTTCTAAGGTTCAGGACTATGGGGGGCTGGGGTGCACTGTAAGAGGATGAGGAGGCTCTGTGGGATAAAGTTGGGGGCACCATGGAGGGGGTGTGGACTCTGCAGCAATCCAGGGGCCACTATATTTGGCTGGGGGGCACTGCAGGGGGGCCAGGGGGCCTAGGGGCACTTTAAGTGGCACTATGGGAGGTTAAGGGATCTGCAGCTGGCTGGAGGCCTAAGAGGAGGCAAGGCACAACCTGACGGTTGAGAACCACTGGTATAGAGCACTGGCCTCTGAGCTTCTTGCATGTTTTTATTGGCTACCATTTCTAATGATGGACCAGTAGCAATGTGCAGCAGGTAGGAGGGGTCTTTTCATTTGTCTGTCTCTTTCCTTCCTGTCCTTCCTTCTTCCCTCTTTCCCTTTACTACCTTTCCTTCCTTCTTATCTCTTTCCTTTTCCTTCCTTCCTCTTTCATTTTCCTTCCTGTCCTTCCTTCTTCCCTCTTTCATTTTCCTTCCTGTCTTTCCTTCTTCAATCTTTCCCTTTACTTCCTTTCCTTCCCTCTTCTCTCTTTCCCTTTTTTTCCTGTCATTCCTTGGTCTAGTTCCCTTTTTTTTTTCCCCTGCCATTCCTTGGATTCTTTCTCTTTTTTTTTTCCATGTCTTTCCTTCTTCTCTCCTTCTCTTTTCTCCCTATCCTTCCTTCCTCTTTCCTTCCTGTCCTTCCTTCCTCTTTCCCTTTCCTTCCTGTCCTTCCTTCTTCTTTCCCTTTCCTTCCTGTCCTTCCTTCTTATCCTTCCTTCCTCTTTCCCTTTCCTTCCTTTCTCTTTCCCTTTCCTTCCTGTCCTTCCTTCTTATCCTTCCTTTCCTTCCTGTCCTTCCTTCCTGTCCTTCCTCTTTCCCTTTCCTTCCTGTCCTTCCTTCCTCTTTTTCCCTTTCCTTCCTGTCATTCCTTCCTCTTTTTCCCTTTCCTTCCTGTCCTTCCTTCCTCTTTTTCCCTTTCCTTCTTCTTTTTCCCTTTCCTTCCTGTCCTTCCTTCCTCTTTTTCCCTTTCCTTCCTGTCCTTCCTTCCTCTTTTTTCCCTTTCCTTCCTTTCCTTCCTTCCTCTTTTTCCCTTTCCTTGCTTCCTCTTTTTCCCTGTCCTGCCTTCCTCTTTTTCCCTGTCCTTCCTCTCGTTCCTTTTTTCTTTGGTTTCACCTCTGCTTTCTGCCCTCTTGCTTCTGTGCTTTCCTCTCGCCACTCCCCTTTGCTCGCTTGCCTTTATGTTCTCACCCCTCTGCTCACGCGTACTTACATTTATATAAAAATAAGAAAACCTTGTGCTTAGTTCAGGACAGTCTATGGCTGCTGCACCTAAAAAAAAAAAAAAAAAAAAAAAACCTGAATTCTTAAACCCATATCATATATCATATCAACCCCAGTAATTAATAAGTCCAGTGCTAAATACACTTTTTCATAGCAAAAAATATTCAAAATAAAGTCCTTAAACAAATAAAAAAAGTCCAAATCCACATGCAGCATTCCAAGTGCCTTATTTACTTGCCAGCCGCCTAACTGGGAAAATACATCATGACTTTGACATTTAATACCGGCGTTATGGCTGTAGCTAGATGCCATGACCCCGGTAAAAATGTTTCCCTCAGGTGCCAGTCTTCCCCATTAATAAGTGATTCCAGTGGTGGATTCCCGGCTGGATCCTTTTTCGAAGTGGCGGGGGGGGGGGGGGGTCTCCCTCTCCCTCCCGCTGCTTTCCAGGCTTACCTGGCTGATGGCTGATCGGTAGCTCTGGGAAATAATTTGGTACTGGCGGCAGCTGGACACAAAGATGAGCAAAGGAAAGATGGCCTCTGCTCATCTCTATGGCCTAGGAGGACTGGAGCACCGTCCTTATGTCACTAGTGCTCTGTGATGGATGCTAGTGCTTTTCCCAAAGCCAAGCCTGTTACCGGACAGGAGTCCAAGAGATCACATACTTTTCGTTAAGGAGGACCAATGCTCCCACCATCAGGCTTCCAAATGAGTCTGTGACCCTGCCGGCAGGAATCAGCAATGGTATCCCTGCACAAAGGATATGCAGCCAGCTCTCCCAATCCACCAAAGTCACTCCAGCAAATGTATCATTTAAAAGAAAAAAAACAGAAGCCTCATAGTTTAAAAATTCAAAAAAAACTTTTAATAAACAGTTATTGCACTTACCTGATGTAGAAAATGACAAGCGGTACGCACATCCAAATAGCACAGCCTTGGGAACAACTCAGAGATCTGTGACGTCATCGTGCACTGGAGATCTGTGACGTCATCGTGCACTGGAGATCTGTGACGTCACCGCGCACTGGAGATCTGTGACGTCACCGCGCACTGGAGATCTGTGACGTCACCGCGCACTGGAGATCTGTGACGTCACCGCGCACTGGAGATCTGTGACGTCACCGCGCACTGGAGATCTGGGATGTCACCGCGCACTGGAGATCTGGGACGTCACCGCGCACTGGAGATCTGGGACGTCACCGCGCACTGGAGATCTGTGACGTCACCGCGCACTGGAGGTCTGTGACGTCACCGCGCACTGGAGGTCTGTGACGTCACCGCGCACTGGAGGTCTGTGACGTCACCGCGCACTGGAGATCTGGGACATCATTACGCACTGGCGCACTGCTGGGTCTCAAGGCCATGATTTTTGGATGTGTACACCGCTTGTCATTTTCTACATTGTGTAAGTGCAATAACTGAAAACTGGCTGTGTGATCCTTGTGTGGGGACACCATTGTTTGTATCAAATGATCATTTTGTTGAGCAAAA
This sequence comes from Aquarana catesbeiana, assembly GCF_042186555.1. Classification (NCBI taxonomy): domain Eukaryota; kingdom Metazoa; phylum Chordata; class Amphibia; order Anura; family Ranidae; genus Aquarana; species Aquarana catesbeiana. The sequence continues at coordinate 188,544,757 of NC_133336.1, forward strand.
GGGGGTTTATTTATACTTAAAGGATATGCACACCTTTTAAAAAAAAAAAAAAAAAAATTATGTACTTTTATGGCTTAGATTTTACAGGTACAAAACTAACACATAAACATATAGTTATTGTTTAAGGCCAAATTGAGATCACTTAACGGCACAGCGGCCTTTGTGTAACAATTAGTTTGAAGGAAGGACCCGGTCAGATTTTCCCTCTGGTGCTTCCTATACAATATGCGAATGGATGGGGGAATCAAGCTGTGTTGGGTTACCAGAACGGTTTCCTTCTTGGAGCGTTGTCCTGAGACTCAACCAATCTGCCTCTCTGGGTGGTCCCAGGCAACAGTATAAAATAACCCCTAAAGTTCCATCACTTTCCCCAGGTATTGTGTCAGGAGGTCATTAGAAGGAATGTTCCTGGGGGGAGTCTGTTTCCTGTACGGATCAGGTCTCTTCTCTCAATTATTTACATGCACAGCAGGCTCGTGTAGCAGCATTTGCATGGAGAGTAGAAACACTAACCGCTCACACACCAGGATATCATTAACCACTGGATGGCCTGTCAGTGCACACTGCTTAATGTACCGAGTGATCATGTCAGGGAGCTATGAGAGGAAGGATGCAAGCTATTTTATGAACAATCTGGTAAAATCGGTCAGCCAAGGGAGTTGTCTGGGCAAAATTTGAAAAAAATAAAAAATAAGAGATGCAGCACATACCTGCAATATGTGAACATTTCCCCACATTTTGTCCCTTTTTAAAAACTCTGCAAGTGTAGAAATCTGCTGTTGATCCTGCCGGAAATAAAGGGAGCACCTACCTTCCTGTAGTGAGTGACCACTTTACCTCTGCTGTACTCAAATCCCAAATCTCAAGCATTGTTGTCAGCCCTGCCCCTTCCTCCCATGCTGGACTCCAGAACACCTCCCTTCTTTTCATTCTTATGATGAGAGGTAGGTGTTCTGTATTCCAGGAGGGAAGAACTAGGCAGGGCTGACAACAGGGCTTGAGATTTCAGTGCAGCAGAGCCATTGTCTTGTCATCTCAAGCAGCTTGGAGCTGACCGGACAAGGAGAGGACCTCCCTTCTCATTTCCATAACAAAGGGTAGGTGTTCTGTAGTGCACATGGGGGATCTGGGACAGCTGATCACTCTGCTTGGAAATTCAGTGCAGCAGAGCCATTGTGTTGTCAATGGACCAAGGGGATCTCCCTTCTCATTTCCACGACAAAGGACAGGTGTTCTGTAGTCCATAGGGGAGATCATCCTGTTTGGAAATTCAGCGCAGCAGAGCTATTGTGTTGTCATCTCCAGCAAGTAGTTAGGAGCTTGCTAGACCAAGGAAGACCTCCCCTTCTCATTTTCATAACAAAGGGCAGGTGTTCTCTAGTCCACCTAAGTCAGTGATGGTGAACATTGGCACCCCAGATGTTTTGGAACTACATTTCCCATGATGCTTATCTACACTGCAGAGTGCATGAGCATCGTGGGAAATGTAGTTCCAAAACATCTGGGGTGCCAAGGTTCACCATCACTGACCTAGGAGATCTGGGCCAGCTGTTCACCTTGCTTGGGATTTCAGTGGAACAGAGGCAGTGTGTTGCCATCTCAAACAGGAGCTCACTGGATCCCTGGTAGATAACAACAGGTATTTTTCTTGACTTTGCAGACCTCGTTATTCAATGGAAACCTTATCATACGTTCAAGCTCTGACATGTGTCCCTGTGATCCATCCATAGCCATGCACTGGAGAGAGGAATGGAACACTTGGCATTAGACTACATACAGATCTACCTGGGGCCCCTGAGTGGTCTGGATACCAAGTTATGAGCCAGCACCTTTAGGTGTCTACTAGGTTCTCCTGTTAGATAGACGTGACAGGTACACATTAACCCCCTTGCCTCCCTGGGAAGTCTTCATCGGTGCCACCCGTTCTCTCTGGGGGATTAGCCGATGGATCTCATGAAAAACAAGGGGATTTTAGCTGGTAATACCCCCCCAAGCTGCCCTTATAAGAAGCGTCTAATCCCTTTGCCCTAATTGTTATTTCCAGCTCAGATCACCCGTCCCGTGACGCGACCTCTATCACACGTCACTGCCATCAATTTTGCAATATAGATTTCTGCCTGCGGGGAGACCTCTGCGCAGCTTCCTCACGTGGGCGCCACACTGGCCTACACATCTGGCAGAGCTCTTGATAGAGATTTCACAGTATGAATTGTTCTAGGCTCCTGATGTGATCCTCCTTTTTTCAGGTGTCTGAAATAAGGACTGCCTGTGTTTCCTTGTGACAACCAGTCAGATGCATTATGCTACCAGCATTTTCCAGGGAAGCTTGGAATCTGAGTGCTGTGAGGCAGTACAGAGTTTTACGTAAGACACGTTGATCTTTTAGGATCCTAATGGACCAATGTAGCCGTATACAAAATCCATACCTGGAACTCTTCCTTTTGATTGCGTAGTGCTGTGGGTTCTGTGTGATTTGGATGGAAGAAAGCTTATATATTCAGTCTGTATTTGTATAGTCATGTGTATTCATGTGTTCTAGCTTTGATGCTTCTAGGATGCTCTAGAACACGGGTCTCCAAACATTCTAAACAAAGGACCAGTTTACAGTCCTTTTATAGTTAGACTTTAGAGGGGCGGACTGTGGCCAGTGGGAGTAAAAATTGTCCTGGAGTCAGCGAGTAAACAATTTATCTTTGGCATTAGGGGAAGGAATAGTTCCCCATCATTGGTATCAATAGGAGGAATAGTGCCCCATCATTGGTGTCAGTGGGAGGAATAGTGTCCAATCATTGGTGTCAGTGGGAGTAATAGTGCCCCGTCATTGGTGCCAGTGGGGGGGAATAGTGCCCCATCATTGGTATCAGTAGAAAGAATAGTGCCCCATCGTTGATGTCAGAAAGAATAGTGCCCCATCGTTGGTGTCAGAAAGAATAGTGCCCCATCGTTGGTGTCAGTGGGAAGAATAGTTCCCCGTCATTGGTGTCGGTGGGAAGAATAGTGCCCCATCGTTGGTGTCAGTGGGAAGAATAGTGCCCCATCGTTGGTGTCAGTGGGAAGAATAGTGCCCCATCGTTGGTGTCAGTGGGAAGAATAGTGCCCCATCGTTGGTGTCAGTGGGAAGAATAGTGCCCCATCATTGTTGTCAGTGGGAGTAATAGTGCCCCGTCATTGGTGCCAGTGGGGGGGGGAATAGTGCCCCATCATTGGTATCAGTAGAAAGAATAGTGCCCCATTGTTGGTATCAGTAGGAAGAATAGTGCCCCATCTTTGGTATCAGTAGGAAGAATAGTGCCCCATCGTTATTATCAGTGGGAAGAATAGTGGCCCATCATTGGTATCAGTGGGAGGAATAGTGCCCCATTGTTGGTGTCAGTTGGAAGAATAGTACTCCATCATTGGTGTTAGTAGGAGGACTAGTGCCCTCTCATTGGTATTAGTGGGAGGATTGGTGCCCCATTATTAGTGTCAGTGGGATGAATAGTGCCCCAAGGGCCAGATGAAGGCAAGTGAAGGGCCACATTTTGGAGACCACTGCTCTAGTAAGAAGCTAATACTAGAGGCACCTAGAGAAGGTGGTTGGCTACATCACATAATACAATAGTTTGCTATAAAGATTGTTTCAATTAAAGAATCTGATCTTTCACAGATTTCTTGCAATAAACAAGATGTTTCCATCAACGCATTATTGGTCATGGTGGAAAATCCAATTCAAACTGTTTGTCAAATATTTATTTTGTAGTATGATCTCATTAAAAAAAAAAAAAGTTAGAATCTGCCCATGGTTGTGTGCCCCCGGCTCCTCCTGTTACATTCTCAATAAAATAAAATGAATCCAGCAGATGATGGGAACCCCTCATAATGGGCACAACAGGTGTACAGCCCCATGAATTCAGTGCAAGGATGGTGGGAACCCCTCATAATGGGCACAGCAAGTGTGCAGAGCAAGGAACTCAGTGCAGAAATCTCACCAATGGAGTCCCCTCTAGATAGAAGAGCCTGTCAGAGGCGTTTTAACTCTCCAGCATCTACCAAACGCCGAATATCAGTTTTGAGTTGACTGATCCTTTAAATCTTGGAGCACAGTAAAATTATCTAGTCATTTTCATTCTGGCGTACAACGTTGTATGTTACTTAAACCACTCGAGTATGAGCTTGTGATCCCCCTTCATCACCAGGCCAATTTTCAGTTTTCAGTGCTGGGATAGTTTGACTGACGATTACTCTGTCATGCAACACTGTACCCCCAAAAATGTCTAACCTGTTTTTGAGACAGAGCTTTTTTTCTGTGATATTTAATAACCAATGTATTAATTCATTTATTTTGCTCTATAGATTACCAAAAACAAACCTTTTGAGAAAAAAAGTTCCCCTTAGTTTATGTGAGAAAAAAAATGCCAGTACAATACAAACCCCCCTTTTCTCAAATGAAGAAATATGCTGGTTTCGAGGTTGTTAAAGCTTGTAGCGTGGTAATGGAGCACTAGATACTTTTTGTACAGGACATGGAACAGAGGGAGGAGGTGAAGAATGTAATGTACAGTTCACATACTGTGGGAAGATGGAGATGAAGGGGTTAGGTTGCAGACGTGCTGGATAGGGGAGGTGAAGGGTTAATATACATGTCACATGGGGATCAGGTGTACAAGAGAATAGACGGACGTGAACAGGTTAAATAAAAACAATCCCAACCCACCTACCCCGAGTCTGCTACCCCCTTCAATCTGGAACTAATGAAGGATCGTTTATTCGCTGGTTCCTCCTTCCTCTGTTGTGGGAGGAAGGGGCGGGCTCTGAAATGTAAACAGTCATACTGTTTACATTTTTTGATCGCTGTGATTGGTCATCACAAGGTACAGAGCTACTCAGATCAGCTCTGTACGCCTTTGTAATTTGACGGTGGCACTTGTGTATGTTTTGCCATACAATTATTTGTTTATGATGTTTATTATATTTTGTATTTGTGTGAAAATTTTTGTATCGTGCTTGTTGAGCAGGAGTTAAATATGTCAATTAGGTTCCATCTGGAAGGGGGTTGAGTTTCCACCCTTTTTAAACAGCGGAGAGACCACCTTGTTGTGATCAAGCACTTCAGTGTGTGTGAAACGCGTCAACATTCCTGTGCTGCTGTCTTGTCTATCTGCAATAAATTATCGGTATCATCATCACGTGTGGAGTGCAGCCAGCCTCTTTTCCTTTCCTGGATTTCTACGGTGGAGAGCCAGACCGGAACCTGTCGGGGGTGATTACTGGCAGATCTGACATCCAGGCCTCACCTGGAGCCGTGTTCCTTTCCACGCCGTGTACAATAAAATAACACAGACATGAACAGGTTAAATAAAAACAAATCCCAACCCACCTACCCTGAGTCTGCTACCCCCTTCAATCTGGAACTAATGAATGATCGTTTGTTCGCTGGTTCCTCCTTCCTCTGTTGTGAGAGGAAGGGGCGGGCTCTGAAATGTAAACAGTCAATACTGTTTACATTTGTGATCGGTGTGATTGGTCATAACAAGGTACAGAGCTGCTCGGATCAGCTCTGTACGCCTTTGTGATTTGCCGGTGGCACTGTAGAAATAAATGTCCATCACTTCGCAGTTGATAAACGTACGGAAGTGGTTAAAGCCCGTCAATGTAACTTTTGTATTTTCTGATAATATAAGGGAGGCTGCCATTGCTTTAATTTATTTCTGCTTCCTGTTTCCTATTTTACAGTTTTCTGGAAGAAGTCCAATCAGCCGGTTTTCACAGCCGCCATACATAAAACTTCCCAGGCTCCAGAATTTCCTGAACCAGGCGATGGTGATGATGAAACTCAGCTCTTCACATCTGACTCTGTTCATTCCTCTCTTTCCGTGGGGGGCGTCCATCTGTCCTGCTGTGTGTAAAGGAGATCCTCTTCAAAGATTCTCATCCATTAAGACTTTATTTCTACAATGTTTAACTAACCTTTCATCATGTCCAGAGTTCTAATAGTCTGTCATGCTGTGAGAAGAAGAATGGAGTCAGTTCTTCCTTCATCACACTGTTGAAGAACACTAAGTTGGGTGTGCAATAAAACGTTGCAGATCTAATGGTGACCATTGACCTGATGGGGCATTCCATTGTGCTGGCCAAGATCTGACCAGTGAGCGGCACGTAAACATGTACACGTAGCTGGGGTGGAGCATACGTGTTTATGTGAGTGTGATCGGGAGGAGGAGAGCGAATGAGAAGACACCCCTGTTTGCTGGAAGAACCAATTATCTGTTTGACGTTGGGGAGATCCTCCTTTCATTTCCTTTCCTGGATACTCAACAGGAAGTAAAATAAAATTTCTCCAAAGTTAAGCAAATCTCCTCGTTGACAGTTGTCCCCTTTTGGAAGATCTTCTCCTTTTTTTTTTTTTTTTTTTTTCCCCTGTTCTGGTGACCACTGTAAAATTTTGGATTTCCACCCAAATTTTGTCCTGGATAACAATGATTCCAGAACATCCAGAAGGGTAGATCCCACTATTGGGGACACTGACAACAATTCAAACCTGAAAAGGGGTTCTAACCCTTCTATATTACACAACTTGCGTAGATCTAAACTCTAGCTGGTTGATCTTTAGTTGAATTTTTGATTCCTGTTGGATTAGCCAAACCAAGATGTGGATGACCATGTCGGCACCACCGGGACTGTCCAAGTGCAGGTTTCCAAAGTCCTCCTCCAGGATGGTCACATGAGAGACAGACTCCGCCTCCTACAGGAAACACAAGCACAGAGAGGTTTAACAAAGCCGTCCACTAGGCTGCCCCTCAGTTCTTATGTTTTCTGTGTCCTACAGACATCAGGTACAGCATCACCTGTTTATTTTTTTGCCATTTGAGGAAGTTGTTCCTGAATACCTCTCAGCCCCCCCCCCCCCCGCCTGTTAAAGCGGAAGTAAACACCTACAAAAAACAGTTTAATTTACGGCATGTGCCGGAAATGTAACACTTTACATTCCCAAACTGTCAAACTATCCAATGGCTGGTGTCATAACTGATGTGTGCATGTGCAGCATCATGACAGTTGTAGATGAACCACTTCCACCCCCGGAAGGATTTACCCCCTTCCTGACCAGAGCACTTTTTGCGTTTCGGCACTGCGCCGCTTTAACTGATAATTGCGCGGTCGTGCGACGTTGCACCCAAACAAAATTGATGTTCTTTTTTTCCCACAACTAGAGCTTTATTTGGTGGTGTTTAATCACTTTTGCAGTTTTATTTTTTGCGCTATAAACAAAACAAGTGACAATTTAAAAAAAAAAAAAAAAAAGCAATATTTTTTACATTTTGCTATAATAAATATCCCCAAAAAATATTTAAAAAAACTAATTTCTTTCTCAGTTAAGGCCGATATGTATTCTTCTACATATCTTTGGTAAAAAAAAAATCGCAATAAGCATATATTGATTGGTTTGCGCAAAAGTTATAGCGTCTACAAAATAGGGGATAGATTTATGGCATTTTTATTAATTTTTTATTTTATTAGTAATGGCGGCGATCTGCGATTTTGTTTTGTTTTTTATCATGACTGCGACATTATGGCGGACACATCGGACACTTTTGACACTATTTTGGGACCATTGTTATTTATACAGCTATAAAAATGCACTAATTACTGTGTAAATGACACTGGCAGGGAAGGGGTTAAGCACTAGGGGGGCGATCAAGGGATTAAGTGCGTCCTAGGGAGTGATTCTAACTGTGGGGGGGGGGATTGCCTCACTAGATGACAGGGAGCAGTAGATTTTTGTCATGTTGCTAGGCAGAACAGGGAAATGCCTTGTTTACATAGGCATCTCCCCGTTCTTCCTCTCTGTGACACGATCGTGGGCCCTCGGCGGAATCGATGGGACCCGCGGGCACGGTCACAGTATGCGGCGGGTGCGCACGCGCCCACAATGCTGCGATTTAAAGGGGACGTCCCTGTACGCCCATTTGCCCAGCCGTGCCATTGTGCCGACATATATCGCCGTGCGCTGGTCGGCATGTAGTTAAACAGAGGCAAAGATAGCAGCCTCCTTGGTTGAAAATGATAGGGGGGTTTACTTACATTTTAAATGCAAGCAAGGTGGCCCTGCTTCAGAATAGAACGGGAGAGGAGGTGGAGGGAAAATTCTTTTTTTTTTTTTGTTTCTTTCCCTCATTCCCCCATTTTTTTTTTCCTAAGGAGCCTTTTTTTTGATCCCCCTCTAGCCGCCTAGGCACCCATTCTTTCTTCCCAGCGCTGCACTTTTTTTTTTTATATGGGTCCCTCAAGTGAGGAGGGGCCTGGGCTGGAGGTGATGTCAGCTACCGATCTGCAAGCAACGCACCCATAATCCAGGTGGAAAAATCTTGCCGAACACTGACTGCATCCAATCAGATGCAGACACTGTTTGGGTATTCAGCAGCCACAGGAATAGTGGCCTGTCCGCGGAAAAAAAAAAAAAAGCCTGGCAGGGGAGATTCCTTCTTTCATGCTGCTTTGCGTGAATGGAGGAATCTATTATGCCGTGTACACACGGTCGGACTTTTCGTCTACAAAAGTCCGACGGACTAAAGCCGGCTGACAATCCGATCGTGTGTGGGCTTCCCCGGACTTTCAGTGGACTTTTCCAGCTGCAAATCTGACGGACTTTAGATTTGAAACATGCTTCAAATCTTTACCTCGTAACTCCGCCGGACCCAGAAATCCGATGGTCTGTGTGCTAGTCCAACGGACAAAAACCCACGCTAGGGCAGCTATTGGCTACTGGCTATCAACTTCCTTATTTTAGTCCGGTGTACGTCATCACGTACGAATCCGTCTGACTTTTGTGTGATCATATGTAGGCAAGTCCGTTCATTAGAAAGTCTGCCGCAAGTCCGCCAAAAGTCCGTCGAAAGTCTGTCGGACGGGCTGTCAGACTTTTGTAGCCGTAAAGTCCGACCATGTGTACGCGGCATTAGAGTTCCTCCTGTTCAGCTTGCAGGCTGAATGAGAGAAAGCTTTATGTGTAGTGACCATGCAAAAGCACCATCGGGAGACGAGGACGGAGTGTTGTCATCCCATAACAGGAAGTGCCAGTACATGAACCTTCATGGCAGGATCGCGAGTATTATTTAAATTAAAGCTGGAGATTTTACGTGTTTTTCAAAATCACACAGTTATATGAAATTTTAGTGACTGGGTTTAGATCTGTAAGAAAGCAGTTTGGGTTTTATTTATACTATTTTTAGTATATTTAGTGAAGACTACAGATTTTCATGTTCCATTTAATGCTCTGTGATTGGAAAAGTACTTTCTGGTCAGACTTCCTGTAATGTAAATAAAATAACTGGAGGGAAGCTACTTAAAGAAGCAGGGCCCTTTGTGGGAGGGGCAGAGACACCATTTACTGCAGTAGGTTTGACCTTTTCATTTCGGTTGTATTTTGTTTTTTTAATATGTGACGGAACGAGGGCATGCATGTACAGATCTCTGTCTATGGAACTACTACCAAAAAGCAGCAAATATTTCCTATTTATTTTCTTTGTGGTGTTCTTGGAGCATTGTGTTACAGACTGGTATTGCAGCTCTACGGCACTGTTTAAAATGTAAAATAAAAATTAAAAAATTAAATTTTGACATTGTTTCTGTATGAAGGATGTAGTAAAGTGTATATGTTTTTTTTTTTTTTTTTTTATTAATAGATTTGTACATTTACATGAAAGCGAGAAGTGCTCAGAGTGAAGGTTTCAAAAACCTGGTCAATTCAAACTATGAAGATGTTTCTTCTAAAGCCTTGTACACTTGATCGGATTTTCCAACGGGAAATGTGTGATGACAGACTGTTGGCGGAAAATCCGACCGTTTGTACGCTCCATCGGACAATTGTTGTCAGATTTTCCGCAGACAATGTTGGATGGCAGGCTTTAAAATTTTCTGCGAACAACTGTGTGTTGTCGGATTTTCCGAGCGTGTGTACACAAGTCCGTCGGACAAAAGTCCAAAGTACAAACATGCAAGGACGAGCCAGAAGCGGTCGGTCTTGTAAACTAGCGTTTGTAATGGAGAATTAACATTCGTGATGCGGCAAATTATGAAATGTCGAAATGCAGCACACAATTCTCTTCTTCTTTAATGGGATAATAAAGAAGCTGCTTTGCTGGTGATAATGATGGAGTTATGCCAAATGTATTTTCAAAGGCTTTTTTTTTTCTAGTGATATCAAGAATAATATTATTATGGTTTTTTTTTTTTTTTTTTTTTTGGGCAAGTTACCACACAACCATTATCCCGTAGTTTTTAAGATCAAAGATACAACTATGTTGGTGTCCCTTGTCAATTTTACATTGTATTTTTTAAATGTAACTGTCTACTCCCAAACTGTCATTTGAAGTAAAACACATAGCCAAGTATTATTCTACACAATTTTTTTTATTGTGCATTAAAAAAAGAAAACAAATAAAATTAGACATGCTGTCTGCCAATAGAACTTAACCAAAAAGTGCATTATATGCATCCAAAAATATAGAAAATATACCAAATCAAATCATTATTATTCAACCAAAAAATAATATAAAAGCCTCATGCATGTGTCCTGTTTCTTAATATAGGGAGTCAACAATGCCAAGAGTTGGTGAAAGCAGGGGTCCGTCATCCGGAGATAATTCCGAAAATCATCCGGATTATTCTCCTGGAGCTCCCGCAGCAAAGGCATATGAAATAATTGATCACGATTAATAAAGCAAAAATTTTTGGTCCAAGAAATCCTCCTCCTCCTGTTCCTGGACTGGACTTGGGTCAAAGCAATAACTCCAAGGCCAATAATAAATAACACGTTATCTCCTCCAATTCCACAACATGTCTGGTTGACGAACTGCCGTTCAGAAACAAACTGAAAAGCACAAAATGAAAAGTGCGAATCAACACTCACCAAACTTCTACTAACACAAAATTAGCAGGAGCCCAAAGGGTGGTGCTAAAGAGCTGAAAAACCACATAGTACGTCACTACGTTCGTGTATGCAAGACAAGTTTGGGCCAACACCCTTCGGACAAAAGTCCACAGTTTTGTTGGCCAACAATCCGATCATGTGTACGAGGCTTTACTGCCTCTTGTGTTCATGTGACATGAAGGGAAATCTCAGCGGGGAGCTTCTAACGGTTCTCTTAAAGTGGGAACAAACTCCCATGTATAATTTTTACCTATAGATAAGGCTTACCTATAGGTGCAGTAAATACCTCCTAAACTTGCACCGTTTAGGAGATATTTACTTTGGATGCAGCCTTTGCCATCACTGGCGCATGTGCTCTGAAGGAATGGCTATCCGTGCCGTTCCTTCAGAGTCCTGCCCCATAAACAAGGGGCTGCGGTGCGTGCATGCGCAGGAGTGACGTCATCGTGGCTTGTCCAATCTAAGGACCGGAGCCTGCCATGCCGGAAGGAGGACCTGGCGAAGATGGAAGCCCTGTCAGTGGTGACAGCGTGCCACTGGAGGGCTTCGTTCTAAGGTAAGTCTCCCATATTGTGCTAGTAGTCCTCTAGATTGTAATCTCTAATGAGCAGGGCCCTCTGATCCCACCTGTATTGTATTTTAACTGTACTGTCTACCGCCATGTTGTAAAGCTCTGCGCAAACTGTTGGCGTTGTATAAATCCTGAATAATAATAGTATGCGGTGCATACTAGCACATTATGACATTGCCTTGCGGGTTTTTTCTTTTTAAGAAAAAAAAAACTATGGTTTACTACTGCTTTAAATAAAAAAAAATTCAGTTTTTCTAAACCGAAAAACAAAAATGGTACCATATTGTAGCCTACCAGTCCTGCCAATCCACCTCACGTTCTAGAGCACCCTTTCTCTACTAGGGTTTCTTGGAACACCAGAGGTTTCTAGGTTCCCTGAGAAATTAGCAACTTTTGGGATAAGTTGCCACTGACAGCAATGATCTTTTTAGCTATCTGTAAGGAAGGGATTAATCCCAATGGCCACAAATGTGAGGAGCATTCTTCCCAATGATCATCACACTTCTAGACTGCGAGATGTCGATAGCCATCATCTATAGAGGGATCACCAGCACAAGGAAGGAAATCCCGATTCCTCTATATAGATCGTTATATCACTAGAGGGGTCACCAGCAGGAGGAAGGAGGTCCTGATTCCCCTATATAGATCTTTATATCACTAAAGGGGGCACAAGAAGGAAGTCCTGATTCCTCTATATAGATCTTTATATCACTAGAGGGATCACCAGCAGGAGAAAGGAAGTCCTGATTCTCCTACGGTATATAGATCTTTATATCACTAAAGGGGGCACAAGCAGGAAGAAGAAAGTCCTGATTCATCTATATAGATCTTTATATCACTAGAGGCATCACCAGCAGGAGAAAGGAAGTCCTGATTCCTCTTTATAGACCTTTATATAACTAAAGCGCTCACCAGCAGGAGGAAGGAGGTCCTGATGCCTCTATATAGATCGTTCTATCACTAAAGGGGTCACCAGCAGGAGGAAGGAGGTCCTGATGCCTCTATATAGATCGTTCTATCACTAAAGGGGTCACCAGCAGGAGGAAGGAGGTCCTGATGCCTCTATATAGATCGTTCTATCACTAAAGGGGTCACCAGCAGGAGGAAGGAGGCCCTGATTCCTCTATATAGATTTTTTGGGAGACCTCATTTAGAATACTGTGTCCAGTTCTGGGGACCTCACTTACAAGAAGATATTGATAAGATAGAACAAGTCCAGAGACAGGTAACAAAAGTGGTGAAAGGTAAGTGGATTCAAACATGCTTGGGACAAACATAGATGTATACTCCAGACAAAAAAAGGTAACAAAAAAAAAAGTAAATTCAAAAACATCTATAAATGGTAATAAAAAAAGGGGAGACTCGATGGACCACTTGGTCTTTTTTCTGCCGTCACTGTTCTGTTTCCCTAAAGCTTGCAAGTTATCTCAACCCTACGGACTAAGACTGGGATTCCATTAAAGTTCATGTACCTGTAAAGGCAAGTGTCCCAATACTTTTGGCAATATAGTGTGTATATATATATATATATATATATATATATATATATATATATATATATATATATAATATCTCTATCCTGTATTGTTTTTTTTTCTTTACAGTCCCTGCCCTCCAGGTGCCTACAGCCTAAGGCCCCTAACTTGCATTCATACATACTAAAGCCAGTTTGGACAGGAACCAATTAAACTACCAGCATGACATTGAAGTGTTGGAGGAAACACACACAGGCACAGGGAGAACATGCAAACTCCATGCAGGTAGTGTCGTGGTTGAGAATCCAGTGCTGCCAGACAGAGGTTCTAACCACTAAGCTACTACACTGCCCATTTAGTTTGTGTCCAAAAAATGACTTTTATTTAACCATGCATTAAGCTTTTTTCACTTTATTAATGGTTAGTGGGGTCAACTGACGTGCACAGAATTTTTCTCAAACAAAATTGCAACCATAAATGTATGACCGATATTAATATTGCCGACATAACCCATTGATTCATGTAAAACATGATTTTTAATGATTGGCCTTCTAAATAAAGTTCTTTAATCCTCCATCATTTGTCCTACCCAATCCTTCATCTGTCAATAGTGATTAGCTGAGCGAAAATAACCCTCAAAGCTATATTTACACCTCTCAAACTTCCTCCTAAGGGGACCAGATGATCACCATGAACCTTCGGCGGTGGGGGGAATTTCGCAAGGATATTCAGGAAGTTTTCAATATTCTGTCCCCACATGTGACATGTCGACAGACATTTTTCTCAAAATCCCAGGTCAGCAAAATCTTATTGATGTTAATGGAGCAATATACAGTATATGGAAGCTCAGAGGATGCTTCTGACTTGCTTTGCATTTCTTCAGCACATCATGCTCTATTGAGGTGCCTTTGAAGTGCAGTTGCAGACCTGGAAAAATGCAGTGCTTGACAAGAATGGCCTTGGCCATGAATTCTAATGCCGCGTACACACGGTCGGACTTTTCGACCGGACTTGTCCGACGGACCAAATCCGGCGGACAATCCGATCGTGTGTGGGCTTCACCGGACCTTCAGCAGACTTTTCCAGTCGCAAATCTGACGCACTTTAGATTTGGAACATGCTTCAAATCTTTACGTCGTAACTCCACCAGACCCAGAAATCCGCTCGTCTGTATGGTAGTCCGACGGACAAAAACCGACGCTAGAGCAGCTATTGGCTACTGGTTATGAACTTCCTTATTTTAGTGTGGTGTACCTCATCACGTACAAATCCATTGGACTTTGGTGTGATCGTGTGTAGGCAAGTCCGGTCGTTAGAAAGTCTGTCGGACGGGCTGTCGGACTTTTGTAGCTGAAAAGTCCGACCGTGTGTACGCGGCATTACAGCTCTGATAAATTAGCAGTACCATGGATATTTACATCGCCCCTTGTAGACACATGTGACCAGGGCTGCCGAGAAGGGTGTAGCACCGGTCCCCCTGTATGGGGCCCAGTGGCGTCGCTAGGGGGTGGCTTTTGGGGCTATAGCCCTGAATCTGGGGCCCATACCCTCGAGTCTCTGCAGGGGTCCCCAAGGGGAGGGGGCCCTCTGGGGACCCTGATGTAAGGGGGGGCTCTCCGGGGATATACACATATACACACACACACACACACACATATATATACACGTGTAAGCTTTTTTTGGCTCTAGCTCCAGATCTTTTGTAGACCTAGCAATGCCCCTGATGGGGCCCATGGCCCTATTAGTTCATCAGGGGGGCCCAGGCAGCTTTATGATGCAGGCAGTTCCAAAAACTGCTGATCACAGCTCCATGCCCCCCGCTCTGAAGTGCAGCTGGCTTCTCCTCCTCTCCCTCCCACCGGCTGTCAGCTACTGCTGGGGGATCCACAGAGGGATCAGTTTCAAGGATCCCCCCCCCGCCACTTTGCTCAGCCCCTCTCTTGTCCACAATTACTTTTCCTGCCACCCCCCCCCCTCCCAAATAGCACTTCCAGCTTCTTCTCTCCCTCTTGCAGGCTAATTGCCCCCCCCCCCAGCCAGAGCGGAGGACCAGTAAACATGTTATTCATCAAAGGATTGGGGATCTGTGTCCTCAATCTTTTTCTCTGTCTGTGAGACAGATCCCTTATTTCCCCCACAGGACTGTTAAAAAATGTAAGAAAAAAATGTAAAAAATATAATTAAAGGTTCATTCATACAGGTACTCTGATTGCGTGAATAAGCGGGTTGTTTATGCAGCCAGAGCCATACACCAAGCTGGGGGGGCAGTCAGATAGGCTGTAGGGGGCCCATGATTTCTAACAGCAGCCCTGCATGTGACAGACAGCATCGCGTCAGGTGAAGACAGAACTTTGAGAACTTCCTGAGAATCCTTGCGAAATCTCGCCACCGCCAGAGATCCGTGGTGATCGTCTGGTCTCCTTAGGGGGAAGTTTGAGAGTATAAATATAGCTTTGAAGGTTATTTTTGCTCAGTTAATCATTATTACGGATGAAGGATTGGGTAAGACGAATGATGAAAGAGGATTAAAGAAGAAGTTCATGTGAAGAGGACCGATTATTAAAAATCACGTTTCTTGTGAATCAGTCGGTTATGTCCGCAACAAATCAAATGGCCGTACACTACATTTATAGTTACAGGATTGTGCGAGGAAAACAAATTCCATCTTTCTCTTTAGAACGTTCTGTTCACTAGCTGACCCCACTAATCATTAAAAAAACTGATGGCCGTCCAACATACTTACACTTATTTGCCAAAAGTATTGGGACACCTGCCTTTACACGCACATGAACTTTAATGGCGTCTTAGTCTGTAGGGTTCAATATTGAGTTGGCCCACCCTTTGCGGCTATAACACCTTCAACTCTTCTGGGAAGGCTGTCCACAAGGTTTAGGAGTGTGTCTATGGGAATGTTTGACCATTCTTCCAGAAGGGCATTTCTGAGGTCAGGCACTGATGTTGGACGAGAAGGATTCATCCTAAAGGTGTTCTATCGGGTTGAGGTCAGGACTCTGAGCAGGCCAGTCCAGTTCCATCAGCCTAAACTCACTCATCCATGTCTTTATGGACCTTGCTTTGTGCACTGGTGCGCAGTCATGTTGGAACATGAAGGGGCCATCCCCAAACTGTTCCCACAAAGTTGGGAGCATGAAATTGTCCGAAATGTCTTGGTATGCTAACGCCTTAAGAGTTCCCTTCACTGGAACTAAGGAGCCAAGCCCAACCCCTGAAAAACAACCCCACGCCATAAACCTCCCTTCACCAAATGATTTGGACCAGTGCACAAAGCAAGGTCCATAAAGACACAGATGAGCGAGTTTGGGGTGGAGGAACTTGACTGGCCTGCACAGAGTCCTGACCTCAACTTGATAGGACACCTTTGAGATGGATTAGAGACTGCCAGCCTGGCCTTCTCATCCAACATCAGTGCCTGACCTCACGAATGTGCATCTGGAAGAATGGTCAAACATTCTCATAGACACACTCCTAAACCTCGTGGACAGCCTTCCCAGAAGAGTTGAAGTTGTTATAGCTGCAAAGGGTGGGTCAACTTAATATTGAACCCTACGGACTAAGACTGGGATGCTATTTAAGTTCATGTGTGTGTAGGCGTCCCAATACTTTATAGTAACTGCTTGTAGGCAGGTGCAGTTAGTTAGGCTGCCACTAGATGACCCTATTCCAGAACAGGGACGGCTGGTACTCAAAATTTTTGGGGGGCGCAAACAAACTGAAAATCACTGAAAAAAAACCCATCAATTGCAGCCACTGTGCCAATAAATTGCAGCCACTGTGCCCATCATATGCAACCTCTGTGCCCATCATATGCAACCTCTGTGCCCATCATATGCAGCCATTGTGCCCATCATATGCAGCCATTGTGCCCATCATATGCAACCTCTGTGCCCATCATATGCAGCCATTGTGCCCATCATATGCAGCCTCTGTGCTCATCATATGCAGCCTCTGTGACCCCCCCCCCCGCTTGCCCGCCTTCGGACCGGCATTACCCCATCCGGGTGATGGCAGTGAGCTGTGGGATGGGCAGGCGACGGCTCCTGTATCCTCCATGGTTCCCGTGCGTCTCCTCCTCCATTCCGCGGGGCACGCAGCACACCAGCGGTACCTGGCGGGAGGAGGTCCAGCACTTACGGGGCTGTTGGGTCCTCTCTGCTCCTGTCTCCCTTGTGGTCAGCAGTAGTGGAGAAGTCCGATCCTTCAGCTTCCTCCCCTGTGTGTCTCTTCCACCAAAGTTTGGCCAGTCGGGACCTGCCTCCTGATTTGCGGGGAGGCACTGTGGTGTAAAAATAGCTAAAATTAATTCGCTATGGTCACACAACAGGGTGGGATCAGGGCACACTCTCTGCACCCCAAAGCCTATTAGAGCCTCAGGCTCTAATCAGGTGCTTCAAAAAAAAAAACACCTCCTCCCATCCTGCCATAGGAGTCTATGCGTCTGGCGTCCTGAAAGGGGCTGGGCGCATGGATAGGGAGGCGGCACCCATGTGCCCACAATGTCCACGTGCCGCCCCTGTTCCAGAATAGTGTCTGGCTACAGAGGACAGTGTCATCAGTTGCTAGGCCCCTTTTAGTTGGTGCCCTCCTGTAGTGATGTAATGGGTGAGTCAGTGCCCAGTTAGAAGACAGTTTGGGAAGGGCCCTAGGGCAGTTGGGAGATGTGTGGGGTGTTTTACTCCCCAGAGTCCACACAGAGCCCACACACTGGAGTCACACAACTCCAGAATGTATGTCATTGTGAGATGACTGTTATGCCATTCCCATTCTGTACCATCAGTAAAGTGCAGCAACCCTATTCATGTGTGGATATTCCTTCCTTGGGATATAAAGGTCAATGGCCGGGAATGTTGGGTGAAGGCCTCTGGCACAATGTGGGGCACAATATAGCAGGGGATTCGGCCTCAGCAGGTGGAATAGTGTTCTAGCAAAGGTAGGAGGGGGGCAGGGACTTGTGCCCCTGGTACCATCACTAGCCTTATACAAAGCCCCTCTTACATGCTGGCCGGTGCTTTTGAGTTGCTGACCTAGAATAAGTATACAGATAAGAATTTCTAACATAATTACAACTTTTCTAATTCCTTTCCTTTTTTCAGGATCAACAGCTTGCATGGTATTGAAGCCAGCGAGTCAACCTAAAAGCCAGGCAAAAGGCAGGTCAGCAATGCCAACCCCCTCTGGTAACAGGTTTAATGTAACTGGGTACATTGCGTGTGGTTGCAGGATGGTTGTGGCACATCCCTATTCACTTGAATGGGTAGCTGTCAGTGGAAGTACTTTTTTACCGAACGAGACCAGAGGTATCATTTTTGCCATGCCCACGGTATTTGTACAACCTCTTGCAGCGTAAAGCGGAACTTCACTTTATCACCTCCTCCCACTTTTGGAGGTCTTTTTTTTTTGTTGGGGGAGGAGGTACCATGTTTTACCAGGTACCCGCTCCCACTTCCACTTCAACCGCCTAGGCTAGGGGTCGCCAAACTTTCTAAACAAGGGGCCGGACTGTGTCCAGTGGGAGTTGAAAAAGCCCCGGCATCAGTGCCCCATCATTGGTTTTAATAGGAGGAATAGTGCCCCATTGACTGCGTCAGTAGGGGGAGTGGTGCCCCATCATTGGTGTCAGTTGGTGGAATAGTGCTTCAAGGGCCACATAAAGGCAAGTAAAGGGCCACATGCGGCCCACATGCCGCAGTTTGGAGACCACTGGCCTAGGCAATCAAAGCAAAAGTTCTTCACCACCCTTCCGCTGGCAACCTTCTGGGACACGTCACAGATCCCAGAAGGCTGCAAGCCCAATTATAAAGCGCAGCGTGGTTTGCGCATGTGCAGTGGGAAGACGGCCTGTGCACCTTCTGTGCTCCCCTTTACACACTCCCCCATTTCTCCCCTTCATATTAGCCTGCCCCCCCACAGCACTGCTCTCCTTTTACATCACCCTGCCCACCCCCCTCCCCCACAGCACTGCTCCCCTTTCACATCACCCTCCACACACCTTTACAGCCATGTCCTCTTGCCCATGCTCTCCTAATTTGGGGAGCGGAAGGCACAGCAGCACTGGATGAAGGGCGGGAGCTGCCGGGATTACCTTTTTATATTACCAAGCTTGTGATTGGTAGCTAGGGCCGCCAGGCTTCCTAGCAACCAATCAACTACTAAGTTAATCTGGACTGCAGACTGCTCCCGCTCCCACCCTCCATCCAGTACGGCTGTTCTGTCCGCTCTCCATTCATTGCTATCCCCTGTCTCCCACTCTCCGCGCTGCCTTGAGAATGACAGTGACGGAGGCCAGAGGGAAGGATATATACGTTGCTTTGAACCTGCCCCCTAGCGGGTGCGCGCCGCGGTCTCTGTGACCCTGCCCGTGGGACTCGATGTCCGCCGGTGTCCCGTGATCGGGTCTCAGAACGGCAGAACGGGGGGATGCCTTTGTAAACAAGGCATCTCCCTGTTCTGCCTAGCGACACAACACCGATCGTCTGCTCCCTTTCATCGGGAGCAGCGATCAGTGACTTGTCACAGTAAGCCACGCCCCCCTAAAAAAATCACTCCCTAGGACACACTTAACCCCTTCCCCGCCCCCTAGTGGTTAACCCCGTCACTGCCAGTGTCATTTAAGCTATGAGTAAGCACTCATCGTGAGTGTGAAACGCGTCAGCTGTTTTTGTACGCTTCTGCTGTAGTGTTTTGTGTTCCTTTATGATTTAGCTTTTAAAATAAAGCATTCATCATTACACCGGTGTGCGGCTTCCAGCTTTCCTCGATCTTCCTGCTTCATTTACACAGTAATCAGTGCAATTTTTATAGCATCGATCGCTGTATAAATGACAATGGTCCCAAAACAGCGTAAAAAATGTCCGATGTGTCCACCATAATGTCGCAGTCACGATAAAAATCGCAGATCGCCGCCATAACTAGTTTCTGTGCAAGGATTCTGTGCACCTTAAGAACGATCATAGCAGCAGTTCCACCACTTAATCATTCTTACAGGCGACGGGAGGGGACATCCCCCCCCCCCTCCCGCCGCCATCCGGTGCTTCTCCAGGCTCTCCCGTGCCATCGGGGACCCGGAGAAAGAATTGTCCGGCACCGGATGACGACGATAGAGATTTCCGGTGACCAGATGGTCACCAGTCATCTCTATGACCGTCAGAGGCCCGGGCGCAACGTTATGACGTCACGCCCGGGTTCCCGGAAGTAAACAAAACCGCGATTGCGGCTGTCAGCATGAGACCGGTGAATTTTTTTTTTCAATCTCAGGCTTTCCAGCCTGGAGGAGAGATGTGGGGTCTTTTTGACCCCACATCTCTCCATAGAGAGGACCTGTCACGAATGATTTCTATTACAAGGGATGTCTACATTCCTTTTAATAGGAGTAAAAGTGATAAAAAAATGTTCTAAAAGAAAGTAAAAATAAAAAAAATAAAGTAAAATAAAAAAAGAAAATAAAAAAAAAAAGAAATTAAAACGCCCCTGTCCCCGGTTCTGAGCTCGTGCTCAGAAGCGAACGCACACTTTAGTCCCGCCCACATATGTAAATGCCATTCAAACTACACATGTGAGGTATCGCCGCGTACGTTAGAGCACGAGCAACAATTCTAGCTCTAGACCTCCTCTGTAACGCTGAACATGTAACCTGTAAACAATTTTAAAGCGTTGCCTATGGAGATTTTTAAGTACTGAAGTTTGGCGTCATTCCATGAGTGTGCGCAATTTTAAAGCGTGACATTGTGCTAACTTTACTGTTTTGTTATATTTTAAATCATGAAACTGTTTTTTTTTTGTTTTGTTTTTTTAAACGCGTTTGAAAAATTGTTGCGCAAATACCATGCGAGATAAAAAGTTGCAATGACCGCCATTTTATTCCCTAGGGTGTCTGCTAAAAAAAAAATATATAACGTATGGGGGTTCTGAGTAATTTTCTAGCAAAAAAATTATGATTTTTACATGTAGGAGAGGAGTGTCAGAATAGGCCCGGTATTGAAGTGGTTAAAAAAAAGAAAAATTGCAGTGTGCCGGTAAAGTGTTCGGGTTTGACTTGAAGAAAAGGTGGCAACCGTAGAGTAGTCAGTCCTCCATGTATTTGATAATACAGAAATAGTATAAAGTAGTATAAGAGTATTTAAAAATAGTGATATGATAATGATGATTGATCAGTGGACTATCTGTAACACATACGAAGCCGCCGTCCAATGACTTCATACTAAAAAAAAAATCCTCTGCTGGGTGACGCCTGTACAGACGGCAAACCAACAAACCAAGAACCCGCTCCCGTCATTGTTCTCTAACAAAACTAAGCAGAATGGAGAGTCCACATTCCCAGGGTCTATTATCTTCCAGGACAGCAGGAGAAAAGCTCCAGGGTGTAGTGAGAGGAGTTCCCATCAGTAGCCACTTAAAGGAACTGTCCCACTGAGTTAGGGGAGTGGGTGACTTGCTCTTGACTGCTCTTTTTTTTTTTGTTGTTGTTATTGTTGTTTGCATGGATTGTTTTGTCTGGTCATTCCCACTGTACATAAATAATAAAAGGGTTTGTTCACATGTGGGCCGAGAGTCTGAACTGTTTATAAACAAACATGCAGAGGGGAAGTGGGCGGGGTTACAGGAGTCTGTAGCTTTGCATCTGGGGACTTTTTGAGCTGAGAAATAGGAACATGTTTAAAGCTAAAGTATGTCGGAGTTTATGTGAGTAAATATCACTTATCAGAGGGTCAGTCTACGCAAAAATTACATTTCAATGTTCTGTGGAGGATAGAGCGTTAAACCATCTGACAGTCTCTTCTACCTGCTGTGCCCAATATGAGAAGTTCCCACCATCGCTGTGCTGAGTTCCCAGGTCGGTACATGTGCTGTGCTCATTATGAGGGGTTCCCACCATCCCTGTGCTGAGTTCCCAAGGGCTGTACATGTGCTGTGCTCATTATGAGGGGCTCCAACCATCCCTGTGCTGAGTTCCCAGGTCTGTACACCTGCTGTGCTCATTATGAGGAGTTCCCACCATCTCTGTGATGAGTTCCCAGGCCTGTACACCTGCTGTGCTCATTATGAGGAGTTCCCACCATCCCTGTGATGAGTTCCCAGGTCTGTACACCTACTGCGCCCATTATGAGGAGTTCCCACCATCCCTGTGATGAGTTCCCAAGGGCTGTACATGTGCTGTGCTCATTATGAGGGGCTCCAACCATCCCTGTGCTGAGTTCCCAGGTCTGTACACCTGCTGTGCTCATTATGAGGAGTTCCCACCATCCCTGTGCTGAGTTACCAGGTCCCTACATGTGCTGTGCCCATTATGAGGGGTTCCCACCATCCCTGTGCTGAGTTCCCAGGTCTGTACACCTGCTGTGATGTGTGTTGAAACAGACACTAAGGGGTGTACTTATACAAAAGTTGCAGAGCTATTTGTCCAGTGAAGGTGCGTGTAAATTTGTTCTGTAAAAATGGGGGCAGAAATGAATGTTATTAGGCTATTCTCGCCCTACGTTTAATGTTTTTCATTCATACAGGATTGAGAAAATTAGGAAAATACCACATTATGGCCACTAGGTAATGATCCTGTGATGATGACGAAGGGCCTATGATTACCAGCACCATCTAGTGGCCATAATATGATATTTTCCTGATTGACACATTTGACCCCTGAGAGAAAATAGCCTAATAACGTTTGTTTTTGCTCTCATTCGCAGAAAATGAATGTACATGCAGCTCCACACATTTTTTTTAATTTATTTTTTATTTTTTTATAAATACGCCCTTTGTAGTGTAGTCTCCATCCAGGAGCAAAACTGGTAGACAGGGACAGAGCATTGTCACCCAACGACCGTGCCTGAACAAGGACATTCATGGCAGGTAATCTAAACTGATGACCTATAGGAGCCCTAAGAGTCGCCTATGGAAACTTTGGGGTACCAAAGTTTGTTGTACACAATTTTAAGGCTTGGCATGTTGGGTGTCTATTTACTCTTCACAACCTCATCTTATATAGTTTAACATTAAGTAAAATATTGCGTCTTTAGAGTGTTTTTTACTGAAATTTTCAGTTTAATAAACCATTGCGCTAATATCGTATGGCATAAAAAAATTGGAGCTACCAAATTTTTATCCTCCAGAGTCTCTGCTTTCTAAAAAAAATATAAGATTTGGGGGTTTTATGTATATTTTAGACCTAAAATTATTTTTTAAAGCTGTGTCCAAAAAAAAAAAGAAAAGAAAATGGCAAAACAAGAATGCAAAAAAAAAAAAAACTGGCAGAAAAATAATCATAATAATAAATATAATAAGAAAACACAAACAATAAACAAAAATCCACCAAATATAACCTCAAGGTAAATAGTGGCACTGAACACACAATAATGTGAACAATACACATATATATTACACACCCAGTGAATAGTCGTGCATGAAAAATGAACATAAAAAGAAATAGTCCATATAATAAATGATGTCCAATAATGGATAAATAATCCTTGATAAAGGTCAGTTGATTAAGTGACTTGACACCACATCACGTGATAGAAAACGTGTCTCCACTTCCCCAATTGGTTGTACAATATTTGCCTCACACCCTCATGTTCGGCAAAAAGAGCATTCTACCCCTCAGGGTTGTGGATATCCCATCAATCGATCCAAGCATCTGTAGACCAATAGGAATCCATAATATGTCAAGGAAAAAGAACTCCAAATAGTGCAATAACGTCAAGAAAACATCACTTATTTCCAGGACGAAGTCGTAATGACGAAACGCGTCGGTACTTGGCTGTACAGCAACCGGAAGTGACGCTCTGTGTGTACTGGCTTGTTGGACGGTTGAGGTACGGTGCCCATCCTTATGTCCGCCGTGACTGGGATATGCTTGGCATCTGTTTACCATACCAATGCACTTTTTATTTTGCCTTCTTGCAAGTGTATTACAGGTCTCTGTTGTTTTAATAAATTGCGTTTCTTGATGTTAATGCACTATTGGAAGTTCTTTTTCCTTTACATATTATGAATTCCTATTGGATTTATTGGATCTATTGGATTTATCCTATTTATGGATGCTTGGATTGATAAGTAAGGGGGGCTCTAATAATAGTAAAAATAGTAGTAATAATATTAATAATAATAAAAAATAGTAGTGATAATAATAAATATAGTTTTAGTAATAATAATAGTAATAGTAGCAAATATAATAATAAAAATAGTAATAATAATAATATTAGTAAATATAATAATTAAAATAATAATAAGAAGAACTATAGTAGTAATAACAATAATCGTAAAAATAAAAGTAAAAATAGTAGTAACATTGCTAATAGTAGTAGTAATAATAATAGTAAATATAATAATTAAAATTTTGGTAATTATAATAGTAAATATAATAATACAAATCATAGTAATAATAAATATAGTAAAAATAATAACTATAATAGTAAAAATAGTAGTAAAAATATTAATAGTATTAACAAATAGTAGTGATAATAAATATAGTAGTAATAATAATAGTAAAAGTAGCAAATATATTAATAAAAATAGTAGTTATAATAATAGTAGCAAATATAATAATACAAATAGTAGTAATAATAATAATAACAGTAGTAATAATAATAATATTAGTAAATATAATAATTAAAATAATAGTAAGAAAAACTATAGTAGTAATAACAATAATTGTAAATATAATAGTAAAAATAGTAGTAATATTGTTAATAATGATAAATATAGTAGTATTAATAATAATAGTAAATATAATAATAAAATGTGTGGTAGTTTTAAAAGTAAATATAATAATACAAATAGTAGTAATAATAATAATAATAATAATAATAATAATAAATACAATAAAAATAATAACTATAATAGTAAAAATAGTAGTAAAAAGATTAATAATATTAAAAAATAGTAGTGATAATAATAAATATAGTAGTAATAATAATAGTAATAGTAGCAAATATATTAATAAAAATAGTAGTTATAATAATTGTAGCAAATATATTAGTAGTAGTAGTAATAGTAGTAATAATAATAGTAAATATAATAACAAAAATTGTGGTAATTAGAAATAATAAATATAATGGTAAAAATAGTAGTGATAATAATAAATATAGTAGTAATAATAATAATAGTAATAGTAGCAAATATAATAATAAAAAATAGTAATATTAATAGTAGCAAATATAATATAATAAAAATAGTAGTAGTAATAATAATAATAATATTAGTAAATATAATAATACAAATTGTGGTAATTATAATAGTAAATATTTAAATAATGTAAAAATATATAAAAAAATGTTTTAAATAATAAAAATAGTAATAATAATAATAACTATAGTAGTAATAATAACTATAATATATATATATATATATATATATATATATATATATATATATATATATATATATATATTAGTAAAATAGTAGAAATAATACTACTACTAATAATAAATACATTAATAAAAATAGTAGCAATATTAATACATTTAATATTTTATTGTAAAATATAGTAAAAATAGTAGTAATAATAACAGTAATAGTAGCAACTATATTAATAAAAATAGTAGTTATAATAATTGTAGCAAATATAATAGTAGTAGTAGTAGTAATAGTCGTAATAATAAAAGTAAATATAATAACAAAAATTGTGGTAATTAGTAATAATAAATATAATAGTAAAAATAGTAGTGATAATAATAAATATAGTAGTAGTAATTATAATAGTAATAGTAGCAAATATATTAATAAAAAATAGTAATATTAATAGTAGCAAATATAATAATAAAAATAGTAGTAGTAATAATAATAATAATAATAATAATAGTAAATATAATAATAATAATAATTGTGGTAATTATAATAGTAAATATTTAAATAATGTAAATATATATAAAATGTTTTAAATAATAAAAATAGTAATAATATTAAAAACTATAGTAGTAATAATAACTATAATAATGAATATAATAGAAAAATAATAGCAATAATACTACTACTAATAATAAATATATTAATAAAAATAGTAGCAATGTTAATACATTTAATAAATATTTTATAGTAAAGTATAGTAAAAATAGTAGTAATAATAGTAAATATAATACTAAAAAAAACACCAAAACAGTTTTGGCAGCAAAATAATAATAGTAGGAGTAATAATAACAGTAGTAAATATAGTCATAAAAATCGTAAAAAATAATAATAACAATAATAATAGTAGCAATTATATTAATAACAAAAAATAATAGTAATAATAATTGTAGCACATATAACAATAAAAATATAAGTAGTAATAATAATAATAATAATCATAAATATGATAATAGAATGTATGCTGCTGGAAAATACACAACACTTTCCCAGTAACACCTCTGAGAACACCATCCACCCCCCTGTGTGCTCCTCATTATAGGGAGGAGTGAGTCACTAGTGGATGTATGATGCAGATGTATAGGGGGATGTATGATGCAGATGTATGTGGGGATGTAGATGTATAGGGGAATGTATAGGGGGAAGTATTGCGCCCCTCTAGATTTGTAGTGACGTTCGGTGCTGATACTCCAGACAGTCCTGCGTTCTGATTGGATGGTCAGATGGGAATCTCTCTTTAGAACTGATGCTGTTGACGTCTGACCTTTCCTGCTGCACAGTTTTCCCACGCCTAGCTTACCAGAAGACCACCTTATTACTGGATCTCGGTGGGGGGTGGGGGGGACATTTGTTTTTCTTCCTTAGTCCATGAGAAAAGGACACAGGACTCTGATGTAC
This sequence comes from Aquarana catesbeiana, assembly GCF_042186555.1. Lineage (NCBI taxonomy): Eukaryota > Metazoa > Chordata > Amphibia > Anura > Ranidae > Aquarana > Aquarana catesbeiana. Next base: position 188,571,458 of record NC_133336.1, read on the forward strand.
ACTGCACAGCAACAGTGTCAGTTTTTGGAAATGCTAAAAAGAATATAAATACAGCGCTGCGCTAGAGGATGGAAGTAAATAGCAGCCAACACACCTATAGACCCAGGTTTAAAACAATATACAAAAAAGTGTAGCGCTATAAACCCCAAAAAAATCCTAATAAATAAATAAAACAATATGAAGTGTATAATAACCTAATATAAAAAACTATGATGTACCCTATAGAGTACAAAGTTAAACAAAGCGATATACTGTGAACCAAATATATTACATTGTGTAACAAAATAAATAATACGTTAGAAAAAATTATTTATAAGGAATAAAAATAAAGTCCAAAAAAAGTCCAAATGGAATTGACACCATTAAGAATTCTTATAAAGAAAGTCCACCAATGTTGATTGCAGAAATGGTACAGAAAAGTGAAAAAGGCCGCCACCAAGGGTCTATGGAGGCTTACCAAAGGCAGAGGACCGAAGTCCACCCAAAACGTTACAATAAAGGGATCGACTGAATCAGGCAGGTAAGTGGAAGTGTGGAAACAACAAAGGTGAGCAGAAGAACTGGTGGTGATTGAAGAGCCGTCACCGAAGGCATCGAGAGGCTTACCACAAGTTGTTGACTTGAAAGGACATACGCCATACAAGTCAAAAAAGCTTGAAGACCAACCGGTCTGGATAATACGTCTCCCCAGATGTCTTCAATGGTTTGCAAATGAAAATGGCAATTCAACCTGCTGTGTGCTGGAGGAGGCTATCTCTCGGAATTATCTGGTGTCTGCATAGACTGTCAGATGTGACTCATGCAGATATTTTTTAAGTTCTCTAAGGGGTGATGGCGATAGATTGAGAAAGGTATTTCTGCATGAGTCACATGCGGCCCTTTTTAGGAGTTCTGAAAGACGGGAAGCGAAAGTGCGCTTCGCAACCATGTGATCACTCCTCTCTCCCCCAGTGATCACTCAGGCTGTACATTGTACCTTTGTAGCAAATCACAAGGTGAGAGGCTGCAGCAGGGGCTGGTCTGTGTCAGACTTTGCCTGTTCTTAGATGATGTCATCAAACTGCTCACAGGCAGGAGGGGGCATTTCTCCAGTCTTCAACCCCACAGGGATCACTCAGACTGTACATTGTAACTTTTGCTGTCACAAGGCAAGAGGCTGCAGCCAGGGGCTGATCTGTGTCAAACATTTGTGGACACAGCCAAGAACTGAACAGGCATTAGGATTTACATGTCTGTGTCATCTAAGAGCCAGCATCTCACGGAAGAAAGTATATGGTGAGCTTGATGTAAAGGGAACCCTAATCTAAGGGGAGTCTGTTATGGATCCTAACGTAAGGAGGGACTCTGCTGTTGACTCTAATATAAGGGTGACTCTAATGTAAGGGGGGACTCTGATGTAGGGTCTGATGTAAAATGGACTCTGGTGTAAGGGGGACTCTGATGTAAGAAGGGACACAGATGTAGACTCTGGTCTAAAAGGGACTCTGATGTAAGCTCTGATGTAAGGGGGGAACTCTGATATAGATTGTGATGTAAAGGGGACTCTGATATAATGGGGCTGTGATGGGGACCCTGATGTAAGAAAGGACCCTGATGGCGTCTCTGATGTAAGGGGGGCTATGATGTAGACTCTGGTGTAAAGGGGACTCTGATGGGGCCCTGATGGAAGGGGGGACTCTGGTAGGGACCCTGATGTAATGGTGGCTCTGATGTAAAGGGAACTTTGATATGGACACTTATGTAACGGGGGGGGGGGGCACTGATGTGGATTCAGATGTAAAGGAAACTCTTATGTAGACTCTGGGGTAAGGGGGACTCTGATGTAAGGAGGAGGGACATTGATGTAGACTCTGATTTAAAGGGGACTCTGATGTAGACTTTTATGTAAAGGGGTATCTGATGTAGACTATAGTGTAAGGGAGGGGGCTCTGATGTAGACTCTGATGTAAAGGGGACTCTGATGTAGACTATGGTGTAGGGGGACTCTGATGTAGACTCTGATGTAGACTCTGATGTAAATGGGACTTTGATGTAGACTATGGTGTAGGGGGACTCTGATGTAGACTCTGATGTAAAGGGGACTGATGTAGACTATGGTGTAGGGGGACTCTGATGTAGACTCTGATGTAGACTCTGATGTAAATGGGACTTTGATGTAGACTATGGTGTAGGGGGACTCTGATGTAGACTCTGATGTAAAGGGGACTGATGTAGACTATGGTGTAGGGGGACTCTGATGTAGACTCTGATGTAGACTCTGATGTAAAGGGGACTGATGTAGACTATGGTGTAGGGGGACTCTGATGTAGACTCTGATGTAAATGGGACTTTGATGTAGACTATGGTGTAGGGGGACTCTGATGTAGACTATGGTGTAGGGGGACTCTGATGTAGACTCTGATGTTAAGGGGACTCTTATGTAGACTATGGTGTAGGGGGACTCTGATGTAGACTCTGATGTAAAGGGGACTCTGATGTAGACTATGGTGTAGGGGGCCTCTGATGTGGACTATGGTGTAGGGGGACTCTGATGTAGACTCTGATGTTAAGGGGACTCTTATGTAGACTATGGTGTAGGGGGACTCTGATGTAGACTCTGATGTAAAGGGGACTCTTATGTAGACTATGGTGTAGGGGGACTCTGATGTAGACTCTGATGTAAAGGGGACTCTTATGTAGACTATGGTGTAGGGGGCCTCTGATGTAGACTCTGATGTAAAGGGGACTCTGATGTAGACTTTTATGTAAAGGGGTATCTGATGTAGACTATGGTGTAGGAGTGACTCTGATGTAGACTCTTATGTAAAGGAGACTCCAATGTAGGCCTTGGCAGTGGCGTCGCTAGGGGGTGGCTTTCGGGGCTATAACCCCGAATCTGGGGCCCATAGCCCCGAGTCTCTGCAGGGGTCCCCAAGGGGAGGGGAGGCTCTCTGGGGACCCTGATTTAAGGGGGAGGCTCTCTGGGGACCCTGATTTAAAGGGGAGGCTCTCTGTGGGCCCTGATTTAAGGGGGAGGCTCTCTGGGGACCCTGATTTAAAGGGGAGGCTCTCTGGGGGCCCTGATTTAAGGGGGAGGCTCTCTGGGGACCCTGATTTAAAGGGGAGGCTCTCTGGGGGCCCTGATTTAAGGGGGAGGCTCTCTGGGGGCCCTGATTTAAGGGGGAGGCTCTCTGGGGACCCAAATGCAAGGGAGAGGCTCTCTGGGGACCCTGATGTAAGGGCTCTCTGGGAACCTTGATGTAAGTGGGGGGCTCTCTGGGGATATACCCGCCCAAGCGTATGACTTTCTTTACTACTCTGCTATTTGGGCTCTAGCCCCAGATCTTTTGTAGACCTAGCAACACCCCTGGGCCCTGGTGTAAGGGGGGGGCTCTGATGTAGACTCTGATGTGCGGATCTCTGATAGTAGTCAGTAGGAGTCTAATGCCCATAGACAAAAGATGCCGGATTGGGTCAGATCAGATCTCCTGTCTATGGGGTTGGAACGTAGGTTATAACATCTGTCCCCTTCAGTATGGTTGTCTTCTCTGCTCCTCCCCCTTCTCTACTGACCAATCAGGAATGTCCAAGTCCCAGACATGACCCGAAAGATCCTTCCAGAGACACAAATCCAGGCTCTTTGGATTGAGGTGGGAGGGGCTTGCCAGGGCTGACTTCCTTATGGAAATGCGGGTTGCCTGGCCATCATGTCCATCCTCTGGATTCAGGTCTTGGAGTCTCCCCCACGCGGAACAACTCCATACTTGCCCACTGATTCCATCTCAGTATGTCAAAGTACTGAGAGCAGAAGACGACAATGACAGCCGCCCACAGATGCCTCCATGTTTCGGTTTCTTTTTTTTTTTACTATGGCCACACACTATACAATCTGGTTGTACAATCTCCTCTAGATTGACCATCAACTATGTAGTGCAAGAGCCTCACTGATTTGGAATAAACTTAATGGAATGTTTAGGTCTGTCCACATATTACACAGTTGATGGTAGATCTAAAGTAGATTGTATTGTGTATGGTCCACCTTCAGGCTTACCATACATGCTACAATCTGACCATACAATCAACTTTAGCTCTACCAAAACAAAAAATGCAATATAAGGACCTACCTGAACCATCCAATCAATTTGTATCCAATCAGTTGGGCCCTTGTACTCCATACTTATTGGTAGAGCTAAAGGATTGCAACCTGTGGTGAGCTTTAGGTTTACCACAACTATGTAATATGAGGGCAAATCTAAACAACCCTTTCACTTTGTATCCAGACAAGCCCTTGTACTACATAGATGATGGTAGATTTAAAGGAGATTGTATAGTGTGTGGTCATCTTTGTCCTCATCCAAACATTCAATTATTAGAAATGCTACCCCCTCCATCCTATCATGGTCCCCTCATCTTCTCCCTACCATGGTTTTACACCCCTAATCCACATTGGTGCCCCATTTCCTCCCCACCATGGTGGTATCCAACCCTCCTGCTCATCATGATGCCCCCATCTCCTCTCTACCATGATGTACTTTCTCTCCTACCCATCATGGTTGTACACCCTCATTATAAAAGTACCCCATCATCATAGTGGTTCCCCATCTCTTCCCAACCATGGTAGTACCCCCCTCATCATTGCCCCCATCACCTCCCCAGCATGGTAGCACCCCCTGATTATAGAGATAACTCCATCTCTTCCCCACACTGATAGCACCCCAACATCCTAATGGTGCCTCCATCTCTTCCCCATCATAGTAGTACCCCCTCATCATAGTGGTGCCCCATCTCCTCCCAACCAAGGTAGAAACCCCTCATCACAGGGGTGCCTCCACCTCTTCCCCACCATGATAGTACCCCTTCATCATAGCTGTGCCCCATTTCCTCCCAACCATGGTAGTACCACCTCATCATAGTGGTGCCTCCATCTCTTCCCCATTATGATGGGGCCCCCTGATCATACTGCTGCCTCCATCTCTTCATCTTGGTATTACCCCCCTGATCATAGTGGTGCCTACATCTCTTCCCCATCTTGGTGGTACCCCCCTTATCATAGTGGTGCCCCATCTCCTACCCACCCTGGTAGTACCTCCTCATCATAGTGGTGCCTCCATCTCTTCCCCAGCATGGTAGTATCCCCTGATCATAGTCGTGCCCCATCTCGTCCCAACCTTGGTAGTAACCCCTCATCATAGGGGTGCCTCCACCTCTTCACCACCATGATAGTACCCCTTCATCACAGTGGTGCCCCATCTCCTCCCTATTAAGATGGGGCTCCCTGATCATAGTGGTGCCTCCATCTCTTCCCCATCTCGGTAGTACCCCCCTGATAACAGTGGTGCCCCATCTCCTCCCCACCCTGGTAGTACCCCTCATCTTAGTGGTGCCTCCATCTCGTCCCCACCATGGTGGTACCCCCTGATCATAATACTTGGTTGTGCATAGTACATGGTTGTACCACCTCATCATAGTGGTGCCTCCATCTCTTCCCCATTATGATGGGGCTCCCTGATCATAGTGGTGCCTCCATCTCTTCCCCATCTCGGTAGTACCCCCCCGATCACAGTGGTGCCCCATCTCCTCCCCACCCTGGTAGTACCCCTCATCATAGTGGTGCCTCCATTTCGTCCCCACCATGGTATTACCCCCTGATCATAGCGGTGCCTCATCACCCCCCATTCATGGTAGTAACCCCTCATCATAGGGGTGCCTCCACCTCTTTCCCACCATGATAGTACCCCTTCATCATAGTGGTGCCATATCTCCTCCCAACCATGACAGTACCACCTCATCATAGTGGTACCCCTATACCTCTGCACCCCCTTTTTTTCACTCAGTTGATTTCAATGAAAAATATACCTAAAATGTATTTTTAAAGGAAAATTTTTTTTCCCTTCAAAGCACGGCTGGTCCCAGGGATGGTAATGAAACCGTACGCTCGGCTCTCAGAAATCTATGCTCAACCTTAAAAACACCGGCTCGGCTGGCAGCTATGGCAATGGTCTGCCCTCCGCAGCTATAGAAGGGTTACAAATAAATGTATGCCAGCGGCGCTGGGGCTGGAGAAGGGGGGTCAGTAGTGATGGGGATGACTGAATAGGTGTCTACAAGCATGAGGGGGCCTCAGTATATTACACAATCACCCCCCCCCCTCCAGTCTATACCCCCCCACCACCCCTCCTATTCCAGAGACAGGGAGGAGGAGGAAGGGGGGGGGGGGGTGAATAATCAGAAACAAAGGAGGAAGCCTCCTCACGTGTTACAATGTAATGTGCTCTGTATTCTGATCTTACATCACAGTAGCTCACCATAGATGGAGCTACTGAACAGAGAAGGGAAGCAGAGGGGGCTGTGTGTCAGTGTATGTGGACATGTCTCTGTGTTAAAGAGGCTTGGCTGGACTTAGTGAAACTAGATCTGCAGGAGGCGGACAAGCAGCAGCAGTAGCAGCAGAGCCTGGGGACACACAGAGGGGAAGCAGCTCTGTCTGTGCAAAGCCTGGACACCACCATCAGCCTGGAGCTCAGCTTGTAGAATGAAGAAGAACATCTCTGCAAAGAGGGTGAGAAGAAGAGGGCACCACCATGGTGGGGAGATGGGGGTACCACAATGATGGGGAGGAGATGGAGGCACCATTATGATGAGGGGGTACCATCATGGTAGGGAGGTGATGGGGGCACCACTAAGATGAGAGGGGTACCATCATGGTGAAGAGGAGATGGAAGACACCGCTATGATGAGGGGGTACCACCATGGTGGACAGGAGATGGAGGCACTGCTATGATGAGGGGGTACAACCGTGGTGGGGAGGAGATGGGGGGCACCATGATGGGTAGGAGAGGAGGTAGTACCATCACGATGGGGAGTAAATGGGGGCATCATGATGGGCAGGAGAGGGGGATACCACCATGGTGGGGAGAAGATGAGGCACCACTGTGATTCAGGGGTGTATAACCACGGTGGGGAGAAGATGGGGGGACCTTGATAGGCCGGAGAAGGGGTACCACCATGGTGGGAAGTCAATGGTGGCACCTCTATGATGATGGGGGTACCACCATGGTGGAGAGGAGATGGGGGCACTACTATGATGAGGTGGGTACCACCACGATAGGCAGGAGAGCAGGTACCACCATGGTGGGGAGTAGATGGTGGCACCTCTATGATAATTGGGGTACCACCATAGTGTTGAGGATATGGGGACACCTCTATGCTGACCCCCTCAGCATAGAGGTGTCCCCATCTCCTCAACACCATGGGGGTACCCCCATGGTGGAGAGGACATGGGGGGGCGCCTCCATGGTGGGTAAGACAGGGGCTACTTACCACTGTGGTGAGGAGGAGGAAGGGGGCCCCATCTATATTGAGCAGGGATTGCTGTGCAGTGTAATGTTAGCTGCCTTCCCTGCATTGCAAACAGCTGCCCTCAATTGCTTCACTGAAGGCTTGCATGCTCAGCCTGCTGCTGTCTGTAGATGGATGGAAATGCAGGGAGAGTGGGGGAAGATTTGCAAGTCAAGGGCTGTTTGCATGATTCTGAAATGTAGATTTTTGGAGGTCTGTGCTGAGTGATATGTGTCCATCACATATATGACCGCCGTGTATACATAGAGATGTGCGTTTATATACTGTGATATTTATTTATAGAAAGCACATCTACATCTCAGTATGTCTATTTATATAAAATGTATTTACATGGAGAGACATTGTTCTATCTCTTGTTCAGGAATTTTACCAGCCTCACATTTCCTTCTTTCCTTCTCTCTCTTTTAGATATCTTTCTCTATCCTCTCTTTTTATCTCAAATTCAAATAAGCTTTATTGGCAGGACCAAATACATTCTAGCATTGCCAAAGCAATTGAGTTTGTATGGGGGGGGGGGGTTGGAGTCAGTATAAAGGATTTTTAAGTCCACAGTTTTTCATGTCCCTCTCAGTGTCACATACTGTGCAGCTATTTTCATCATTGGGGTGTCTCTCTCTCTCTCTCCTCCCCCTCTCTTCCTCTCTCTCTCTTTTTTTCTCTCTTCCTCTTTCTTTCTCTTTCTTCCTCTCTCTCTCTTTTCCTCTCTCTCTCTTTTCCTCCCTCTCTCCTCCTCCTCCTCCTCCTCCTCCTCCTTCTCTCTCTCTCTCTCTCTCTCTCTCTCTCTCTCTCTCTCTCTCTCTCTCTCCCTCTCCCTCTCCCTCTCCCTCTCCCTCTCCTCTCCCTCTCCCTCTCCCTCTCCCTCTCCCTCTCCCTCTCCCTCTCCCTCTCCCTCTCCCTCTCCCTCTCCCTCTCCCTCTCCCTCTCTCCCCCTCACCCCCTCTCTCCCTCATGCTCCTTCACTCAATTCAATTTAAATAAGCTTTATTGGCAGGACCAAATACATTTTAGCATGTATCTCTCTCTCTCCCCTCTTTCCCTCTCATTTGCACGAGCTCCTTCTCTCTCTCGCGCTCCTTCTCTCTCTCGCGCTCCTTCTCTCTCTCGCGCTCCTTCGCTCTCTCGCGCTCCTTCTCTCTCTCGTGCGCACGCTCCTTCTCTCTCTCTCTCGCTCCTCTCTCTTGTGCTCTCTCTCTCTCTCGTGCGCGCGCTCTTTCTCTCTCTCTCGTGCGCGCGCTCTTTCTCTCTCTCTCTCCCTCTCGTGCGCGCTCCTTCTCTCTTGTGCGCGCGCTCCTTTCTCGTGCATGCTCCTTTTCTCTCTCTCTCGTGCTTGCGCACCTTCTCTCTCTCGTGCGCACGTTCCTTCTCTCTCTTTCATGCGCGCTCCTTCTCTCTCTCGCGCTCCCCCTCTCTCTCTCTGTCTCTCTCTCTCCCCCATCTCCCCCTCCCCACCTCTCTCTCTCTCTCTCTCTCTCTCTCTCTCTCTCTCTCTCTCTCTCTCTCTCTCCCTCCTCCCTCCCCCTCCTCCTCCTCCGCCTCCTCTCTGTCACCCCCTCTCTCTCTCTCTGTCACCCCTCTCTCTCTCTCTGTCACCCCTCTCTCTCTCTGTCACCCCTCTCTCTCTCTGTCACCCCTCTCTCCCTCTCTCTCACCCCTCCCTCTCTCTCACCCCTCCCTCTCTCTCTCTCATGCTCCTTCTCTCAATTCAATTGAATTCAAATAAGCTTTTTTGGCAGGACCAAATACATTTTAGCATGTATCTCTCTCTCTCCCCCCTTTCCCTCTCTCACTCCTTCTCTCTCCTGTGCGCATGCTCCTTCTCTCTTGCTCGCTCTTTCTCTCTCTCTCTTGCGCGCTCCTTCTCTCTCTCTCCTTCTCTCTCGTGCGCGTTCCTTCTCTCTCTCTTGCGCGCTCCTTCTCTCTCTCTTGCGCGCTCCTTCTCTCTCTCTTGCGCGCTCCTTCTCTCTCTCTTGCGCGCTCCTTCTCTCTCTCTCCTTCTCTCTTGTGCGCGCGCTCCTTCTCTCTCTCTCCTTCTCTCTTGTGCGCGCTCCTTCTCTCTTGTGCGCGCGCTCCTTCTCTCTCTCGTGCGCGCGCTTCTTCTCTCTCTCGTGCGCGCGCTCCTTCTCTCTCTCGTGCGCACGCTCCTTCTCTCTCTCGTGCGCGCGCTTCTTCTCTCTCTCGTGCGCGCGCTCCTTCTCTCGTGCACACGCTCCTTCTCTCTCTCGTGCGCGCGCTTCTTCTCTCTCTCGTGCACGCGCTCCTTCTCTCTCTCGTGCGCACGCTCCTTCTCTCTCTCGTGCGCACGCTCCTTCTCTCTCTCGTGCGCACGCTCCTTCTCTCTCTCGTGCGCACGCTCCTTCTCTCTCTCGTGCGCATGCTCCTTCTCTCTCTTGTGCGCACGCTCCTTCTCTCTCTCGTGCGCACGCTCCTTCTCTCTCTCGTGTGCATGCTCCTTCTCTCTCTCGTGCGCATGCTCCTTCTCTCTCTCGTGCGCATGCTCCTTCTCTCTCTCCTGCGCGCGCTCCTTCTCTCTCTCGTGCGCGCGCTCCTTCTCTCTCTCGTGCGCACGCTCCTTCTCTCTCTCTTGTGAGCGCACTCCTTCTCTCTCGTGCACGCGCTCCTTTGCTCCTTCTCTCTCGCGCACGCTACTTCTCTCTCTCGTGCGCACGCTCCTTCTGTCTCTCGTGCGCACGCTCCTTCTCTCTCGTGCGCGCGCTCCTTCTCTCTCTCTCTTGTGAGCGCACTCCTTCTCTCTCTCGTGCACGCGCTCCTTCTCTCTCTATCTCTTGCGCACGCTACTTCTCTCTCTCGTGCGCACGCTTCTTCTGTCTCTCGTGCACACGCTCCTTCTCTCTCGTGCACGCGCTCCTTCTCTCTCTCTTGTGAGCGCACTCTTTCTCTCTCTCGTGCACGCGCTCCTTCTCTCATGTGCGTGCTCCTTCTCTCTCTCTTGTGAGTGCACTCCTTCTTTCTCTCGTGCACGCGCTCCTTCGCTCCTTCTCTCTCTCTCTTGCGCACGCTACTTCTCTCTCTCGTGCGCACGCTCCTTCTGTCTCTCGTGCGCACGCTCCTTCTCTCTTGTGCGCGCGCTCCTTCTCTCTTGTGCGCGCTCCTTCTCTCTCTTGTGCGCGCGCTCCTTCTCTCTTGTGCGCGCGCTCCTTCTCTCTTGTGCGCGCGCTCCTTCTCTCTTGTGCGCGCGCTCCTTCTCTCTTGTGCGCGCGCTCCTTCTCTCTCTCGTGCGCGCGCTCCTTCTCTCTCTCGTGCGTGCGCTCCTTCTCTCTCTCGTGCGCACGCTCCTTCTCTCTCTCGTGTGCGCGCTCCTTCTCTCTCTCATGCGCGCGCTCCTTCTCTCATGCGTGTGCTCCTTCTCTCTCTCTCGTGCACGCGCTCCTTCGCTCCTTCTCTCTCTCTCTTGCGCACGCTCCTTCTGTCTCTCTTGCGCACGCTCCTTCTGTCTCTCGTGCGCACGCTCCTTCTGTCTCTCGTGCGCACGCTCCTTCTGTCTCTCGTGCGCACGCTCCTTCTGTCTCTCGTGCGCACGCTCCTTCTCTCTCGTGCTTGCGCACCTTCTCTCTCTCTCATGTGCGCGCTCCTTCTCTCTCATGTGCGCTCTCCTTCTCTCTCTCGTGCATGCGCTCATATTCTCTCTCTCTCTCTCTCATGCACGCTCCTCTCTCTCGTGCGCACGCTCCTTCTCTCTCTCATGCACGCTCCTCTCTCTTGTGCGCGCGCTTCTCTCTCTCTTGCGCATTCCTCTCTCTCTCAGGCTCCTCTTCTTTCTCTTGCGGGCTCCTTTTCTCTCTCTCTCTGGTGCGCGCGCTCCTTCTCTCTCTCTCTGGTGCGCGCGCTCCTTCTCTCTCTCTGGTGCGCACGCTCCTTCTCTCTCTCTCGTGCGCGCGCTCCTTCTCTCTCTCTTGTGCGCACGCTCCTTCTCTCTCTCTTCCTTCCCCCTCTCCCCTTTCTCTATCTCTCTCTCTCTCCCTCTCCTTTCTCTCTCCCCTTTCTCCCCTTTCTCTCATCTCTTCACATTCTATGTATCTCCTGGATATTTATGTAAAGCTCACCACACACGTTATGTTACAATCTGATTGTACATGCTTCCTTAGCTCTTCCAACAGCTAGGTAGGGCAATAGCTTGTCTGGTTGGATACAAATTGATTGAATAGTCTAGTTATCTCTTCATGTTGTTTGGTGTTGGTAAACACACATGATTCAAATATACTGTACAATTATTATTATTATACAGGATTTATATAGCGCCGACAGTTTACGCAGCGCTTTACAACATTAGGGCAGACAATACAAGTACAATACAATTCAATATAGGAGGAATCAGAGGGCCCTGCTCGTTAGAGCTTACAATCTAGGAACAACTGATTGAATCCATATTTATTGGATAGTTTAGGTAGGTCCTCATATTACATAGTTTTGCCACATTTAAAATTGTTTGGACAAAAAAGGAGGCTCAGATTGTAATGTGTATGGTGATCTTCCAACCGGAAGATCTGTTTTACACATCGCTATATGTTGGTAGATGGCCCTAGAGATCTACCTGTATTATAAATAATGGCTTTTCCATTGGCAATATTTTAAATACCTTTTGATATAAGCAGGCCTAATATCTTAGTGGGCGTTGTCTCCCCGTCATTGTCTAACCTGTGCTGGAAGCTTATTGGTTGCTCTGGCAGCACAGACAATCCATCAGTACACCATGGCTGCATTACATGGGATCATTGCACAGTCATTAGTCAGATTTACAAATATGTCTGTAGTCATTGGTAGATTGCTAGCTTCTCAGAACCAGCTCCCCAGATGGAGATTTTTGATTGGCCAGCTCCTTCCACTCAGAGCCCCCCCCCCCAATGGCTTACCCTTATCCTTCACTTACCCTAACTCTGCTTGAAACTCCTTGAGGCCATGAGATCTCTGGGCTTGTGTTTCACACCTACCATAACGAGGAACCCCACTGTTTGAGATTTTATTGGCATTGGTGAAGAATGCAGGAGGACGTGCTGGGAACCCAAATCTCCAAAGGGAGGCTTTGAAAGACTCCAAAACGAGAAACTGTGGAAGGAAATTTCCCTTCAACTGGACTCCTTAAGAGATAAAAAAAGGCTGACATGACATGTAGCCTACAAGACTCCACGGATAACTGAGATCTCATTTTTGAATGGGCTGGCCTCTTAAAATGAAAGTTAACCCACCAGCTGGTCATTTTTGCCTTCCCTTTGCTTACATAACACTACATTTGGCCACAAGAAGTGATTTCATTCATTAATCTTGCTCTTACCTGGCAGCGCTGGTGATTGGCTGCAGGCAATGCAGTGCCATCACAATAGTACTGGGCAATAGGATAGTGTTAATGGTAGCCCACCAGCCACTCATTTTGCCCTCCCTTTGCTTCCAAGACACCACATTTGGCCACAAGGAAAGAAAAGTAATATCCAGTATGTCTGGGTATGGGGAATCGCGTCGCTCAATAATTTTACTCCCACCTGGCAGTGCTGATGGTTGGCTGCAGGCAATCCAGTGCCATCACAATAGTACTTGGCAATAAATAATGAAGGCCTCTTGAGCCCCTATAGGGAAAGAGAGCCTTGACTGATGGGGGCATGGCCAGGAGCTGGGCATAGGCAGTTTGTGAGTGGTCATTCAAGTTATGGGGGATGGGCTGGGCCTGAGCTCAGAAATTCCATTATGTCGACAGTTGGTTCGTGCCTAGGCCCATTGCGCCTCAGCAGTCATGTTAATGGTAGCCCACCAGCCGCTCATTTTTTCCCTGTCTTTGCTTCCATGACACCACATTTGGCCACAAGGAGAGAAAAGTTATATCCAGTACGCCTGGGCATTGAGAATCATGTCACTCAATAATTTTACTCCCACCTGGCAGAGCTGGTGGTTGGCTGCAGGCAATCCAGTGCCATCACAATAGTACTTGGTAATAGGATAATGTTAATGGTAGCTCACCAGCTGCTTATTATTACCCTGTCTTTGCTTCCATGACACCACATTTGGACACAAGGAAAGAAAAGTTATATCCAGTACGCCTGGGTATGGGGGAATCATGCCACTCAATAATTTTACCCCCACCTGGCAGCACTGGTGGTTGGCTGCAGGCAATCCAGTGCCATCACAATAGTACTTGGCAATAGATAATGTTAATGGTAGCCCACCAGCCGGTCATCCCCCCCCCTTGCTTCCATGACACCACATTTGGCCACAAAAGTAATACCCAGTACATCTGGGTATGGGGATTCATATCGCTCATTAATCTTACTCCCACCTGGCAGCGCTGGCGATTGGCCTCAGGCAATCCAGTGCCATCACAATGGAACTTGGAGCTTAAACCAGCTAGGTAGCAGAAGAAAAAAAAATAAACTAAATTGTGGTCATTCCCATCGTTGCATTGCGTTAAAAAAAAGTTCAGCATGCTCTGCTTGTGCAGTAGAGTACCCTGCAATGCAAGTGCAATATGTGTAAATGTGTCTCAGGGCAACGCAGCAGCACACATGAAGGGGAAACACACATTTTTATTTAGTGAAAAAGAAAAGGTTACAGCGCATGTCAAAATGCAACACAATACAACGCATGTTGGTGCATAATAAGATGCTTGCGCTAACGCTAGCATTGTGGTGTGAGAGGGCCCTTTAAAGTTGTTTTCATTAGAAAGCAGCCACATCTTTAGTAGGGCAGCCTGTCCCCTGCTAGCATGCTGCAGAGTGGGAAATTTTGCTTTCTTTGTGGTCTCTCTTCCAAGGTCCAAAATGTCCCCTGCTGAGTCAGACCTACATCTCTACAATCAGCAGACGCATGAGCTTAGTTGACTGGGAAGCTCTAAGTTATAATTATTTGTATTATCATAATACAAGGTACCACCAGCAGTGTGTATTGGAACAGCACAACGATTCATGGTGCTGGGTGGCTTTTGGTCATTTTTACAATGGAAAGTTGGTTGAGAGCCATTTGAGATTTGCATGTTTGTGGTCAGCATTAGGTCATAGAAGATACAAGCATGAGGCCTGTTTGAAGGGAGATTTTCCGAAGAGCTTGAAACGCTCCTCATCAACAACTATGGCTCCAACCACCGGAGGTGCTTGTTATCACTCTGCAGGAGAGGTATCAACCATTACTGTTAGCAATCCTGGAAATCGAGAGCAACGTTGGCTTTTATAGACTATCATGTACTTTGCTTCATGTACCTGGATTGTAGTTAAATATATTGATAAAGAGATAATGAGCTTCATTTATCAATGTGCCTGAGGAAAGAATTGTTTCAAAGAGGCCTGGAGCAACCAATCAGATCCAAGATTCTCACTCTAGTGGTAAACCTCATTGGAAGCCTGGTAGAAGGCTGCAGATTAAAGAACAGACACTCTGTGAGGTTGATTTAGATATATTCAGAGGGCAGCACAAGGGAAGTTTGTACAGGAACCTATTTCATCCAATCAGAAATTATATTTGAAGTTGGCCACGTACAATCCAATCTGTTCTTTAAATCCACTTCTTTATGTTTTTATTATATTTTCATGTATAGATACCACATCCAGCATTCTGATGTATGGTACTGAATATTCCAATCATCATACAAAGCTTGCAGCCAGCCTGCTTGGTTATTATGAAATTATTTTCCAACATATCTCTAAATGTTAAATGCAACCAGTTTTACAATTAGGATTCCAAAGTGCAAATCTTGATTGTAAGGTGTGTGTTCAGGTTAAAAACAGGAACAAAATAATTTTTTAAAGACAATTTGTACTATTAAAAAGAAGTTCTGGAGCTGCAGACAGGTGATTACTTAGGTCAGGCTTTCTAAATCGGGGATTTGCGGAACCCTAAGGTTCCTCTAGGGTAGCCTTAATCTGTGGAAGCAAAAGCAGCCTATACATTAGTCATTTATTTTGTTCAACCAGCAGGTTGGATGCAAAAAAAAAAAAAAAAATTACTTGATGTGGATGGGGGAAACCTCCCTGCTGCGGTATTGTATTCTGACAGTGGGGAGACTTCCCTGCCATCAGAATACACTGACCAGTGCCACCGACTATAGCCCGGCAGCACTGATTGAGCTGGGAAAACCTTACAGGCTGGTTGCACAGAAGTCGATTGGCAGACAGACAAATTTCAATCCATGTATAGCCAGCTTTAAATTTGCTCTAGAGCAGCCTTTCTTAACTAGGGTTCCTCTACTTTAGCCTTTCTTAACTATGGTTCCTCTAGAGTGGCCTTTCTCAACTAGGGTTCCTCTAGAGTGGCCTTTCTCAACTAGGGTTCCTCTAGAGCAGCCTTTCTCAACTAGGGTTCCTCTAGAGCAGCCTTTCTCAACTAGGGTTCCTCTAGATCAGCCTTTCTCAACTAGGCTTCCTCTAGAGCAGCCTTTCTCAACTAGGGTTCCTCTAGAGCAGCCTTTTTCAACTAGGGTTCCTCTAGAGCAGCCTTTTTCAACTAGGGTTCCTTTAGAGCAGCCTTTCTCAACTAGGGTTCCTCTAGAGCAGCCTTTCTCAACCTAAGGTTCCTCTAGAGCAGCCTTTCTCAACCAGGGTTCCTGCAGGCTTTTGCCCCTAACAAGGGTCCCTTATAGAAGAATTAACCACTTGCTGACCCCGCTTTAGCCGACACAACTGATCACAGATCAAGATAAAGGGCCAATCACAGCAGCCCTTCACCATGTGATCAGCTGTGTCCAATCACAGCTCTTCACATATAAACAAATGTCGGTTTTCGCCATTTCCTTACCTCTGCGCTGTCACTGTGTGAGGAAAGGAAAGCCGATTAACCAGCTGTCTTGTGACAGGGGACATTTACACTGATAATCAGGGCACTCATCATCAATGCCCCGATTATCAGTGCAGCTCCATCAGTGCAGCATAACAGAGCTCATCAGTGCCACCTGTTAGTGCGGCACAAGTACAGCTATCTTGTGACAGTGGACATTTACACTGATAATCAGGGCACTCATCATCAATGCCCCGATTATCAGTGCAGCTCCATCAGTGCAGCCTATCAGTGCAACCTCATCAGTGAAGAAGAAAGATTACTTCTTTGCTAAATTTTTATTACAGAAACAAAGAAAAAGTGTTGCATGACCGCGCAATTGTCAAAGTCCGGCAGCGCTGCAAGCTGAAACCTGGCCTGGGCAGGAAGGGGATGAAGGTGCCCAGTGGGCAAGTGGTTAAATTGTGGCAGATAGTTCTGTGTATTTTTGAAAAGTGTTAGTGCATTGGCTATTTTATCTCTCATTGACACGCTTGTTTCCTTTCCCTTTAAAGAAAAAAGGTTGATACTTCCGTCATTCAGATGCATCCATTAAAAAAATATTATAAAGATGAAACGTGTGCTCACTTTGTACAGAGACGACGACATAATTGGTCTGCGTTTTATTACTCTACACACTGGCATTTACATAGGAAAAGTTGCCGTATTTGCATGCAATTTGATGGCCATGAAGGATGACTTACGACATGTCGGCGCTGTCCTCGGCGGTTTATTGAAGTTAATAATTTGTAATTAGGACAAGGGATCCCTGTGGATGTTGAAGCCAGGCCCTGGCGTATGTACTGTTTAGAGACAGTATGCTTCTGCTACTGGCGGTGTGTTCATGCAGGGGGTTCTGGGTAATCCAGGTTCTCACTTGACAAAACTAGATCTCTTAGCAGTACGTTTTTTCTGATTTATATTCTGATTTGTTTTGTTAAATCTAAATGGGATTGTACAATGTAACATGAGGACCAGACTATAAGACCTCATTCAATTTATATCCAATGCAGGCACCTGCACAAGTTGTTGGTAGATCTGAGGCGTCCTTCACACCATAATGCGCATAAAAATGCACATACAGTGCATCCGGAAAGTATTCACGGCGCTTCACTTTTTCCACATTTTGTTATGTTACAGCTTTATTGCAAAATGGATTAAATTCATTATTTTCCTCAAAGTTCTACAATTTTATTAAAAATAAAAAAGGAAACAAATCACATGTACATAAGTGTTCACAGCCTTTGCCATGACACTCAAAATTGAGCTCAGGTGCCTCCTGTTTCCACTGATCATCCTTGAGATGTTTCTACAACTTTATTGGAGTCCACCAGTGGTAAATTCAGTTGATTGGACATGAAGGGCACACACCTGTCTATATAATGTCCCACAGTTTACAGTGCATGTCTGACCACAAACCAAACCATGAAGTCCAAGGAATTGTCTGTAGACCTCTGAGACAGGATTGTATCGAGGCACAGATCTGAGGAAGGGTATAGAAAAGTTTCTGCAGCATTGAAGGTCCCAATGAGCAAAGTGGCCTCCATCATCTGTAAATGGTAGACGTTTGGAGCCACCGGGCCGCCTGGCCAAACTGAGCATTCAGGGGAGAAGGGCCTTAGTGAGGAAGGTGACCAAGAACACGATGGTCACTCTGACAGAGCTCCAGTGTTTCTCTGTGGAGAGAGGAGAACCTTCCAGAAGAACAACCATCTCTGCAGCACTCTCCCAATCAGACCTGTATGCTACAGTGGCCAGATGGAAGCCACTCCTCCATAAAAGACACATGACAGCCCACCTGGAGTTTGCCAAAAGGCACCTGAAGGACTTTCAGACCATGAGAAACAAAATTCTCTGGAAACAAAGATTGAACTCTTTGGATGGAATGGCAAGCGTCATGTCTGGAGGAAACTAGACATCGCTCATCACCTGGCCAAAACCATCCCTACAGTGAAGCATGGTGGTGGCAGCATCATGCTGTGGGGATGTTTTTCAGCAGCAGGAACTGGGAGACTAGTCAGAATCGAGAGAAATGCAGCAATGTACAGAGACATCCTTGATGAAAACCTGCTCCAGAGCGCTCTGGACCTGAGACTGGGGCGAAGGTTCATCTTCCAATCAGACAATGACCCTAAGCACACAGACAAGATAACAGAGGAGTGGCTACAGGACAACTCTGTGAATGTCCTTGAGTGGCCCAGAGCCCAGACTTGAACTCAATTGAACAACTCTGGAGAGATCTGAAAATGGCTGTGCACCGACGCTCCCTATCCAACCTGATGGAGCTTGAGAGGTCCTGCAAGGAAGAATGGGAGAAACTGCCCAAAAAATAAGTGAGCCAAGCTTGTAGCATCATACTCAAAAAGACTTGAGGCTGTAATTGGGGCCAAAGGTGCTTCACCAAAGTATTGAGCAAAGGCTGTGAATGCTTATGTACATGGGATTTTTTTTGTTTTTTATTTTTAATAAATTTGCAAAGATTTCAAACAAACTTCTTTCACATTGTCATTATGGGGGATTGTTTGTAGAATTTTGAGGAAAATAATGAATTCAATCCATTCTGGAATAAGGCCCCTTTCACACGATCGGACCGTTCAGGTCCGCCTGTCAGTTTTGACGGCGGACCTGAACAGGCGCTCCATGTTAGCCTATGGAGCGACGGATGTCAGCGGAGACATGACCGTTGACATCAGACCCCGTCCGATCCGCTAAAAGCAGACGGATGACCCTACGTCCGGATCCATCGCTGGTGGATCGGATCGGGTGAGATCTGATGAAAACAGACATGTTGTCAGTTTTCATCCGATCACTCCATAGGCAGCAGCGGTGCCTGACAAGCCCCTCCCCACTCAGTGAGCAGAGAGGGACCTGTCATCCGCCGGCTCAGCGGAGATCAATGGAGAGATCTCCCGCTGAGCCGGCGGACCGAGGCGGACTCCGTGGAAGCGGAGTCCGCCTCGTGTGAATGAGGCCTTAGGCTGTAACATAACAAAATGTGGAAAAAGTGAAGCGCTGTGAATATTTTCCAGATGCATTTTTTTTTATTGAACATTTGGTTGTAATTGAAAATCCTTGGTGTGCTGGGGAACATTTCCATTATTGCTGTGCATTGATCTGCGTTTTTTTTAAACATTTTTGCTGGTAGAGCCCACATCAAGGGTCAATTCTACCTTCTTTTTTTTTTTTTTTTGTATCATAAGTGCGTTGCGTTTAGTGTACATTGACATTATACCACATAAAAATACAGACATGCTGCCTATTTATGTAATGCACTTGTATAGTGTTAACTGGGGACATAGAGAACAATTGTTTTACGAGTGTCCTTGCATTGAGCTGTAATGATCAATGCAGCTCAATGCTCCGATTGTCCTAAGGGAAATTGTTCAACTTTTTTGTAGTCTTTATAGTCAACTTCTAGAAACAATCACAATTGTGAGGGCAGCTTTGCAGTGTGACAATAACTCGGGCCCCCCTCAATGCGTTTCACCACTGCTGGCTTGCTCAGAAGGATATCGGAAGTCTTGTATCCTTGTGAGCAAGACCGCAGTGGCGAAACACGTCAAGGATGGATGGTTCTGGGTGGAGACATCAATTTATGCAGTCTTCTTTTTTTTTTTTGACACACTAATCACAAAAGGAAGAGCTAAACTTTTTGGAGTACGGCTTAATTTTTTTTTTTACTTTTGACTAATAGTGGAGACGGGCTGTGGAAGCCAGCACTCCGGTTGTCTGTGTGGGATGGAGGGAGCAAGTCTGGAATGGAGCCAGGGGTTTGGGTATGTTCTTGTAATAACTGAGCCCTGTAGGATGTATACAGTTGCAAGTCTCTCGTTGGACACTATTCTGCAGGGAATGAGTTTGCTAGCTCAGACAGTTGTCATACTTCCAGTGAACTTTGACTGGCGTTAGGTGATCAGCAAAGACAGCCTCCGTGTTTCCTCATTAAAGGTCCACTTTGATGCAATATATTTGCATAAACATGTTCTCTTGCCTACAATAAATGTTCTTGTATCTGCACGGGTGTTACAGTAAGGTGTGTGATTGCTTAATGTGGCATAAGGCATAAGCGATCGGCTTGAAAAATTTGTGTGAGCGTAGCTTACCTGTCTGCTTTTCTCTCTAGGGCCCCCTGGATGGCAACCAACCGCCCAGCCAGCCGGAAAAAGTGGGCTGGATTCGGAAGTTCTGCGGAAAAGGGATTTTCCGAGAGATCTGGAAAAACCGCTATGTGGTGATCAGGGGAGACCAACTGTACATGTCCGAAAAAGAGGTAGGTCCCATGGGTTGTCTGAGGAAGAACGCCAGGCCAGTGTGTACATGATAATGATGATTGGACAAAGGGCCCATTCACACTCAAGCACTCCATCATGGTGGATTAAGACACGTTGTGTTGCGTTAAGGCAGCCCATTTCTTATAAATGGGCTTCCAACACACCTTAACAAAAAATGCAGTGCACTGCAACTCACAGTATATGTATTGTGGGGCACTGCGTTGTGTTGGATTGCATTAGGAAGGCCACTCGCAATGAATTGCACCACAATGTACAGTGGGGACGGAAAGTATTCAGACCCCCTTAAATTTTTCACTCTTTGTTATATTGCAGCCATTTGCTGAAATCATTTAAGTTCATTTTTTTCCTCATTAATGTACACACAGCACCCCATATTGACAGAAAAAAACAGAATTGTTGACATTTTTGCAGATTTAATAAAAAAGAAAAACTGAAATATCACATGGTCCTAAGTATTCAGACCCTTTGCTCAGTATTTAGTAGAAGAACCCTTTTGATCTAATACAGCCATGTGTCTTTTTGGGAAAGATGCAACAAGTTTTTCACACATTTATTTGGGGATCCTCTGCCATTCCTCCTTGTAGATCCTCTCCAGTTCTGTCAGGTTGGATGGTAAACGTTGGTGGACAGCCATTTTTAGGTCTCTCCAGAGATGCTCAATTGGGTTTAAGTCAAGACTCTGGCTGGGCTATTCAAGAACAGTCACGGAGTTGTTGTTAAGCCAATCCTTCATTATTTTAGCTGAGTGCTCAGGGTCATTGTCTTGTTGGAAGGTAAACCTTCAGCCCAGTCTGAGGTCCTGAGCACTCTGGAGAAGGTTTTCGTCCAGGATATCCCTGTACTTGGCCGCATTCATCTTTCCCTCGATTGCAACCAGTCGTCCTGTCCCTGCAGCTGAAAAACACCCCCACAGCATGATGCTACCACCACCATGCTTCACTGTTGGGACTGTATTGGACAGGTGATGAGCAGCGCCTGGTTTTCTCCACACATACCGCTTAGAATTAAGGCCAAAAAGTTCTATCTTGGTCTCATCAGACCAAAGAATCTTATTTCTCACCATCTTGGAGTCCTTTAGGTGTTTTTTTAGCAAACTCCATGCTGGCTTTCATCTGTCTTGCACTGAGGAGAGGCTTCCGTCGGGCCACTCTGCCATAAAGCCCCGACTAGTGGAGGCCTGTAGTGAGGGTTGACTTTCTACAACTTTCTCCCATCTCCTGACTGCATCTCTGGAGCTCCGCCACAGTGATCTTTAGGTTCTTCTTTATCTCTCTCACCAAGGCTCTTCTCCCCCGATAGCTCAGTTTGGCCAGACAGGCCAGCTCTAGGAAGGGTTCTGGTCATCCCAAACGTCTTCCATTTAAGGATTATGGAGGCCACTGTGCTCTTAGCAACCTTAAGTGCAGCAGAAATTTTTTTGTAACATTGGCCAGATCTGTGCCTTGCCACAATTCTGTCTCTGAGCTCTTCAGGCAGTTCCTTTGACCTCATGATTCTCATGTGCTCTGACATGCACTGTGAGCTGTAAGGTCTTATATAGACAGGGGTGTGGCTTTCCTAATCAAGTCCAATCAGTATAATCAAACACAGCTGGACTCAAATGAAGGTGTAGAACCATCTCAAGGATAATCAGAAGAAATGGACAGCACCTGAGTTAAATATATGAGTGTCACAGCAAAGGGTCTGAATACTTAGGACCATGTGATATTTCAATTTTTCTTTTTTAATAAATCTGCAAAAATGTCAACAATTCTGTGTTTTTCTGTCAATATGGGGTGCTGTGTGTACATTAATGAGGAAAAAAATTAACTTAAATGATTTTAGCAAATGGCTGCAATATATCAAAGAGTGAAAAATTTAAGGGGGTCTGAATACTTTACGTCCCCACTGTATATAGAGCAGGTATATTACCTTGTAGCAACAAGCGTTGACAAAACTTACATGTGTGAATGAGCCCTACGCATTTGACCACAAGGTGAGGCTGGTTCAGACATCTTCAACTCATGCATGATGATGAGAGGCCATGCACAATAAAAACGGGACGTTTAGATTGCTAGCTCTTCTGGAAAGACTTTTTCATGCTAGTTAATAGAACATATGAATTGGCATTCTTTTAATTGTATTTTGGTTTTTACATCATACATAACACAATAATTCAGTCCATAGACATTGTTTCTTATGGCAAGTCCTGATGAAGGGAATGTTTCTGGACTCCTGAAAAGCGTTGGATTCCTCTTTTTGATTTTTCTCTCTGACTCTTTACCGGAATTAAAATGTATGTGGAATATTATTATATAACCTTATATTTGCTGGTCCCTTCTGGCGATGGTAGAACCTACAAAAAAATGCCATTTTTTCTTTGCACATTGTGTTCAGCTGTTGACAATGTTATTTTTTTTATTATTATTGCAGTATTAAGGCTTGCACATGTGGGATAGTTTTCCTATGAAATTGTTATGTTCTTTATTATGGTTGGAAAAACAGTTTTGGAAGTGGCGACATTCTAGAAGGGTTTTTATCTGCTTGTGTAGTATGTTGTATGATGGGAAAAAAAGGGGTAGATCCAAGGCAAGTTTCAGGTTAATGTGGCTACTGTTCCAAGTTTACTCCGAAGGTGGCGAGAGCCGAGTCCTCCAGACAAATGAATGTTGGAAACGGATTGGCTGTTATAGGTGTCTATATTTTTATTTTTATTTTTTAAGCTGGATTCATACCTTTCCATGTGGGTTTTCATGGCATTTTGAAATGCGTTCTCAACAATCATTCATTTTAATTCCAATGCCATCAATAGGCCCCTCCGATGCATCAGAAAACAGACATTGGACATCGACTCACCATATAACAATGGCTTACTTGTGCACATGCACTGCAGCCTGTGCATTAAAATGCATAGGGTCGCTTAAAGAGACCCTGTCAATAACCTAAAAGGTGCAGGTCAAAGGACAATAAATATACAATTAATGGTGCACTTATTCAGCAATATAAATAAATCCTATAAAATGTCTATCTTCACAACTAAAACAAAAATAATAAAGTGAAAACCATCAAAAAAAGTCCACATAATGAAAAAAGTCCAACACTTGTGATGATTCTTAGATGAGTGGATGTCCCTCACACTTGCATGTATGTAATACAATTTGTGCCCCAAATTGATGGATGTGCAAACACCAAACACCTCTGAGTAAATTGGCTGCTCACCTCAAACGAAGACCCATATGGGTCTAATCAAGCCTTGTGTATAAATAAAGGGGATCTTCAATCACCAGGAATGGTAATTACCAGAACTGGTGTTTCTGATGACTGAAGATCCCCTTTATTTATACACAAGGCTTGATTAGACCCATATGGGTCTTCGTTTGAGGTGAGCGGCCAGTTCACTCAGAGGTGGATGGTGGAGAGACACCACAAGAAGTAAATCTTCCCAAAGCAAGAAGAAATCCCCTTTAGACAGTCGCCACCAGAACAGGTGGAAGATTAGATTGGACAATTTCCCTCTATTCATGTTCTGGTGGCATCTAACATTTAGGATTTTCCATCACTTTCTGTACCGGCGACAATGGTCATGGGGCAATCGGAGAGGGTAAACCTTGCCAATGGGGACACAGATGACAATAAAACCTGACAGAGGTTTCTGCTTAACACCTCACCCTGGAGAGCTTGGGAGACAACAATAGCCATGGTTCCCCTGATAACACTGGAAGCCGATTGACCAAGTTGGCAGCAACCACAATACAGGAACTACTAATGTAATTGCCTATCTAGGGCCCCAGAATTATTCTCCTACTATCAACGAACTTGAGATACTAGTGAAATGGACCTACCACACTACAGAGGGTAGTGGTCTATGTTCTGTTCCTTTGATAGCCATTGTTCCCCTAATAACACTGGAAGCCTTCAGCCGCTTGATAGCCAGGTTTTCACCAGTCCGATTACAGGAACTACTAATGTAATTGCCTCTCTAGGGCCCCAGAATAATTCTCCCACATTTGAGCAACAAAAGAGACTAGGGAAATTGACTTACACTTCTGAGGGAGCCAGTCTATAGGTTCCTTCGATAGCCATGATTCCCCTGACAACACTGGAAGCCATCAGCAACTTGATGGCATGGTTAATGCTGCTACTTCTGACCAATGTGAGATACTAGGGAAATGGACCTACCACACTATTGATGGATCCGGTCTATTTGTCTCGTTGATAGCCATGGTTATCCAAATAACACTGAACGCCACTTGATGACCAGGCTGGTACCAGCCCTAATACAGGAACCACTAATATAATTGTCTATCTAGGACCCCAGAATTATTCTCTTATTATCAACTAACATGAGATACAAGGGAAATGGATCTACTATACTACTGAGGGAGCCAGTCTATAGGCTGTCCCTTCACTAGCCATGGTTCTCCTAATAACACTAGAAGCCATCATCCACTTGATGGCCAGGTTGACACCAGCCCTAATGTAGGAACTACTGATGTATTTGCCTATCTGGGGCCCCAGGGAGACGGGCTATAGTCTGTCCCATTGATAGCCATGGTCCCCCTGATAACACCGAAAGCCATCAGCCACTTGATGACCAGGTTGGTATCAGCCCTAATACAGGAACTAATAATTGCCTAGCTAGAACTCCAGAGTTATTCTCCTATCGACCAACATGAGATCATGAGATACTAGGGGAATAGACCTACCACACTACTGATAGAGCCGATCTGTAATCTGTCCCTACAATAGCCCTGGTTCCCCTAATAAGCCATCAGCAACTTTTTGACCAGCTTGGTGGGAACTGCTAATGTATTTGCATATCCAGGACCCCAGAATTACTCCCATACTATCGACCAACATGAGATACTAGGGAAACGGACCTACCACACTACAGAGGGAGGTAGTCTATAGTCAGTCCTGTTGATAGTCATGGTTCCCCTAATAACACTGAAAGCCCCTTAAGCCACTTGATGACTAGATTGGACCAGCCCTAATGCAGAAACTAATAATGTAACTGCCTATCTAGGATCCCAGAATTACTCTCATACTGTCGACCAACATGAGATACTAGGCAAATGGACCTTCCACACTACTGAGGGAGCAAGTTTTATAGTCTGTCCCTTTTGACAACCACGGTTCTCCCAATAATGCTAGAAGCCATCAGAAACTTGATGGACAGGTTGGCACCAAACCTTATGTTGGAATTACTAATGTATTTGCCTATCTAGGGCTCCAGAATTGTGCTCCTACTACTGACCATCATGAGATACTAGGGAAATGGACCTGCCACACTAAGTGCCGCAGCACAAAGTGCTTTTCTGATGCTGTAAGGTGCTCATGTCCAACTGGTGAACTCTACATCTGTGTACCTGTATAGGTCGGCTGAGTGCGTTCCAGTAGCCGCCCCCCCAAAATATTTTCTCTGACTGGACCATTTTATGAATGAGTGGAATAGGCCTTCAATGATAGACTAAGGTCATACTTATTGAAACCCTAGCTGTATTAAAGTGCTCTGAAAGTACCGCAGAATGGAGTCAGTTTTCCTTGATAGGTTTTCCGGTTAGAGTTTTAGTGGATTGATTTTTTTTTTTTTTTTGTGGAAACATCCGTCTCATTTCTCAAAAAAAAAAAATCAACGTTGAAGGAGCCAAACCAAACTCAGGCAAAGCCACTATCATATATCGGACTCAGCGTCTAGGGGACAGCATTCAGCTGTGTCTGCCGTTAAAGCTAACCTGCAGTCAAACAGCTAAAAAGATAAAATACGTACACCATATGGGATCTGCTTTGCCAGCCAAAGCATTTGTGTTTGTCCATCCAGTCCTGAATTTTTTACAGTACTGCGACACCACACAGTTCTGTCTGGCAGGGCAGGAGGCTTGCGTGTTTGTTTTCTGCTTCAGTTCAGTAACACTTACAGGTCTGGCGCTTCCCCCAGCCTGTGAGTGGACAGTGAAAGGAGAAGCAGCAGGCTGATGAGCCCATCACTCTATCACTTTGCTTACTCCTCCTATCAGCATGCTCTTTGTTCGCACGTGATCACTGCAGCACACCTGATTTTCTCCTTGTGCTGCTTCTCTCTCCACCAGTCTGAGCTCTGCTGATTCAGGGGGTTCAAGAGACTGATGCCAGGTCACATCTTGGTACTTGCAAGGCATGCTTACATTAAAAAAAAAAAAAAAGATTGATGACTGATGAGCTCATCGCTCTGTCTTTCTTCTTTTCTCTCCTATCAGCGTACTTCTTGCACTGAAGCACAACTTATTGATGCCTAGTGCTGCTTCTAGTATAAGCTCTGCTGTAAAGTAGTCTGTAAGAGGCTGATACCAGGTCAAATATAGGTGCTTACACTGTTTACATAAAAATAATATATTTAAAGGTAATTAATAGGACATGTGAAAAGAATACCCTAGACTTTGCTGTATAGATGACAGGTTCACATTAATGCATCAAACTGTTATATTGTAGTTGAAGTATGGATCCCAGACTTCTTGTTTTTTCGGTCTATCCAGTTTTCTTTGCAGGAACGCCCACCTCTTCGGCTGCCAGCATACCTTATTCCTCCGGTAATGGAATCTAGCATCCCTTTCCAGCTTGCATTGTTAGCGTGAAAGGCCTGTGGCTTTGTAGAGTAAGCTGTGTTGTATTTCAAGTCCTTGGATGGCAGCCAACCTGAGTCCAGGTGTGCGTGTTTTAATACATGCCACCATGAGCGCCGATCTGGAGCGCCTCTTCTGTATGACCTGTCAGGATAAAGGGTCCTATGGACCTTATGCAGTTATGACTTTTTCTTTCACTCCTCTGGATCAGCTGTGGGTATAGGTTGCTGTTTATGGAGGTTTTCTAATTATAATTTTTTTTTTCTATTGGTTAAACTAGATGACTTACTACTGTTTGCATTTTCATGCCCGCTGTGGGGTGCACAAGAACAAAACACCAAAGTGAATCATAAAAGTGCACGTGAACATACACACTAGGGTTGTGTCAAATGGTCCCTGCCCGAAGAGGAAGGATTCCTCCCTGTTCCCTCGGGGTGCAAGACTCCTGACAGTAGAGAGACACTCTCCGGTCCACCTAGCCCAAAATCCTGGTGGACCTAGCTCTGCATGACCAAGCAAAGCCGACCAACGAGTACTGAGTGGTAGGCTCTCCCAAAGAGATGACTATGTAACTGTAAAAAGAGAAATGATTTCTGCATGAACACCATTTTTCCCCCAGATGACTAACTATGTATTTTTCAAGTCTGTGGTGTAGTGCACAAAAACAAAACGCCAAAGTAAACCAAAAAAGTGCAAGAGAACATACACATTAGGGTTGTGTCAAATGGTCCCCTCCTGAAGAGGAAGGACTCCTTCCTGGCGCCCCAGGGTGCAAGAGTCCTGATAGAGGTAAGGAACACTCAGGTCTACCTAGTTAAAGGCCTGGTGGACCCCGCTCCTCATGATCAACAAGCTGATCAACGAGTACTAGGCGGGAGGCTCTCCCTAATGACAAACTATGTAACTGTGAAAGAAGCAATAACTTTTGGGTGAACACAATTTTTCCCCTGTTGGCTTGTATCTCAGAGCGCCACCTCAACCAAAAACCCTACTTGGATAAAGTGAGGAAGGCTTAAAATTTTTGTCAGGATTTATTTTTTTTTTTTATCGTTTATAATAGATGACTGACTATTTTTTTAAGCCTGCAATGTGGTGCACAAAAACAAAATGCCAAAGTGAACCAAAAAAGTGCATGTGAACATACACACTGGGGTTGTGTCAAATGGTCCCTCCCGAAGAAGAAGGACTTCTCCCTGATGCCCCGGGTTGCAAGAGTCCTGAAGGGGGTAAGGCGCACTTGGGTCTACCTAGCCAAAAGGCCTGGTGGACCCCGCTTCTCATGATCAACTGAAGCCGACCAACGAGTACTGGGAGGGAGGTTCTCCCAAAGAGATGATTAACTATGTACAGGAACTGTGAAGGGAGCAAAGATGCCTGGGTCAGCACCATTTTTCCCTTGTTGGCTTGTATCTCTGTGCCCCACAGTCATACAGTTTGACAAGGAAAGCAAACTTGAAGGTGTTTGAGCAAAGGGGGAATGTTGACTCGATACAAGAAGTCAGGAGTGAGCGTGATTCTCAGATATGGGAGGGTAGGATACTAGAGAAATAGGAACTGGGCATGAACTGACTGAAGGACAAGAGAGAGTGATGATCACAGCGGTAGACTTCACAGCCTGATAGGGTTGCAAAGTTGGAAATAAGCTCCATGAGGATAGGAAGAGAAATGTGTGAAGAAGTAAAGTATACTAGTATGTCATCCACAAAGAGTAGTCTTATGGTGAATTCCAGCAATTTCAAGACCCCTAATATCAGGGTGATGATGAATTTGAGGGGCTCTAGTGTTAATATAAAAAGTATGGACAACAGTGGGCAGCCCTGGCGTGTGCCCCTGCAAATTGAGGACAGTTGAGATTCAATGCCATGATGGTCGCTGATGGAGTGTCGCAAACCACCTTGACCCAATGTAGGAAGTCCATGCCCAGGTTCCATCTGTGCAGGGCTTTAAGCAAATTTGAACAAGATGACATATCAAATGTCTTGCGCATATCAAAACTATTTTATTTTGTAGAGGGTGCTTTAGTGTAGCCAACACGTTTCAGGGGTACATGCAGACCTACTTTATCCTGGCCCACATGTAACGCTAAAACACCGTGGCCATATCTGAGAAATTCCTGAGATTGGGGGTGGAGTAGGGTGCAGGGCTATGCAAAAAGTGTACCAAATTTTGAGTGTGGTCAAATTGTGTTTAAAGTGGGAGGGGCTTAAGCAATATGTCTACAGAATCTACAGACCATTCCAGTGCTACTAACAGTGCACCTGGCTCCCACCTCTCCACCATTCCAGTGTTGGTTGTAGGTGGCTGTCAAGTGCAGTGTCACTGGCTTGGTGGAGAGGTTGGAGCCAGGTGCACTGTGGTTATACCATTTCAAAGACACAGACAGTGCTTCATATTTGACATCTACCTACCCCCCCCAAACACCACCATTTTGGTGAAACTTCTAATGCATCTGGCTGCCACCAGGTAATTGACCCATTTTCCTAAATCCCTTGCTGGCCAGCCAAAACCCTCTGCTTGCCCACTATAGCCACACCCTGAGCTACAGTCGGCATCCCTCCCCTGCTGAGCCCTTACCTGGTTAATGGTGGTGCCCCCACTCAACCTGATCAGGAAGTGCCACTAGTGGCCACGCTCCCAGAGACCTCTGGTCTCCTTTGTCTCTACCTGACTATTCTACTCCCGCACAGCACCCATACCACCTCCTCTCAATGGATTTGCCATTGCATAATAGTGGACCCCTTCCTCCTCTTCTCTCTGTGGTGGCGCCGACTCACAGCCTAAACAATCGCTGCATTTTTTAACATTCTGCATCTCTGAGATAGGAATTCTGGAGGTTTAATGCTTCCAGTAATGACTCCTAGCTAAGAAAAAATTGTCAATTCCGGAAAGTTCCCAGGTATGATGATGATCATTCCTGAGATTATTCATTGATAATAAATTGTATTTGAACTTGTTAAACTTTCTGCCACCATCCTTTTCTTTACTTGAAGATTAGACCTAGTAGGTCATCATGGTACACCAGAGAGCTGCCAAGGCATGTTAGGCATCCACAGAACCATTCTGGACACTTATCAAAGTATTGGTTGTGTCCAGGGCTCCACCTTCCTTACTTCAGGATTCTATTGCTGTTCTTGACACCACTGGGAAGGTTTTCCTTCATTCCCTGTCCCTGCCTGTGACACCAGGGACACCAATGGGTGTATTGGTTGTCACGAGAACAGGAAAGCGCAGCCAGTAAAAAAAATGTTGTTACAGATTCCAATGGTTCATCGTTCTAAAAACTTGTGTTGGTCTCCTGTTGAAGAGATTTCTCATCACTTCCTGTCCTAAAAGGGAAGTTGGGCAAAGTCTCCCCAAACAGGGACACGGGCAGCAACATGGGAAAAAAAACCTGATGAAGGTTCTAACCCTTTCCCAACCTATCCAAAATAACAGAAGTTTTGTCTACGTTTTGGGTTTTAAAGGAAACTATAAGGGCTTGTTCACAGTGGCCCTTGAGTGGCGGTAAAACCCCACGTTTTTGACTGCCCACCAATTGCTCCCCCTTTAGCTGCAGAGGCAGCCACAATTCTTTTCTTCATGGCCATGCAGGAGATACACCCCTTGATGCTTTGGGCTGGTGTAGCTTCTGACAAACGTACCCCAAGAGAAGCAGGAATTATACCGCCTGCAAGGGCCCCACATCAACATGCGATGTAGTGCAGGGTTTAACCAGGCAGTGAGGAGATGATAAAATGCCTCCTCACCACTTGTTAAATGCTCTTTGAAGAACGCTTCAAACTCAGCTCGATCTTCAGAGATCAAGGCACGTGTGAACGAGGCCTTACTGGGGATGTATGGAGGCTGCCGTTACTCATCCTGGATTTTGAAAAAAGATTGTTGCCGGCTGTTGTGTTGATTCATTGGATTCAGTCCTTTCTGAGAAGTCAGTAACCTTTACTAAGGTGTGTTTCCTTCATATGCACAGTTTGCTCTGAGATTTAAAGTTTGTCAGAAGCTATTGTTTCAGTTTTGCTTGTAGTGTATAGGTGTTAGAACATCCATTGGGTATTTATTGCTGGCTTTGTACCTCCTGGGGAGATTTTCCCTCTGCATTTGTTCTGGTGACCACTTTGCACCAGGATTATAAGGGAAGAAAAGTCTAAAATTTTGAGTTGTCACCAGAACAGAAATAGCAGGGAAATCTTCCCATGGTGGCACTTGTTCTGGTGACAGCTGTCTAGGAGGGGATTTCCCGCACTTTGGAGAGATTTCCTCTTACTTCCAGTCGGGTCTACAGGACAGGAAGTGGAGGGATACCTCTTAAATAAGGCACAGGGGCAAAAAAAAAAAACAAAAACACAGGAGTTTTCAATTTTACCCTACCCTATCCAAAATAAAAGTTTTGGCTACTGGATATATTTTACATTTTACAGTGCATCCAGAAAGTATTCACAGTGCTTCACTTTTTCCACATTTTGTTATATGACAGCCTTATTCCAAAATGGATTAAATTCATTATTTTCCTCAAAATTCTACAAACGATACCCCATAATGACAATGTGAAAGAAGTTTGAAATCTTTGCAAATTTATTAAAAATAAAAAACAAAAAAAATCCCATGTACATAAGTATTCACAGCCTTTGCCATGACACTCAAAATTGAGCTCAGGTGCATCCTGTTTCCACTGATCATCCTTGAGATGTTTCCACAACTTGATTGGAGTCCACCTGTGGTAAATTCAGTTGATTGGACATGATTTTGGAAGGCACACACCTGTCTATATAAGGTCCCACAGTTAACAGTGCGTGTCAGAGCACAAACCAAGCCATGAAGTCCATGGAATTGTCTGTAGACCTCAGAGACAAGATTGTATCGAGACACAGATCTGGGGAAGGGTACAGAAAAATGTCTGCAGCATTGAAGGTCCCAATGAGCACAGTGGCCTCCATCATCCATAAATGGAAGAAGTTAGGAACCATCAGGACTCTTCCTAGAGCGGGCTGCTGGCCAAACTGAGCGATCGGGGGAGAAGGATCTTAGTCAGGGAGGTGACCAAGAACCTGATGGTCACTCTGACAGAGCTCCAGTGTTTCTCTGTGGAGAGAGGAGAACCTTCCAGAAGAACAACCATTTCTGCAGAACTCCATCAATCAGTCCTGTATGGTAGAGTAGCCAGACAGAAGCCACTCCTCAGTAAAAGGCGCATAACAGCCCGCCTGGAGTTTGCCAAAAGGCACCCCGAAGGACTCTCAGACCATGAGAAGCAAAATTCTCTGGTCTGATGAAACAAAGATTGAACTCTTTGGCCTGAATGGCAAGCGTCATGTCTGGAGGAAACTAGGCGCAGCTCATCACCTGGCCAGTATCATCCCTACAGTGAAGCATGGTGGTGGCAGCATCATGCTGTGGGGATGTTTTTCAACGGTAGGAACTGGGAGACTAGTCAGGGTTGAGGGAAAGATGAATGCAGCAATGTACAGAGACATCCTTGATGAAAACTTGCTCCAGAGTGCCCTGGGGCAAAGGTTTATCTTCCAATAGGACAACGACCCTAAGCACACAGCCAAGATAACAAAGGAGTGGCTATAGGACAACTCTGGGAATATGCTTGAGTGGTCCAGCCAGAGCCCAGATTTGAACCCGATTTGAACATCTCTGGAGAGATCTGAAAATGGCTGTGTACCGACGCTCCCCATCCAACCTGATGGAGCTTAAGAGGTCTTGCAAAGGGGAATGGGAAAAACTGCCCAAAAATAGGTGTGTCAAGCTTGTTTTTTATTTTTAATTAATTTACAAAGATTTCAAACAAACTTCTTTCACATTGTCATTGTGGGGTATTGTTTTGTAGAATTTTGAGGAAAATTAATTTAATCCATTTTGGAATAAGGCTGTAACATAACACAATGTGGAAAAAGCGAAATGCTGTGAATACTTTCCGGATGCACTGCAAGTCCCACTTTAAATTAATTTCCATTTGATGAGTGGATATACTTTTTTATACTTTTATCCATTGTATTGTAAAAAATGTGTCATAACTAAGTATACTGTATGTGTGATCTAAATAAATAAATATGTGTGTGTATATATGTGTGTGTGTGTGTATATATATATATATAAAATATAATATGTCAGAATTTTTTCTTTATTATGTGTCTGTGATCTACTATTTTATTTGCTAAAAGATCTCTGAAAATTCCTTCACCCTTGAGACGTGTTTGCGAGCCGGCTAATGGGGGTGTAGGTTACCACGTGAAAGCAAGGCCCGGCTAATCCCGTGTAGGCCTCATCCATGTTCCTATAATGGAGATCTGGCTGCTGGATTATAGCTCTCACAATCTGTGGTGCTCGGCTCTGCCTTTCTGTATATATTCTCCAAAGATCTCGAGGAACATGTAGGTGGAGAGTCACGCCGCGCAATTCAGGGAGGATTATGGGAAAGTAGAAACCTCAGGCGGGGGGGAAGTTAACTCTCCAGGGTCTATGAGAAAGCTTTCCTTTCAGCTCGGAGGCTGTGTATGAAGCAGCTGCGAAAACAGAGAGGCTTAGCTGTGAGACCATTAAGCTGGTTAAAAAAAATATATACAAAAACATATACAGTGTTATATATATATATATATATATATATATATATATATATATATATATATATATATATATATATATATTATATCATGTATGTATGATCTTTCACCATTTCATACATTTCATAGAAATCAATGCATTACATACAACAACCCTAATGAGAACTATTAGGGTTACGTTAAAAATAGATGTAGACCCTTTTAGTTTGCTAAAGCACTGTGTGTACCATAAACAATTAATACTTTTGTATTAAAATTCTTGTTACCATTTTCATCCTTTGCCACATGTCAGTGATGCTGATCTCCTGCTGCCTCTTTGCGGTCTGTCTACATTGTAACCATATCTCAGTGCATGTTTCCTGATGGTGACAACAAAGAACGATGCCTGCGCAACCTCCCAACTTTTGAACTTGAGGGACACTTTGGGAAGTGTTGACGTCACAGCGCTAATCCTAATCCTCTTCTAGTTCAAAACCCCCCTCCTGGCACAATTCCTCCATCCAGAAATTGCCTCCAGCACAAATCCTAGCTCACCCCCCCCCCCCAGCATAAATTCTCTCACCCCAGCATAAATCTAGTTGTACTTCCTCTTCCCCAAGTCGTTGCATTTTTCCCAAAATGCACGTGAAGGACAAAAACTTATAGTCCTCAATGTTGACCCCCTAGTGCAAATCCTCACCCACTTCTAGCACAAATCCTCCATTACCAAATTTCCCCCCAGCACAAATTCCCAAATCCACCCCAAATCCCCCCTCCCAGCATTAATCTTTGTTACACTTCCCCTTCCCCCAAGTCCTTGTGTTTATCCCAGTCCCTAAAACTTACAGACCTCAATGTTGACCCCCTAGTGCAAATCCTCACCTCTAGTACAAGTCCCCCCCCTCCCAGCACAAATCTTCCATCCCCAATCCCATTTGCCTCCAGCACAAATCCTCGTATTCCCCCCCAAATCCCCCCTCCCAGCCTAAATTCTCTCACCCCAGCACAAATCTTTGTTGTAACCCCTTTCCCCAAGTCCTTGTGTTCACCCCAGTCCCTAAAATTCACAGACCTCAATGTTGACCTCGCTAGTGCAAAGCCTCACTTCTAGCATAGGTGCCCCTCCCAGCACAAATCTTCCATCCCAAAATTGCCTCCAGCACAAACAAATCCTTGTATCCACCCCCCCCAAATCCCCCCCTCCCAGCCTAACTTACAAACCTCAGTGTTGACCCCCTAGTGCAAATCCTCACCCACTTCTAGAACAAATCTTCCATTCCCAAATTGCCTCCCAGCACAAATCCTCCTCCCCCAAATTGCGTAAGTCCTCGTATCCCCCCTCCCAGCCTAAATTTTCTCACCCCAGCACAAATTTTTTGCTACAACCCCCTTCCCTCAAGTCCTTGTGTTCGCCCCAGTCCTTAAAACTTACAAACGTCATATTCTCAGTGCCAGGAGAAGTTCTTCCCAGGTTACTTCTCGTGTGTTTCATGTAGTACATCAGAGCCGAGGAGGAGCCTAGGGAAAGCTTCCCTCAGCTCTGATGTTTTTTGTTATGAAAGTGAGAGATTTTGGTTGCTGCAGTAGCTGGGGATTGCAGTGTCGAGGACCCAGGTCACATTTTAGTAAGTGCGGGAAATGTGCCCTGGATGCCCTGCTGCTGCCACAATGTAAATTAGTGGAACCAAGTGCTGGAACTGTTTCCAACATTGGTCTCCAGAAAACAGCCCGGATCATGCGGGCCTGTCCCAGAAATTCAACAAAATCTCGGGACGGTTGGAAGGTATGATAATGTGTTTTGGAATAGCAGTTGCAGTCTTCATCGGAAGCCCATGTGATAGGGTGACATGTATCGAACAGACATAAACTACTTTCAATGATATATTTAACAGACCAAAAGGAAACATATAAGAGAAGTTAGGTTTACAGTACATACACTTGGTATATGCTTCCAGGGGTCTCCTTGTCTCCCGTTATATCATTCAGGTAGAAATGTATCATATTATGTATTACTAGTCTTTGGGAAGCGCCAGCTGTTTTTCTTTATTGGCCATCGTGACATTTGAACAGAGCAGACCCTCTGTTTGCGTGAACTCCTTCAGCTAATGGGTTAAAGGATATATATGGTTTGCTTTCTTTATTCAGTTTACGTCCCACAAAGGAAACAAAATATCTATGCTATGCCTCATAAATTGCGTTACTGGTATTTTCTTATTTCCGATAAACAAGTCTACGAATACCAGCAAATCCAGACGTTCTCTCTCTCTCTGAGCTTTTATCCGATTTAGGTTTTAAATGCTCTGTATACAGATGCTCTGTGATTTAATTTAATCGCTGGACTTGAAATTATTAGATTTATCATGTTATATGGAGGGATTACAAGCCTATTTGGAGGCTAAATTTACCCAAAAAAATGATTTCTTTCATAATGCATCAGCTGCTATTATATCTCAGAATACAATACAAATAAGTCCCCAGTCCCTTCTGCTGTAGCCTACAACATCTGGTAGACAGGCTCACCCCCAGTCATGAAATGAGGAACATCCTGGTATAAAGAGTTAGGAGTGGACATGGTGGGGAGAGTGGATTGTGGTTTTGGTTATCTAAAGCAATTTATGGATATTTTGGCCAGCATCTTTCCATCAATGGAAGAAATCAGTTTTGGGTACACTTGCCCATAGAGGGTTCATAGCTGAATATGGAGGTAGGGCAGGGGGCTGTAAATTTTGCTCATGTAAGATGTCCGTAACTATAAGGAAAATAGGACACTAATGGTGGGGCATATACTGTAAATGAATGAGATTATGACTATTGCGAACGTTCTGCTTTACTATTTTAAAGGTTTCATGACGCTGTTACCTTACACCAGTATAGTGCTAACAAATTCTGTCAAGGAGGTGGGTAAGCTCTTCAGAAAATCACTGAGACACCAAACTCCACCACAACTGTCATTCAGCACCTCAGAGTATCACAATGTCACCACAATCCACTACAACTGTCATTTAGCACCCCAGAACATCGCATAACATCAGAGACCACATTAACTGTGATTCAGTACCTTAGGATATTCGAGTGACACCAATGACCCCCCCCCCCAACAATTGTCATTGGACAACTCAGAACATTTCTGAGATACCAGAGTTCACCACAACTGTCATTCAACCCCAACTCCTTGCCACAACTGTCATTCAACACTTCAGAACATCACTGAGACATCAAAGTCTACCATAATTCTCATTCAGCACATCAGAACGTCTCTCTGATGCTAGGCTGCACCACTGCTGTCATTAAGCACCTCAAAACATTGCTGTGATATTAAACTCTACCACAACTGTCATTTAGTACCTCAGAACATCACTCTAATATCAAACTTCATCACAACTGTCATTCAGCACCTCTAAACATTGCGGAGACACCAAGTTCCACCACAGCCATCATTTAGCACCTCAGAACATCACTGTAACATCAAATTCCAAAACAACTGTAATTTAGTGCCTCAGAGCATTGCTAAGACGCCAAAGTCCACCATTGCTGTCATTAAGCACCTCAGAACATCACTGTAACATCAAACTTCATCACAACTGTCATTCAGCACCTCTAAACATCGCAGAGACAACAAGGTCCACCACAGCCATCATTTAGCACCTCAGAACATTGCTGAGACACCAAGGTTCACCATTGCTGTCATTTAGCACCTCAGAACATCGCTGTTACATCAAACTCCATTACAACTGTCATTCAGCACCTCAGAACATTGCTGCAACACCCAAGGCCACCACAGCCATCATTTAGCACCTCTGAACATCGCTGAGATACCAAATCCCACCACAACTGTCATTCAGCACCTCAGAACATCACTGTGGCACCACACTTCACCCCAACTGTAATTTAGCACCCCAGACGCCCACCTCTGCCTTCCCATCTTGTCTCCTGTACAGCCTATGAATTTCACCAAGACTCCAGGGGCATTTTAATAATTCAGTGAGAGTTTGATGATCTGCAAAGTGTGGCAACCCAAAGAAGCCAATCAGATGTTGCTGTGATAATTTGGTATGGGTTACAACTCTTGACCTTTGCCCTTCATGTTGCTAAATTAGCTTTTTATTGGCCATTGAAGGACATCTTTTGCTCTATGAAGGATTAGTGCAGGCTCTCAGTTCTGTCATCCATGGCTGATCTCTGAGTATGACGCTCCCGGGCTGAAACATTCCCACGTGTATCTTACTTAATCCATATGTAAAAGCCTCTTTGCGCTTGGATGACATCACCTGTCAACCAGGCTATAGATAGTTACACTTTGCCTCCTCTTTCATGTGACCTACTTACTAATGGATGTCAGTCCAATTCCTTGATGTTAGCACTACCGAAAAGTATACTTCTGAGTGCCATGGGCACTGAGTGGTTAGGATGGTTGCAGACAGGCTCACTAGTGGTAATGATAACAAAAAAGTAGGGAACACGATTATCCATTGCATGAGAAAAGAAGGCAAAATAATTTTCAATCTTGCTAGAAAATAATCTCTGCAGAGGAGTTATTTCAGTTTTTTTTTTTGCTAGCAAAAGTAATCGTTTACCTCTACTGTAGGCGTAAGTTGCTGTGTACAAAAAAATCTAAAAACATAGGGATAGGCAATTGAAAAAAACACAAGCATTTATGTAATGCAGTACTTAGATAATCCCTACGTAACTATGTGGGAAGCTGGCTCCCACACCATTATATAGCCAAACATATGTGGACGCCCCCCAAATTATTGCGTTCAGATGTTTCCAGTGAAGGGTACTATTGATTCGACCGCATACAAAGACCGTTTCAGACCAGGGTTTCTGAACCAGGGTGTAGGTTGCTAGGGGTGCCTTGAGCAATGGGCAATTTCTTCCTGTTACAGTAGATAAGTTCCCAATGACACCATTGATCTTTTTAGCTATCTATAAGGGGGTAATTCTTCCCAATGATGTGGGAAAAGGAAGTGTAAGGAACATTCTTCCCACTGACCATCACACTAATGTTTCATGAGTTGTAGATATAGTAAGTTTTAGCAGGGGTTTCTTAAGACAAGAAAGTTATTTCAAGGGTTCCTCCGTTTTGAAAAGGTTGAGAAAGGCTGTTTTAGACAATTGTGTGCTTCTAACTATGTAGTAACAGTCTGACGAAGGCCCGCTTCACGAAGACATTGTTTGACCATTTTGGTGTTGAGGAACTTGAGTGGCCTACACGGAGTCCTGATCTCAACCGTACTGAATGCCATTGAATTGGAACTCCCATTGTTAGCCAGGTCCACACTGCAAAATCTCCCCTGCAAAATCTTGTAGAAAGCCTTCCCAAAAGAGTAGAGGCTGTTGTAACTTCAAAGGGGAAGGCCATTGGATTTGGAATGGGATGTTCCCCAATCATATAGGTGTAATGGTCAGATGTCTACAATTTTTGGCCTTATAGTGTATATCAATATCCTTCTCAGACAAAAATGTACCTACCTATGGTAAAGTTTAAAGATGAACCACAGGATTAAAGACGACCCCCCCCCCCCACAGCTCTCACTGGTTCCTCCCTCCGTGCTCCATCCATTGCAGGAGAGAGTAGTTATGTGAAGGCCAGAAGGAGAAACCAGTGAGACCTGCAAAGGAACCCAGGAGATCAACATCCCCAGAAGTGTTGGTTTCAGCATGGATGTTAGCAGAAGGTTTCTGAGCATCGGATCGGAGTTCAGAAGTATGGCTATCAGGAAAGTTATGCATTTACTTTTTTTTACAGGCCTGCCGTAAAGCAAAGTATTGGGTTAGACCCTCAATGTATTCCAAACATTTTTGATCTTAGAACAAGGGTAATGTACGTAGGAGGACTGTAGTAAAAAGACACCTCTGCCCTCTTATTCCGACGTACGCCATAGGCATGATCACATAGCTCTGTGTGAAATCATTTTTTTGCTTTTTTCACTGAACCGTTGTGGGGAAAAAGAACTGTAAATAATCTGTACTTATGAATATATTATCCCTTTAATTATGTAGCTGTGCTGCCCGTTGTGCCTGATGGCTGAATCAGATGAGTGGGAACTGTAATGACAATATCTCCTCCATTCACACTGACTGTTGGGTAAACTCCGCAGCCCCCTGATGGTGACTCATGCAAGGCATTCTGGGCTTTAGTGGGGCCTGGGCCTTCAGTCTCCTTTGCTGAAAATATACAGGCATGCAGTGGCCATGGTACTGAAGGTAAACTGCAAGCAGATAATAAAAACTCAACCTATATGTTCCTTTGAAAATGATTGTATTTTAGATACAGCTAGCTATTAATCTCCTGTTGTTTCATGTACAGCAGCACTCAGACTGGGAGAGGGAGGGGCAGGACTGGAAGGCAGTTGAGGCTTTGCATCATGCTGACAAGCGGCATGCCGATATAATGAGGGAGCAGAGTTGATGACTTATAGGGGGAGATTTACTAAAACTGGTGCAGCTATGCATGGTAGCCACTCAGCTTCTATCTTCAGTTCAATTAAGCTTTGACAATAAAACCTTGAAGCTGATTGGTTTCTGTGCAGAGCTGCACCAAATTTTGCATGCTCCGGTTTCAGTAAATCTCCCATTGTGTTGCTTCTCCTTTAGGCCTTGTGCACATGGGCACATTGCACCTATAGCATACAAACCGAGCATGATTTCGCACCTGGGACACACGGGTGGTCGAAATCAATGACAGGCTGAAAAATGCTTCGACTGTCCGCACATCTAAACGATATTAATGTATAGGGCTGTGTGCATACAAGAGCGTATGCCTTGAATATAGAAAGCCCCATTGATAAAATTGATGATGACTGTGACCTCTACCTGAATATCTCAGAATTTTGTGCAGCAGAGACAGCCACGAATTACACTTGTTAGGAAAAAGACGTTTTTTGGCACGCTCGAATTCCTGATTATGTGCGTGACCTGATCGGAAGTCATCTTCCGTTCTCACCAACGATAAGTAACAGGCGCACATTCCAGAAGGACTTGTACTTGTTAGATAACATTTGCTGACAATTTCCAATCCACATGCTGAGTAACAGAAGCAAGCGGATGGAAGTCGCTAACTGCTGGCCGGGCTCCAATCCTGACACTGTTTGATGTCTCCAAAACTTTCTCACCACCCCCTGAGGTGAAGGAATCTTCTCTCCCTATCCCGGCTTATACGAAACATACTTTTTCTTTTCTTTTTTTTTTTCTGCATATAGATGGCTAGATAAAGCCCTTTGGAATTGTCTCTTTTGATTATTTTGTCTTTGATTTATTTAATGAAAAACAGCTTCAGTCTGACGTTCACTTCTGTTTTCTTTAAAAGCCATGCAATTTGTCTTGCATACATGGTGGTCATGCCCTAAATTACTTTCCTTCATGTCCAGAGTCTGTGGCCTCCTCCATACACTATTTTGTTTGATTATTCCCAAAGAAGCTAGATATGCTCTGCTTCACTGTCCATTTCCCAGCCTTCACACCCGCCAACAACGGTTAGCAATGTTTCTTTTCCTGGCAGCCAAACAAACTATAGCCAAAGCCTGGAAGAAGCACTCAAACTCCATACAGGAAGTTAAGTACCACATGAACCTCATGCATAATCCACAAAAAGACATCTAATGTCCTCAATGATTCTCAACCCAAATTTCTCAAGACACGGAACCTTGGCTTCATTATGCCCTGCCTTTCATCCCTTTTTTTTTTAAAAAAACAGAAATGTCCCACACAGGGGCCCAATCAAGGCTAACTGTGGCCTCCGCCACACAGCGTGCCCTTACAACCAAAGCATCACAAACTAACATAACCCATGTGTATATGTCTCATGCTATTATCTAAGGGGCCATTTTAATATCATACTCTTTGGCAGACGATAAACACAAGAGAAGATGCCCCCCACGCAACCAGTGTCAAACACCTACATAGGTTGCACAGAATCATCCGTAGTCATTCCGAAGCCATTTGGACCACACTTTGTCAAGCTTTTTAGGGTAGCCCCTATTACTATAGGTGTTAAGAGAATACCTGTAATGAGTGGAGGCCAATGGCTGACAACGTCAGACAAGCGAGAGATAGGACAGTCTGAATAGCTAGACCTATGATCAGTGTTGGGGTCACAAGCCAAGGTCGGTGCAGGAGAGGTTTTCGTAATTGAGGTCACAAGCCAAAGATCAATGCAGGAGGAGAGTTTCGTAGTCAGGGTCACAAGCCAAGGTCAATGCAGAAGGAGAGTTACGTAGTTGGGGTTACAAGGCAAGGTCGATGCAGGAGGAGAGTTTCGTAGTTGGGGGTCACAAGCCAAAGTCTTTCCAAACAGCAATAGAAGTAGCTCAAGTAGTAAGCAGGATCAGACCACAATAATCTGGCGACAGGAAGTGCAGAGGCAAGGCTTATATAGGAAGTTCATGGGAGGAGCAAGGAGTTCAAGGTTCAACAGTAATCAAGACACAAGGCAGGGTTTTCCAGTGGATCAGGCAGGATTGTCCAATGGATCAGGCAGGGAGCTGTCCTGCATCCCAGATAGCTCAGCAAGAAGAATCCATACCAGACACAGAAGAGGTCCCAAGCTCAAGCCCATGTCCTTACAATAGGTATCCTTATATAACGGTAATGCAGTGTTGTCTAGTGGTTGGGGGATTCGTTTTTTCCAAGCAAGAGTTATGGCTTTCCTTAAGTAAAACAGTAACCGCCCAAAAGGGTTTGTTCGGCCACTATGGGGGCCACCTCTTCCACGAAGCCCAAGACGCAGACACGTAAAGA
This sequence comes from Aquarana catesbeiana, assembly GCF_042186555.1. Classification (NCBI taxonomy): domain Eukaryota; kingdom Metazoa; phylum Chordata; class Amphibia; order Anura; family Ranidae; genus Aquarana; species Aquarana catesbeiana. Next base: position 188,613,692 of record NC_133336.1, read on the forward strand.
GGGAGAATGCAATTTCTGAGACCAGATGGATGATGCGGACAAGCCTGATATTGAGTAATAGCAGGGCAAGACCAAAATATGTGGGTGAAGTCTCCCAAATGATAAGAGCATCTCCAGCAACTCTGGGGGGGTGTCGGGTCCATTTTATGAACTTTGGATGGGGTGAAATGCGCTCTGTGCACAATCTTGAATTGAATAAGTCTATCCCTGAGAGAGACAAGATGCTTGAAGTGGAGGTCCCAAATATCCGATCAATCTTCCCCGTCAAGGTTGGGTATGTTAGCAAGCCATTTACTCCAGAGGGAGGCCCAATTGCGGGAGGCTGACCATGCAAAGATGATTGTATAACACAGACATTGGTTTTCCTGAACATTACCTTCCATCCCTTTAATCACCCCCTCTCTTGCTTCACTAGATTGAGCATGAGCTTCGTGGGGGTTTTCCTCCCCCAGTCTCCTCTCTTTCCCCAAATCTCTCCCTCTCCATGCTGCCCCCTTTCCCCTATCCCTCCATATTGACTTTCCTATCCAATGTTGACTCTTTGTAGAACATATATTCATTCTTATCGTTTGTGTGCAGAATTACTTAAATCAGATCTACCTGATTTGATTTAATGCCTTCTAATGCAATACCCCATGCGTAGGTGTAACAGTTATTATGACATTTTTAATTTTAATTCATCCAGTATAAATCCCTAAATTCTCTTTTTTATACTGTATTGTCCTCTGCCATTGGAAAAGTGTAACTCCAACCAAAACATTTCTTTCTAGTTTTGGATATAGTATGGACAAGGTTAGGACCTTTTAGAATGTTGTTATATCTGTATCACACAGCAAAGAGATTTCCAGGTACTTTCTGTGCCCAGAGACCCCACAGGAAGTTACAGCGTTCTATCCAAAATTAAGGGAAATCTCACCTTGGATAGCTGTCACCAGAACAGATGTCCTATTAAAAAAATTTCCCCTCATTGCCTCAGGAAAGAGGCAATCTTAGCACTCCAGCTGTGGTGAAACCATAGATCCCATCATACCTCTATCTGTGAGAGTTATGCTTAAGTCTTGCAATGCCTTCTGGAAGTTTTGGTTTCACCACAGTTGGAATCCCAAAGTTGACTATCCCTGCTCTAGTAGACCAGAAAGAGCAGTGGCACATCTGCAGAACTGTTGGCCTTCAATATGGCTTCTCAGCTATGGTTCCCCCGTAAATCACAACCCTGGCATTCTCATTGGCAGTTCTGGAAGTTTTCCATCTGCTTTAAGCTGAGCAAGCTGCCCAAGCTTCCATTCTCTTCACAGTTTTGAGCATCCAGTCATGGTTGAAACCACCATAATTCCAGTTCATAGACATTTTCAATTATTTCCTCCACAATTTTGTTTGTTTGGTCAAACAGAGCAGAAGCAGTCAAAACCAGAGTAAGCAGCTTGTTGTGGGCCCTCCAGTACCATGCAATTATTTTTCTCAAAGTCTGATGAACATCATCTGAAATTGCTACACATTTTTCATGGGTATGGTCAGCTCAAGACCAATTATGAGTACAGTACACATATAGGGATACCTGTACTGTAAATATTCATTACCTTCTTCAAGTACTTTTAATTTCTTCTTTTGCCCTTTCTTGCACCGTTGTTGGTTGGCATTGTGTCTGTAGATTTTGTATCATCTTCAGAAATGTCCAACGCGGTTCCTGTTTTTTAACGTGGTCTGCAAGCCATATAGCCATGTACTGCTACTATATACTGAACTGAAGTTACTGAAAACTAAAGTCTTTGGGGACTCTGTGCTTACCTCGTGACCAACTTTAAAGTTTCTAAAAAGGCAGAGGAATGGTAGAAAGAAGAAAGACCTTGCAAAGGCCAAGAAGCTTACATTAAGGGGACCCCAGTTCTTCTAAGAAATAAATTGTGGTTGTAGGTAGGTGGAGGAGCAATGGGGGAAGGAAGTTGAGAGGAACCTGGTTCCTCTATGATTTCCTCAGTCTCAGGGAGGCAGCTATCCAAGTGGAAGCTGATGCCCCATGTGACTCTGGTGGCCATCTTGAGTCAGGCAGAGTCCATTTCAGACTCTGGCTCCAGGGTTTGTTGCGCTTTATGCACGAAAGGGTCTCCGTCTGACAGGGACAGTAGAGATAGGGAAAGGTTCAGGAGGAGTAGGGACAGTGCAGGGTCCTTGTCTACCTCTCAGGAAGCCTTTCCTTTTGGGTGTGGACCAGCTAGGCTGCATTCTGCTCCTGGTGGCAGATGGGGTCGGCATCTTCCATTCTGCATAGTGCTGGTTCACAGCTGTCTCTGTTGTAAGTGTCTCTGGTCAGGTGTGCTCCCTGCTGGGCCTCCGAGGTGTTTTCAGAACTTTTCTACAATATAATGCCGCATACACATGGTCGGATTTTCCGACGGGAAATGTTCGATGGGAGCTTGTTGTCGGAAATTCCGACTGTGTGTAGGCTCCATCGGACATTTTCCGTCGGAATTTCCGACAAACAAAATTTGAGATCTGGATCTCAAATTTTCCGACAACAAAATCCGTAGTCGTAAATTCCGATCGTGTGTACACAATTCTGACGCACAAAGTTCCACGCATGCTCAGAATCAAGCAGAAGAGCCGCACTGGCTATTGAATTTCATTTTTCTCTGTGTCTTTTACGTCACCGCGTTCCTGATGTTCTGAATTTCCAACAAGATTTGTGTGACCGTGTGTATGCAAGACAAGTTTGAGCCAAAATCCGTCGGAAAAAAAACATGGATTTTGTTGTCGGAATGTGCGATCGTGTGTACGCGGCATTACTGTTACTGCCACACTTGGACTCTGTGTGTTTACTGCCCGACACACAGCACTGCACCTAGCTCTCAAGGTGAATTTGGATTAGGTGTCAAGCTTGGCTCTTTCTACAAGCCTGTGAGGCCACCCACCAAGTGAAAGTGACTCTGGTGCTTCAAAAAAAATGTAAAAAAAAGGTTTCCTGTAAAAAGAAGACTGTTAAAATGTGCCTTCTATCGACCAGTGAGTCCTTACTTCCCTGTCTTCAAGAGTTATGGCCTCTGCTAAAATCTTCAGAATCCAACACTTTTAGGTGTGTTCGATACCCAGTCTCATGCTGAGCCCTGTGGTTCCTGGTGGCAGGTGCAACCACCTATCGTGGTGGGGTTTACAAGCATCCAATGCTCCCGGAATTATTGGATGGTAAAGATTCTGAAGGAGCCACTTCTAATAACTAGAAAGGGAATTTGAGGATGCAGGAAGAGGCAGTTTTGGTTTTGGAAAATTGCATCAAATTGTGAGACAATTTCAAATGTTTTTTGATCACGTGTGAAACATTTGTCATATTTCTACTGCAGTGAAAACGTTGAGTTTGGCTTCTTGTTTAGACAGATCGTGCCGTGGCTTGTAGTTCTTTTGCGTCAGCTAAAGCCAAGGTCGTAGTGCGGCCCTGCATGGCACTATTACTTTGTATAGATCTTTCATTTGCTGTAAAAAGAGGAGGCTACACTGCTTACATCCCAATACTACTCTACCTTCTAGGTTTACATATGTAATGTATACACTTTGCAAACAGATACATGTGTAAATGGTGTTAAAAATAGACTAGGTCGGAGGCTCACCGCTCTGTAAACTTCAGTTCGAGGCGCAGGAGATATGTGTAGAAGTGTCTTCAACACTTAAAGGGTTAAGGCTTTTTTTTTTTTCCCTCCTTTTGCATTGGGGAACTTGAATCTGAAACAGGCCCTGAGGACTGTCTGACTGTGTAGACTGTTGGAGTGTCTGAGCTCCCAGGGGACAGATCAAGGGTTCCTATTCCTTTCCCCTGTGTGAAGTTATCATGGAGGCTTTTTTTTTTCTTCTTCTTCTTTCAGCAGCAGCTGTGGTCGCAATTATCGTATTGTATATCATTAGTGACAGAGTGCTGCTATAGGGCTTTGTACCTACTTTAGAGTTTTAAAAGTTGAACTTAAGTGACTTCATTTTGTTCCGGCAGTAGCAGCTTAACCTTGGAGGCAAGTGCTTTAAGTGCAGGAAGCTACTTTACATGCAGCAACAATGGTGGAAGAATACTTTTATAACCTACCTGTAAAGCATTGAAATACACAAAAACAAAATATTCATGTCATTACTAGCACCATGCTCAGTTGGGGCTCATTTACACATTAAAGCACCCACCGCTTCAACATGCTTTTTTGATGTGTTTTTTATGCTTTGGTGATGCTTTTTAAAGCTTTAATGAAGCTAGGCAAATGCCCTGTGTGCTTGCGTTGATTTTCTGTTTGTTTTAAAGGGGTCCAGTAGAACCCCAGCACATTAGTACCCTCGTTCAGCAGATCCCCAGCTCATTGGTACCCTCGCTCAGTAGATCCCTATCTTATTAGTACCTTTGTTCAGCAAGTCTCTAGCTTATTAGTACCCTCATTTAGCAAATCCCCCGCTTGTTAGTGCCCTCGTTCAGCAGATCCCAAGCTCATTGGTACACTCGTTCAGCAGATCCCCAGCTCATTCGTATCCCTGTTCAGCAAGTCCCCAGCTTAATAGTATCATCATTCTGCAAATACCCAGCTTGTTAGTACCCTCGTTCAGCGGATCACTTGTTCAGTTGGACTCCCAGCTCTGCTGATGCCCCACACAGTAGTAACCCCCAGCTCTACTGATCCTCTGGTTTGCTGATCCTCCTCTTTCTCCGGTTCCCACTCACCTCCCGATATATTGCTCCCAGGCTGCTCACCATATGTGACATCTGCTAGCTTCTCCTGCTCTGGTCCCCCAGCTCTGCTGATCCTCACTCAGTCCTCTCTCTCTGGTCCCTGCTCACGTTCTGCTAAGGCATGATTCACACATGTCTAGCCACGGTTTCAGAGCTATTCTTAAAAGGAGCCTGGTGATCTTTTGTTCACCAATTCTGGTGCAAATTTTAACTTGAAATCGCACCGGAACCGGTCCGAAAAACACAGGACTCTTTAAGAATGCACTGTGGCTGGCCCACAGATACCTAAACCGGCTTCATAGAGAAGGCTCCCAGTTCACATGTTCAGTGAAATAAAAAACGGTTGAGAGATGGAACTTTAGTGGTACTACGTATAGTCTTTGTGTACCTCTATGTAGAATTGAAGAGACATAGATAACCACTGTATAAAAAGATTTCAACATTTTATTACCAAGTCTTAAATATCAAATACCATTTTAAAAAAGACATTGGCGCCAGAACATGGATAAGTGGCCACCCAATACGTGACACCTTCTAGTCTTCTTCTTTTTTTTTTTTTTTTTTTATGACTTTGTAAAAAAAGTTTTTAACATTTTATCACATAGTGATTTATATCTCTTTACTTGGACATAGAGGGATATAATGATTATATGTAGTACCACTAAAGTCTAATTTTTCTTTTTTTTTTCTTAAAGGTCCTCATTAGGGATGTAGGTACAGAGCATCAACCTTTTGGTTGACGTTCCATATACCTACAATATACTGCCTTGGAACTTTGTACTTGAAAGTTTTTTATAAGTGTGATATGATTCAGAACAGAGAAAGAATTTCACTAAAACAAAGCAAAGAAATTCCAAAAAAACTTGAGTAATTTAATAAAGGTTGAACAAAAATACACTCAGTCTACACATTTCTCAACAGATTTACTTTTAAATCAAAGTCCCCCACATCAGTGTCCACATAAGAGTCTGCTTTACATCAGGGTCCCCATTAGAGTCCCCCTTACTGTACATCAGGGTCCCCATCCAAGACCCCTCCCCTTACATCAGGGTCCCCCCCCCCTTTACATCAAGGTCCCCATCAGAGTCCCCCCCCTCCCTTACACCAGGATCCTCATCACAGTCCCCTTTACATCAGGATCCACAGCAGACTCCCACATTACATTTTAGTCCCCATCAGAGTCCCCTTTACATCAGGATCCACAGCAGACTTGCACATTACATTTTAGTCCCCATCAGAGTCCCTCCTTACATCAGGAGCTATAGCAGAGTCCACAACAGACGCCCACCGTACATCAGAGCCCACAACAGACGCCCGCCGTACATCAGAGCCCACAACAGACGCCCACCGTACATCAGAGCCCACAGCAGAAGCCCACCATACATCAGAGCCTCCAACAGACGCCCACCGTACATCAGAGCCCACAACAGAAGCCCACCATAAATCAGAGCCCCCAACAGACTCCCACCATACATCAGAGCCCCCAACAGACTCCCACCGTACATCAGAGCCCCCAACAGACGCCCACCGAACATCAGAGACCCCAACAGACGCCCACCGTATATCAGAGCCCCCAACAGACGCCCACCGTACATCAGAGCCCACAACAGACGCCCACCGTACATCAGAGCCCACAACAGACGCCCGCCGTACATCAGAGCCCACAACAGAAGCCCACCATACATCAGAGCCTCCAACAGACGCCCACCGTACATCAGAGCCCACAACAGAAGCCCACCATACATCAGAGCCCCCAACAGACTCCCACCATACATCAGAGCCCCCCAACAGACGCCCACCGTACATCAGAGCCCCCAACAGACGCCCACCGAACATCAGAGCCCCCAACAGACGCCCACCGTACATCAGAGCCCCCAACAGACGCCCACCATACATCAGAGCCCACAACAGATGCCCACCGTACATCAGAGCCCACAACAGATGCCCACCGTACATCAGAGCCCCCAACAGACGCCCACCGTACATCAGAGCCCCCAACAGACGCCCACCGTACATCAGAGCCCCCAACAGACGCCCACCATACATCAGAGCCCCCAACAGACGCCCACCGTACATCAGAGCCCCCAACAGACGCCCACCGTACATCAGAGCCCACAACAGATGCCCACCATACATCAGAGCCCACAACAGATGCCCATACATCAGGGTCCCCATCTGAGTTTCTCCTTATATCAGGGTCCCCATCTGAGTTTCTCCTTATATCAGGGTCCCCATCTGAGTTTCTCCTTATATCAGGGTCCCCATCAGAGTCCACAACAGACACCAGAGTCCCTATCAATGTCCCTTTTACATCAGGGTCACAGATACAATCTTTTAGCAGGCCACGTGTGACCTGGGGGCCATAGTTTGGAGACCCCTGGTTTAGACTAAGGCACACGGCTATGGAAACGGTGGAGTGACATTCATTGTTACACATAAAACTCAAAGGGCTCATCCTCCCAGCTTCCTCGGTGTCAGGCACGGCTCGATACTACATGAGAAATGTTGTCCAGGCCCATTAAAAGGCCTCCATCAGAGGAAGGCAGGTTTCTCGGGGGAGCCGCGTCTGTGTACATCTGCCTCTTGATGGTAGTTGTGTTCAGGCCGCTTTGATTGTCTGTGGTGGGGGAGCTTTGTTCTGAAGTTCACACCACTGAGAGATCTCGGCGTTCCGCATTTTAATCAGAGGGATCTTTAGCGATTTGTGCATCAAGACGATTAGAGCCTGGCTGCCCTACTTTTACCAGGGAACAGCTCACTTAACTCGTTCTAATCACTCCACTTTCCAAGGGGGGAAAGGGAACCTGCAGACGAGGCAACTTGTGTGTGTCCCCTGTGTTCCTCCCGCACCGAGGGGAGACATCGGGCACTTTCCACTAAGCAGTGATAATTCTGCAGATTTCCATGGAAACACGCTCTCGCCATAACTGCTGTAGCAGTGCTAAAATTTTCTCTGGTTTCATTTTTCAACCCTGTTTTTTTTTTTTTTTTTTTTTTTTTTTGATCGAATGAGTGGCAGCAGCTTGGAAGGGCAATCAGACCCAGGCAACACGGTGCAAGTTCTGGGCTTTGCAATCTGGAGTAGGCTCCTGGCAATACATAACGTAATAAATGATATCCTTATTGTTCAAAAATAATCCATACTTAGTCTAGGTTCACATCCAAGCAGGCTGCGCTTAATGCGTTTTTCATGCTTGTTTTTTGATGCGTTTTGCGTTTTTAAACTCTCGATTTTTATGCGTTTTTGCATGCAGCTTTCATGCGTTTTTGCATTTTTTTCTCTTTAAACACACTGTAAACACACTGTATATAGCTTGTTGCTAAGGAACGGGCCAGGAAGCCGGCCGCCATGTCCATAACAACCGATGAGTCGTTCCCCGCTGACAGCTGAATTTAAAAAAAGAAAAAAAAAAAAAAAAGGATTTGCCTGCAAAAAAAAAAAAAACCCGGCCCTTCGAGTTCAAGATAGATTTAAAAAAAAATGGAGTGGGGTCCCCCCCAAGATCCATACCCGACCCTTATCTGAGCTTGCAGCCCGGCTGGTCAGGAAAGGCAGGGGACAAGCGAGTGTCCTGAATGGGGGGTGCTTTGGGGCAGGAGGGCCTCTTCCTGACAACCCTGGGCGGTGGTTGTGGGGGTCTGTGGACAGGGGGATTATCGGAATCTGGAACCCCCCTTTAAGAAAGGGTGCCCCCGGATCCCCCCCATTGGAATGAGTATGGGGTATATTGTACCCCTACCCATTCACCAAAATTTAAGAAGTGTAGTGTTGCTAAAAACAAGAGACAGCTTTTGACAAGTCCTTTATTAAAAATGAAGAATGTCCCCATCGTAGCTCCAGCATGTCATCTTACTCTGGTCTTCTTCCTCTGGTCTTCTCCCTCCGCTGTCTTCTCCCTCCTGTGTTTCTTCTCCCTCCACTGGTTTCTTCTCCCTCTTCTCTCTCTGGTGATGTCTTCTTCATCTGCTGCCTCTGCCCCGCTAAAAAAAAAAAAAAAAAATGTTCTTCCTCCATTGCTGGCTGCCTCCAATGTGTCGGCTCCCGCTGTCTGCCATTTCTTATATAACCTTGGGGCGTGGCCATCTAGTGACGTCACCCGGAGAACCCGCCCCTTGTGACATCACGTGATTTGGAGGAGGCTGAGAGCAATAGGGAGCTTTTATTAAGAATACATACTTGAATAGAATTTTTTTTTTTAAACCAGAGTTTAGTGTCACTTTAAGTTGGTCATACATAGTTCAAATTTTGGCTAATTTCTGCTGAATAGCCTGAAATTTGGAGCATCACCCGTAACCACAATACCTTTAACGCACTATTAAACCCAAAAGCAAACATTTATTACCAATTCTTAGATGTGGTGGCTGCATTGGTTTCCTTTTTTAGGCTTTCTTCTATTTTCATCTGGTGAGCCAGTCAGCAAGTCTGTTGTTTTTAAAAAAGAACAAGCTGTCATGCAAATGTATCAGTTACAGGGATGAGACAAACTACTTACCACTCACAGGGGTGCTTACAATGGTCAGATTTTATTCATGCAAAACCTTTACCCCAAAATTAAAAAAATAGTTTGCTGTAACTGCTTATAATGTGTGAGCTGGAGTTCAGCTTCAATTTTTTAGTGTATTTGAATATGCTAGTACATAAAAAACGTCTCTCTTCTTAGACCAGGGGTCTCCATACTTTCTAAACAAAGGGCCAGTTTCCTGTCCTGAAGACTTTAGGGGGGCCGGACTGTGGCCACTGGGATTAGACAAGGTGGGAAAAAGTGGGAAAAAAATAATGCCCCATAGTTTGTTTTGGTGGCAGTAATTGCACCCCATTATTGGTGTCAGTGGGAGGAATTGTACCCCATCATTGGTGTCATTGGGAGGAATTGCACCGTATTATTGATCTAATAAGGCACCATTGTTGGTGTAATTGGGAGGAATTGCACCCTATCATTGAAGTCATTGTACCCCATTGTTGGTGTCATTGGGGGGGAATTGTACCCTATCCTTGATGTCATTGGGCCCCATCATTGGTGTTATTGGGAGGAATTGCACCCTATAATTGATGTCATTGGGCCCCATCATTGGTGTCATTGGGAGGAATTGCACACGGTCATTGATGTCATTGGGCCCCGTCATTGGTGTCATTTGGAGGAATTGCACACTGTCATTGATGTCATTGGGCCTCATCATTGGTGTCATTGGGAGGAATTGCACACTGTCATTGATGTCATTGGGCCCCATCATTGGTGTCATTGGGAGGAATTGTACACTGTCATTGATGTCATTGGGCCTCATCATTGGTGTCATTGGGAGGAATTGCACACTGTCATTGATATCATTGGGCCCCATTGTTGGTGTCATTGGGAGGAATTGCACCCTATCATTGATGTTATTGTACCCCATTGTTGGTGTCATTGGGGGGGAATTGTACCCTATCATTGATGTCATTGGGCCCCGTCATTGGGTCATTTATGTCATTGGGCCCCATTGTTAGTGTAATTTGGAGGAATTGTACCCTATCCTTAATGTCATTGGGAGGAATTGTGCCCCCATCGTTGGTATCAGTGGATGAAATAGTGCCCCAAGGGCCGGATAAAAGCAAGCTAAGGGCCGCATCTGGTCCCGGGCCGCAGCTTGGACACTATTGCCTTAGACTGACAATACTGCTGTCTAAAAGTGCCCTCTCTGCTCCTTCATCCAGAGTGGGGGGCACTCGAGAAAACACACCAAAATGTGCATTTTTCCACACGTTTCAAAAAAACGCTGCAGTCTTGGGTTGTGCTTGTGCTGCCATTACCATTATACGTCAAGTTTGAGCGACTTTGGGGCATTTGTCGCACATAGGGCAGCCCATTCAAGTGAATGCCCTAGGCTCAGTGTGCGTTAACACGTGACAAACATGTTAAAGAAATTGAGTGGGAATGCACGTTCCCGCTACGCTCAGGTGTGAATGGGGCCTAATACAGGAGGTGTGTTACTGGCCAGATCACCAGGTGAAAACAGAGGGTAAATAAAAACTAAAAAAAGAAAACAAATGCAGCCACCACATCTAATGATTGGTAAGCTGCAATATATTACATTTTTTGTTTTGGGTTTATTATCACATTATTATTTTTTTAAATAGAAACATAATTGGTGTTTCCTTATATCTGTCTTGAGTTCAGTTTCAATGCTCAAGGCCTAGAGCTGTGTCGGAGGTGACTCACAGCCACAAGGTTCTCCGGTGTCTGCTTTTGGGGCACAGAAAGACTGTTTCCTTCTTTTATTTTCTTATTTTCTACTCTGAGAATGTGTAAACGAGGAAGCAAGCTGTTGCGTAGAGTCGCCCACAATTCACAATGATTTCTAGAAATAAACTGCTGGCAGAAATAAACTTCCCTCCAGCGCTCTGCCTGAAGAGCCGTTTCCTCCTGCTTCTTCAGTTCCATATATATGGTGATGCTGGCCAACGTGTCTGAATGGAGAACTGATTTTGTTGGATGAAGCAGCCAAGCCACCCTTCATTCCCTCAGTCCTCACCATAATGGGCCAATGTCTATGGAAGCAGGGTTCAAGGGGCAAGCTAGAACTAGAGTGGGTGCTTTGTAGGTGGGGGTGCGGCGACAATAATTTACACAGTCAGGTGCAATGATAAACTTGTATTGAAGCAATGCAGCAACAGTTCACAACAAGCCCAGAGGGAAGACTGCCCAACCAGGTGCACTCACGGTTACAGCAACGTGAACAGAGCAGGTTCCAGCCCGAGTGACAGCGTGTGTAGAAAGGGGCAGAATGGGGCCTGGTCATCTCCTGCCCAGAAGAGCCTACACTTTCCCTCCTCGTCAGGAACCTGTCCCTTATAGACGGGGTACCTTTCCCTGCATGGCCCACTCCCATAAGTCTCACCAGCACCTGGGAGCCAGGGCCTTAAATAGGCTCTGTTTGACCCAAGTTGGTCACCAGAGTCACATGGGGTGGCAGCATCCATCTGGATCGCTTCCCCAGTGACCCAGGGAACCATAGAGTAACCATGTTCCTCCTGACTTCCCTTCCAATTGCAGTTTCTCTGCGAATAACGCCACCTGCAGTGAAGAACATAGACTGCACCTGCCTACATGCTGGACCCAAATGTAGATAAAGATGGGTATCAGTTTCAATCCTTGGAGGCTGCTCTCCATCAGGGTGCTCCTGTAGATCCACGGAGCTGTCTGAAAGTCTATGTAAAGGATAAGGGCTTCTATGAGAGCCACAACTCAAGATTTAGTCTAGTGAATGTTTATTATTTACAACTGACTATGAGAGCCACAACTCAAGATTTAGTCTAGTGAATGTTTATTATTTACAACTGACTCCACAACATAATGGCCCAATGTCTAGGTAAGCTGGGTTTAAGGGGAAAGCTACAACTGGGTACTGGATTCAGATGTACATAAAGATGGGTATCCATCTAAATCCTTGGCGGCTGCTCTCCATCAGCCTTCAGACATCCTTAGAGCAGTCTGAAAGTCTATGTAAAGGATGAGGGCTTCTTTGAATGCCACAGCTCAAGATTTAGTCCAGTGAACATTTATTGATAACAACGCAGTCCTCACCTCAGTCCTCTCCGTAATAGGCCAATGTCTGAAGAAGCGGGGTTCAAGAGACGAGCTACAATATGAGTGGGTGCTGGACCCACTCTAGGGAAGCCAGGTTCAAGGGACAACCTACAGCGTGAGTGAGTGCTAGACCCAGATGTACATAGAGATGGGTATCAGTCCCAATCCTTGGAGGCTGTCCATCAGGGTGCTCCCAGGGATCCTCATAGCAGTCTGAAAATCTATGTAAAGGATGAGAGGTTCTATGAGAGCCACAGCTCAAGATTTAGTCCCGTGAACGTTTGTTATTCACCAATGGACCAATGTCTAGGGAAGCAGGGTTCAAGGGGCAAGTGGGTGCTGGACCCAGATGTACATAAATATGGTATCAATATCAATCCTTGGAGGCTGCTCTCAATGAGGGTGCTCCTGAAGATCCTGAAACCAGTCTGAAAGTCTGTATAAAGGAAGAGAGCCTTTATGAGAGCCAAAAATTAAGATTTAGTCCAGTAAACATTTATTATTCAAAACTCAGTCCTCACCTCAGTCTTCAACATAATAGGCCAATGTTTAGGGAAGCCGAGTTCAAGGGGCAAGCCACAACTTGAGTGGATACTGGACCCAGATCTACACAAAGATGGGTATCAATCTCAATTGTTGGAGGCTGCTCTCCATCAACCAGGGTGTTCCTGGAGATCCTCAGAGCAGTCTGAAAGTCTATGTAAAGCCATGGTGCCTGAGGTGCGGCCCTCGGATCTCAGCAGTCTGTATTGGGAACATTGATTAGGGGTAATAGTGCTGATCTCGACTAGCTTCTCCTGGTTTCTTATTGTCTACTGCAAAATGTCACCAGCCTGTCCACACTCGCTGACCCTTGTTTCATCTATCAGGTCTGCAGTCTGGCTGTCCTCCCAAGCATTACATATATTGAGCATTATGTGCTGCCCTTTGGTGATGTCAGGGGTTGCAGTTGAGGCCTCCTTTAGCTCATAAGTTGACAACCACAAGGATGAGAGCGTCTATGATAGCGCCACAACTCGAGATTTAGGCCAGTAAATGTTTAATATTAACAGCATAAAGGTCAGAAAGTGTATCCAACGCATTTCAGGGAGTCATAAATCCCCCTTCACTGCTTGTGTGCAGTTAATACTGAACAGGTAATTCTGGGAAATGGAAGATTAAAGCAGTATTCAACCCAAAACCAAAAATGTAATATATTGCAGCTTACCAATCATTGGATGTGGTGGCTGCATTTGTTTTCTTTTGTTTTTACCTGGTGATACCTGGTGATATGGTCAGTAACACACCTCCCAATGCCTCCCAGTCTGATGAAGGAGCACAGGGGGCACCTTTTGAACAGAAACCTTGTCATTCTTGGGGGAGGGGAGTGTTGGATGTACTAGCAGATTTAGATTAACACTAACAAATTGAAGCCAAACTCCAGCTAATACATATTAAGCAGTTACAGCAAACACAGCAGTCTCTTCCGCCTGCTCTGAAAATCAACTGTGGTTGTAGAGCAGGATTTGGCTCATGATTGCGGCATGGTCTCATTGACTTCAATGAGCAAGTTTGACAGATGGTGCTACCTGTCAAACTCGACAAGCCAAGTTATGTGTAGCATGTGTAGGCCCCCCTCTGGCTACATGTTATCTTTTTAGGTGGACTGTCAGGGAGTGGTAAAACCATGACTTAACCACAAGGTTTTACTGCCCATTTGCCAGTGTGTGCTGAGGAATGGGGTGCATAGTAACTTAACCCCTTGGAGCCAGCGCCTGCCGGCCCCTTAAGGGGTTTAGAGTGGTGGGAGGCAGGGCGGGGCTTATTGTCATGTCACTGCCGTGATTGGCTTTGACCTCGCTCACATGATTGGAAAGCTCCCGATTGCAAGCAGCGATTGGCATTTTTCAGTTAGCCGCCAGTAACTGCTGGGCGCACGTAGGGCGTGCACTCTCAGCACAGCCCTATTTGCACAATTGCACGCAAATATGTGGCTGTACACAGTGGCGGCTGGTGCTCAAAATTTTTTTTGGGGCGCAAAGAAACTGAAAAATACTGAACCCCCCCATCAACTGCAGCCTCACTGTGCCCATCAAACACAGCCACTGTGCCCATCAAAAGCAGCCACTTGTGCCCATCAAACGCAGCCACTTGTGCCCATCATACGCAGCCAATTGTGGCCATCAAATGCAGCCACTTGTGCCCATCATACGCAGCCACTTGTGCCCATCATACGCAGCCACTTGTGCCCATCAAATGCAGCCACTTGTGCCCATCAAATGCAGCCACTTGTGCCCATCATATGCAGCCAGTTATGCCCATCATATGCAGCCACTTGCCCATCAAATGCAGCCATTGTGCCCAGTATATGCAGCCACTGAGCCCATCAAATGCAGCCACTGTGCCCACAGACCCCCCCCATTTGCAGGGTTTGTGGCTCTGGCAGAAACCCCCCCCCCCCCACATGTGCGGCTCGTGGCTCTGGGAGCACACACACCCCCCCCACGCGCGGCTCTGACAGGGCCGAGGGGACTTATTGTAGCACTGCAGCAGTCTTCTCAGAGCAGCGGCGACCTCCGCTCCAGCACGTCTCTTCCGTTCCTCTTCCTAAGCACCGGGAATCCAATAGGGTTGCCCGGCACTTTGGCCAATCAGGAAGCAGGTCTGACACCCTGCCTCCTGATTGGCGGGGAGGAAAGTTAGTATGGAAATAGCGAAAATTAATTTGCTATCGTCACACAATTGGGTGGGATCAGGGCGCACTCTCTGCGCCCTGAGCCCACCCTATTTTGAAGCCTATTAGAGCCTCTGGCTCTAATCAGGTGCTTCAAAAAGTACCACCCCTCCCACCCTGCCATAGGAATCCATGTGTCCTGCGTCCTGAAAGGGGCCGGGCCCATGGATGGGGGGGGCGGCGCCCGTGCGCCCACAGTGCACGGGCCGCCACCGGCTGTACAGTGCCAAGGTCTGTCCGCCAAGAGGCTGCATATTTGCGTGCACTCAGCACCAAGATGGTAAAGCTAAACTCCAGGCTAAACAAATCTTGTCTGAATATAAGAAGCATGTTTACAATGTTCTAAATCTAAAAGTCTTTCACGTTTTTATTCCATATCTGTGCAGTAATTTAGCATGAGACCACTCCTGTGCAGGAGCTTCCTGTAATACAGACCGCTCACTTCTGCTCTCTCTCCTTGTGCAGGGTGTCTGGTCTTGTCTCCACCCCCCTCCTGTCATTTTTGCTAAAGGCAGCCTGTAGTGGGTGGAGCCTGCTGGACCCCTCCCACAGCTCTGCTCTCTGCACAGGCTATGTGTAGAACAGTGATGATGTCGCTGCTATTTTTTTTAGAAGGTAATATCTGGGTTTCCATGGGCATTTAGTGCACAAAAAGTGTCTATTGTATAGCTCCACCTCCACTATGTAACATATAACATATATAACACCTCCACTATGTAACATAAGTGCCAAACTTCCCACCCCTCTGGCTGGATCATGGGGTTCTCCTTCTTGTGGCTCCTGTAACTTTTTGAATTTTGACAGGGCCGAGGGGACAGGGCCGAGTGGAGCCACATCTATTGACACTTTTGCAGCCCCTTGAAGGTCCATACCTTGGTAAGGACCATTGGGTGCTGAAGTAATCATGCTCCCATGATCTACTGATTGCAGTTGCAATGCTTTGCAGGCCCCTATTTAAAAAAAAAAAAAATGCACATGGGTTTTCCTGAAAATATGGGTGCATCTGTTATTTGTTTTGTCGCAAAAGGTGGACTTAGGTCAGCCATACACAGTTTGAATCTTGGCCGATTGAGCAGGAATTGGCCGAGATTCGAACCGTTAATGGGCAAGCTGAATGTACCAAGTTGATCGATCAACTTTGGTACAACCAGCCTGCTGGATTCTCTTGCGATTATCGCTATTGCAATAATCACTGTCTTTTCCCGGCGGGGTTGCAGAAAGAAATTTGCACCGTGTATGGCCTGCCTTAGCCTGCACTCCTCCTGGCCTGACTTCCCCTGCTCTCCCAAGTAGGACATATACTACCCCTATTTCCCAATATCGAATTTGTCATAAGGCAAAGCTACATTCTGTAATGTACAATGCCACTTCAGACCCTATCAGGCAGTGAGAATTCTTTTCATAATTCTAGAGTAGTCAGACTAATGAAATCTCATTTCTGATTGGTTACTAGGGGTCACCTCATAAACGTGTCCTTTGCACCATATATAGGCCTTGCTGAATTGACGGTCTGGCATCCAGGCTTGACTTGTGAAGCGTTATCATGAGGCCCATTATTCTATATCTCTCTAGTGTAATTTTTGTACTTCTTTTCACTTCACAGTCCACTTCCTCCCCTTCTAAAGTTTCCAAAAATAGCAGCCATTAATCCCTCGGCTAAATTTAGAGTAGGCCTCTGAAGATGCTGATAGCAGCTGACATGAGCTTATAGGTGCATTTGCTGTCCGTGACTATGCAACATGTTTCAATTATGCAGGTGGTGCATCTAATATTATTCAATTCAGATGGTATTCGTCTGCGGCGTAGTGGCAGGACGGGCCTCGGTCATGTCGTGATTTGCCCTTGAAGGCACTAAGTACATTTACTGGAATAAGCAATCCGAGCCCCTTCAGCTGTTATGATGTACAGCTCCCGGCATGCCTTGGACACGGGGATTCATATCCGGCCTGTATTGTCTAATGCAGCCTTTCTCAACCTTTTCAACACAGAGGAACCCTTGAAATAACTTTTCGGTCTCTAAATATGACTATATCTACAACTCATGATACATTAGTGTGATGGTCAGTGGGAAGAATGCTCCTTACATTTGTGGTCATTGGAAAGAATTACCCCCTTACAGATAGCTAAAAAGATCAATGGTGTCATTGGGAACTTATCTGAGAGGCGGAAATCGCTCATTGCTCAAGGAACCCCTAGCTACCTCTAGAGAGACCCTAGGGTTCCATGGAACTCTGGTTGAGAAACCCTGGTCTAAGGACTGGAGGGATGACTCCAAGGCTTGGAAAACGCAGATGGGAAAAGTTGGTTCCCGGAGTTTAGGGAAATTTGATTGGAGTTATTGTTGGCTTCAAAGTATATCTTAAGCCTATTTTATTTATCTTGCTGCTCTGAAGGAACAAATAGAAATGTGGTGGAAGCTACATTTTGGAGTCACCTGTAATGCCCCGTACACACGGTCGTATTCTCCGACGGAAAATGTGTGATAGGACCTTGTTGTCGGAAATTCCGACCGTGTGTAGGCTCCATCACACATTTTCCATCGGATTTTCCGATGTTTGAGAGCAGGCTATAAAATTTTCCGACAACAAAATCCGTTGTCGGAATTTCCGATCGCGTGTACACAAATCCGAAGCACAAAGTGCCACACATGCTCAGAATAAATAAAGAGATGAAAGCTATTGGCTACTGCCCCGTTTATAGTCCCGATGTACGTGTTTTACATCACCACGTTCAGAGCGATCGGATTTTCCGACAACTTTGTGTGAACGTGTGTATGCAAGACAAGTTTGAACCAACATCCGTCGGAAAAAATCCTAGGATTTTGTTGTCAGAATGTACGATCAATGTCCGACCGTGTGTACAGGGCATAACTCTGGAAGACAGTATAGATTCTAGCCAACATAGGCAGCAATAGTAAATATAGTCACAATGGGTCAGCTCCATATCAATGGCCATGGTTTTGGAATGAGGTGTCCAACAAGCTTATATAGGTGTTTAGGCCAGGGGTCCAGAAACTTTTGGCTATATAGTGTATTATTTGTGTGCCCTATGTTCATAATGGTGAGTAAACAACAAACATTTTTATGGTGTTTGTGTAACGCAAACCCCTTTCTCCCAGGTTCTCTGCCCTTCTATGTCCCCAGGCAGCCAGGCACACACCATTTTAACAGTCTCTCTCCCAATAACCAGGCAGTGGATATCTCTTTAGGTTTTATTGCTGGTTAAACTTGGCTTAGGTGCAGGAAAGCTTTGGGATACTCCAGAATTTAGTGCACAAAATATTTGGAGGACTCTTTGTATTCTATCTACTTTCTTCGAGGGCACCCCCTCCCCCTCTTCTTTGCAGAGACTAGAGAAACAAGCACTTCTGGGACCCTCAGCAGGGCCAGTCCCACTTCAGCCACACTGACACAGTTACACAAGGGGTTAAACAGCAGACAGTCACTAGGATCCTACTTCCAGGCCTCTACTCACTGCGTCTCCAAATAGTTGGATACTTCCTGTCTAATATTGGCTAATCATTTTGGATAAACACTGTATTGTGAATTTCAATGCCGTATCCTCAGTGCACCCCCTTGACCTGGCCCCCAACTGCTTCCAGGAAATTCTCTGTGATAGGCCCCCAGCTCCTAGTGGGCTGGGACCTTGGTTAGCTCTCTGCAGGCTTCAGCTATCCTGCCCAGAAGGGCAGCAGCCCTTGAGGCTGGGATTTCCTCCTCCATGACAATAATCCTGCTGCTCCAGGCCTCAAACTATTTATCTCCTCCTAAGCCACCTACTAGTCACCCCCCCCCCCCCCCCAAATCCCCCCTGAGGATTGGCTGAGACCATATAAATATTAAGGTCCAGGGTCTGCCTCTTCCAGCTCACTACGCTACTGAACCTACTAGAAGGAAGGGGAAGTAGTTGTGCATGCAACCTCTGAAACCCAGAGCAGCCTAAACTAATCACACATGACTCCACTTTTTACAGAGGGGCTAAAAAGACTAAATTTACCTAAACATCTCTAGCAACCTATTCTAGGAGGGTGCTACGTAAGTATGATACATATTAGAAAGACAGTGTTAACATAAACATTACCATCAAAAAACTGCAATTCATAAAACATTTTTAAAGGATCCATGAACAATAGTATGGCACTAATGAATATATAGACTACATTTCCCATCCACTGATATATACACACCGTCATCTACAGGGAGGTTTTTCGTGAATCACCAATGGCTGATAGTGGAATGATGGCAATGTTCTACATTTCTGAAAGCCCGGTCTATTTCTTTGGACAGTATGGGAACAATAGACTTCTCTGTTCAAGTTGTGTATGTGTAGTACCACATGTGAGCAATATAGATAGATCCCAAGAGAGACTGCAGGAGATGTCATAAGCCAAAAAACTATAAACCTCCATGACAATACCTATTCTTCAGGATCTTCAAAATTAAGGCTCATTTACAAGATCTGTAAGCATTATACACTTGATGGACCTCAGGTTAGCATTTTGGATGATGTTAATGCTATGATGCTACAATAAAGTTTTCTATGGAGAAGCTATTGAGTTGCCGGCTTGTACTTGTTAAGGATTCACTGTGAACTCAATTAGGCAGAGCACCGATAACTCTGCACACTAATTGCATTATACAGCGGTAGAGCTTGGGTGAGTTTTCTCTTGCTACTTTGTCAGGTTAGAACAGTGGTCTCCAAACTGCGGCCCGGGGGCCGGATGCACTCCTTTGCTTGCCTTTATGCTATAATTTTCACTCCCGCTAACCACAGTCCGGCCCCCTTAAAGTCTTAAGGACAATAAACTGGCCCTTTGTTTAGACAGTTTGGAGACCCCTGGGGTAGAAAGTAGAAGAGCATTCTATGGATAAATCATCTACATAGGCAGGTTTTTCATAATTCTTCAATGGCTGATAGTGGAATAGTGACAATAGTACACATTTCTCCACAGAGTATGGGAACAATACACATATCTCTACAAGTTGCTCATATGTGTTGTGCCATGTGCAATATAGATCCCATGGGAGACTCCATAAACTGCCATGACCATACCTACATGATCTTTATAACCTAGGCTCATTTACAAGATCTTTAGCCATTATGTAATTGTTGGACCTCAGTTTAGACAGTAGAGTAGCACTCTATGGATAGATAATTCAATATTATCCTCTTACTTTAGGAGGATGGTATAGGGTTGTGCAAAAAGGCTGATCCACAACAAGGGCCAGAGTATATACAAAGCCGGGGATCAATGGAGGCAATGACCTTGTTCCCAGCATAACAGGGGGCACACCCAACCCCTATGGTGGCCATATAATGTATTTTTTTTTTGTTTTGTATGTTCAAAATGATCAGAACTGGAATTTAGAATTTATGGCAGGGTTGTATTGCAGCAGCTACTGACCCCCTTCCATGAAGAATTTAATGCTAGCACAATGCTTTGCTTTAAGCTGCAGCATGGCTAATCAATTCCACACGGTGCTGGCTGTGGTTGGAATGGAAGCAGTTAAAGCACCCATGTGCTTTCTGGGAAGCTGTATTTTCAAACAAATGCTTTATTGATGGCCTATTGACCAGTCACTCAGATGTCCCACAGGGCAGTATATCACTTCGTCAACAAGGGGAGGTTTATTTCCCAGGATGCACTGCTCAAATCTCAGAGCTTAAATGACTTGGTGATGCTCATTGCTTAGAACATCTAAGATGCAAAATGAAAACAAGTTGAAAAGAAAAAACATGTTTGAAGTACCAATCATACTCTAAACTTTGAATCATCAAAAAAATGTTGGACTCTGGGTGGGATTAATTTGCCACATGTACATTGATGACATTGGTGTGGCCACCCCAACTTTCAGGTCCAGGAACCAAATTCAGCTACAGACGGGCATTTCCCATTACCCCTCTAGCAGCCAGTCACTGCTGAAGGGTGGAAATCACTGCTTAGAGTGGTCTTCTGTGAAAACAATGGAATGTGAATGCACAATGTGGGTTGAGGTGACTGCTTGTAGTCTTCCTTGGATCAGAATTAGATGTATATTGTAGGCATGATGGACCCCTTCAGTGGATGAAGATTGCAAGTCTGATATAAGAACTTTTCAGAGACAGCTCTCCATTGATGGGGGTATTTCAAGGAGTACACAGAAACGTCTGCAGAGTATTTGAGAAATGAGCATGCTACAAACATTGGGTAAGTCCAGGGTTTTTCATTTAACATGATGTGAAGGTAAAAACCCAATGCGTTAAGGGGGACTCACAACTCCCCTTTGTCAATCTTGTATGCGGACAATGAACTCAAACCTGTGATTATGTAGAGAGAAGAGATATTGTAGGTGTCAGGTGAAGCCACGTTGGCACTTGACTACTATATCTGTTTTTAGAGAGTCTGAATCATTGTCAACATATAAACCCTGATGAAGGGAGAGTTGTGAGCCCCTGAAACGTGTTGGCCTTCTAGCTTTACTTCATGTATAATTAGAACCTCTTGCTGGACTTATCCAATTGTTGTGGTGCTCTCATTCATCTAATACTCCTTAATCTTTATTGAAAACCATGTGAAAATGCAGTGGAATAATTGGGGGACAGAGTGTTGTCGGCCTATAACAGCAAGTGACTGAGCAAGGACCTTCATGGCAGGACCACCAAGTATTATTGCAATGTAAACTGAAGATGTAAAATGATTGACAACAATGTCTAAAATGACATTAACAAGTTTAAGATGATATGCGATATAATGATTGGGTATCTACTTTAAACTTGCACCTTCCCATGTATACCCTACATTTACATGTATTTTCAGCATTTGTTGTCATCGAACATGTTTTGCATTGTGAAAAGTACAACCCATCTGATATATCCATATATTTGCAGGGATTTAAGTGCATTTTCGAAGATCTCATCTTTGCCAGGCCACACAAAAGCGGGGTAGAATGGGCGTCACACAGCTAGGCCACACGCAACCCTGTAATGAGAATTCCTGTGGTTTGCATACAGCAGAGATCCTTGGAGAGATAGAGCCAAGTTTACAATAATTTTGCCAATTTAATGCAATTTCCAGAAGCGTTCAGATGTTTGGCAGGTGTTTGCAGAGAGCTATGGTATATAATAACCCAATAATAGTTACAGCAGAATGCCAGGCCAAGGGCTAAATACACATGTTGAACACATATATAGGAACTTATTTTAGCAATTCTCTTCCACAGTCTTCTGATCCGGCCAACACGGTCCTGGACCTTCGGTACAGACTATATGCTACCGTTAAAGTGTACGCAAAGCCAAACGCGGTTTTTTTTTTTTTTGTGTTTCCTGTTGGGTGGGTATTTTTCTTTACTTCTTGTCCCAAAGACAACAGGAAATCAAAGGAACAAGAAAAATCCCTCCTTAGGCAGTTGACCTTGTGATGGGTTTCCCCATTGGGAGAAAGCCTAAAACATTGGATTTTCCCAGCAGTAATTCTTTTCTGCCACTAGATGTCCTCAGTCTTCTGGATTGAATGATGCTAAATGTCAACCCGGAAGACTGAGGACATCCTGTGAGTTCAGGGCTTAATGGGCCTCTCCCCCAAGCAGGTGTCACTACAGTGCCTTGCAAAGAAGAACAGTGCTGCGTCATCTCATCAGCACTGCACTCTTCATTATTGAGAACAGTCCACTGCCAGGGAAGAAGAATCTCAGATGTTTGGAAAAGGTAACTAAAAGGAAAAGGATATGGCAAGGCTGATCAATCGAACTTTAGTCCTGTGAAATTAGACATCTCAAGCCAGCCTTTTTCAACCAAGGTTCATTCAGAAGTTGTTAGGGGTTCCTTGAGCAGTCTATTTTTCTTAGATAATTAACCACTGACACCAATGATCTTATTATCTATCTGTAAGGGGGGAATGTTCCAAATGACCACAAATGTAGGGATCCTTCTCCTCAATGACCATCACACTAATGCAGTGGTCTCCAACTTGCTTGCCTTCATTCAGCCCTTGGCACACTGATCCTCCAGCCGACACCAACAATGGGGCAACATAATTCCTGCCACTGACACCAACAATGGGGTACTATTGATCTTTCATTGAAAAGAATCAAGCAACCAATTTTATCCCCTTCCCACCGACCGTACGCATATGTGCGTACTCGGCTTTCGGGGGTTATACCGGGATGATGCCCGCAGCTGCAGGCATCATCCCGGTACCGTTGTTTCGAGTGGGCGATCGGCTATCCGTATATAACAACCGATGCGGCTAAAAGCCGCTCGGCTGTTATACCGGAGCCTCCCGCCGCCTCCCGCTGCTCTTCCCGGGCCTCCCTTACGATCGGGAGGCCCGGTGTCCAATCGGCTGCCTCCGGCGGCTGTGGGCGGGCTGGAACGAAGCTGTGGGCGGCTTCGTTCCAGCCTTCTCAATGTAAACGCGGAAGCGACGTCATGACATCACTTCCCGTTTACTCGGCTGCCAATGGCGCCAAATTTAAAAAAATACACAGTATTCAGAATCGCCGTTTCGGCGATCTGAATACTTTGAAGTGCATAGGAGGGATCGGGGGTCTTTTAGACCCCCGATCCCTCCATAAAGAGTACCTGTCACCACCTATTACTGTCACAAGGGATGTTTACATTCCTTGTGACAGCAATAAAAGTAAAAAAAAAAACATTTTTTTTTTTAAACACAATTTATAAGTATAAAAATAAATTAAAAAAAAAAAATTTTTAAAGCGCCCCCGTCCCCGCGAGCTCGCGCAGCGAAAAAAACGCATACGGAAGTCGCGCCCGCATATGTAAACAGTGTTCAAATCACACATGTGGGGTATCGCCACGATCGTCAGAGCGAGAGCAATAATTCTAGCCCTAGAACTCCTCTGTAACTCTAACCTGGTAACCGTAAAAAAAATTTAAAGCGTCGCCTATGGAAATTCATAGCTACCATAGTTAGTCGCCATTCCATGAGTGCGTGCAATTATAAAGCTTGACATATTTGGTATCTATTTACTCGATGTAACATCATCTTTCACATTATACAAAAAAATTGGGGTAACTTTACTGTTTGGATTTTTTAAAATTCATGGAAGTGTCCATTTTCCAAAAATTTGCGTTTAAAACACCTCTGCACAAATACCGTGTGATATAAAATATTGCAACAATCGCCATTTTATTCCTCTAGATTCTCTGCTAAAAAAATATATATAATGTTTGGGGGTTCTAAGTAATTTTCTAGCAAAAAATATGGAATTTAAATTGTAAACACCAAATTTCAAAAATAGGCTTAGTCATGAAAGGGTTATACAAAAGTAAAAAACATAACCATAGTACAAAACATCAACAGAAATCAAAGGAATACACTTCCATGTTCAGAATATATACATAGTCCACTACCAAAACATTTTTAGAAAACTATTTACATAAAAGCAGCAGAGAGGGCCTAAGAGGCACAACCCATCACCTGCGTACGCAGCCATTTCTCAAAATTAATCATAAATGATAAAATCTAGGGTGATTAAGAGGCAGACAGCCACACCCGTAAAAGAGACTCCTGGCAGTCAGGGAGGCTTGAAACCCCTCCACGCCTTCAACCAAGCCCCCTGACCCCAATTGTCTCTCTCAAGCTCCCGAATCTTCCCCACCTCATGCAAAATGTCATACACCACCACCTCAACAGGAAGGATTTTATGCCGAGTGCTGACCAGACACCGTGCATTCCAGGTAAAATAACGGACTACTAGGCTAACTAAAAAAAAGTGTATCCAAACAAAAAACTCCACCAGTATTGAATGCTCCGTAGACCCACTCAGCATAACCCAGCCTGGGGAGGAAAGGAACACCGAGGGCCACCTGTTGTTCACCTCTATGTTAAAAGGGCAATGAAGCAGAAAATGGTCCATAGTCTCCTCCTCACCTGCACACTCCCCCCGAGGACAGCTACGATCTATCCCACTGCGGAATTTCAGATTGCCCAGAACATGAAGCCTCCCATGGAAGCACAACCAGGCCAGATCCCTAAATCTAAGGGGGACAATGGGGTACTATTCCTCCCACTGACACCAACGATATGACAGAATTCCTCCCATTGACTCCAATGATGGGGCACTATTCCTCCCACTGACATCAACAACGGGGCATTATTCCTCCCACTGATACCAATGATGGGACACTATTCCTCCCACTGACACCAACAATAGAGCACTATACCTCCCACTGACATTAACGATGGGGCATTATTCCTCCCACTGATACCAATGATGGGGCACTTCTCCTCCCACTGAGACCAATGATGGGGCACTATTCCTCCCGCTGACACCAAAGATGGGGCATTGTTTACTATCACTGACACCAAAGATGGGCCACTATTCCTCCCACTGACACCAAAGATGGGGCATTGTTTACGCCCACTGACACCAGGACTTTTTCCTACTCCCACTGGTCACATTCTGCCCCCCCTAAAGTCTGAAGAACAAAAAACTGGCCCTTTGTTTAAAAAGTTTGGAGATCCCTGCACTATTGTACAGTGATCTGTAGATATAGTAATTATTAGAGAGGATTCCTTGAGACCAGAAAGTTATTTAGCGTTCTTCCACATTCAAAATGTTGAGAGAGGCTGATTTAAGCAGTTCAGACAGAATAAATAACAAATTTCTCACACCATCTAAAAAAAGACGTTTTTAGTCTGGCGAGATTTTTTGATATGCAAGTGTCTGACTTCCTGTTAGGAGTCCCGTTTAGGGAAGCTGTGGTTGCCCTCTGGTAAGCTTCAGCCTATGTGGAAGAAAACCCTGCTCTTAGCATTATAATATTAGATAGAAAGAAAATGCTAAAAGTATAGCTAAAGACATTTTATCCTTTTTTATTTGTTCTGATGACCAGTGATGGGAAGTCCAGGTTACAGTTAGTAAAGGATCAGGTAGATGGGAACTGTTACATTGGGGGAACCTGGTCTGATGATATAGGAGAGGCGTTTTTGCCCTCACTAGTGAGGCATCCACTCAATTCCTGTTGATTTATTGTTGTCTTCAGAACAGGGACTGAGGGAAAATCTCCCCTGATAGTTCTTACCCTTCCCTATTGTAATGAAACCTAAAAAAAAAATGTAGCCTTTAGATACTTTAATATTTGTATAAGGGGGCAATTGTATATGGGAACTCCTACATACAGTATGTCTGCGTGTGACTATGTGCTTTACCTATGCAAAAGAGAGCAACAGGCTCAATATTTGCCCACTCCACTTCCCTGTTGTTCCCCCTGTTCAGGGCCAGACCGGGGGGACAGGTGCTGCCTAAAACAGCGATTTTTGCCATCTGCATCTTAGCAGCAAAGTGCTATTGGTGCCACACAGCATCATAGGTTGCTAGGACGCTGGTAGCCAGGCCACACAATATCAATGGTTGCTAGGATGCAGGCGGCCCCTGCCCCTTCCCTGCTTGCACATCCTAGTCATCTCCAGTGGCTTTTGCTAGGGGGTGGCTACTGGGGCTATAGCCCCGAATCTAGGGCCCATAGCCACAAGTCTCTTAATGGGTGCAGTCAGCAGCCGCATTTTGTGCTGCAATGCCAGTGCCTTCTCTTTAAACCGGCCAGAGAGGCGCCGCCCACTGAAGTGTGACCTGCAGTCTGCGCAGTGATATGCCTGAGAGGTGAGAGGGCTGCCACAGGAGAACAGGCGAACGGCCGAGGTGCTGAATTTCTCCTTGCATCTGGGCGGCGCAGCGCCGCCCACTAATCTGGTGCCTGGCCTGCAGAGTCACGCTGTGATTATGCCTGAGGGCAGCAGGAGAACAGAAGAACTGCCGTGGCTGGGGCGGAAGAATTAAGGTACTGCTGGAATCTGGTTATTTCACTCATTCCCTGGGTGGAAATGCATACATTTTATATATATCTATATAGATATATACTGTATCTATATAGATATATACACACACGTATATACATGTGTATGCCCGCCTAAACGTATGACTTTCTTTACTTCGCTGCTATGAGCTCTAGCGCCAGATCTTTTGTAGACCTAGCAACGCCCCTGGTTATCTACTCTTCTGTCGATGTCTAATTACAGTCCGTGCTGGCAGATGGCCACGTGGGCTATCTGCATCCTAGCAACAAAGGACTATGTGCTCTTGGGGCCACACAGCATCCTTGGATGCTAGGACGCTGGTGGCCGGGCCACATGGTGTCATTAGTTGCTAGGACGCTGGCGGCCCCTGCCCCTTTCCTGCTTGCCCATCGTAGCCATCTTCTCTTCTGGGAATGTCTAATTACAGTCTTGGCTTGCCCAGCTCCGTCTCCTCTCACCTACCTACATAATCTTTTAGGTGGCTGTGGGTAGGAGGAGCAAAGGGGAATATTCTAGTGGGGCCCTTTAAGTGACAGCCCGGAGTCTGCTGGGGCTGCTGACATCACACCCAAAATGGTGGCACCCAGCAGCAGTTTCAGAGTTTCTGGATATCTATACAAGGGAGGCTTTTACCGATGAATAAACATGCCAAAAATACAGTAAATGTACATACAATATTATAGGAGGATTGATGTGAAATGAACAGTCTAAAAGCAAAATGTAGTGGGACCTTTGATTGATTTGATCTTTTTGGGTCCCAAGGAAGTGGCTTGGCCGCAAAACACTTAGACCCTCTATCTTAAGGAGATATGTCGAATGTGTAAAGAACCACTGTATCACAAAGTTTTTATGGTGTCTTTTAACTGATTATAAGTACAATTTGTTATATTTTATATATTTTTTTGGATATTGATGTCTGATGGTTGTCTAAAGTATAATTAGAGTTTCACTACACTTTGCTTTTTGACTATGATATTATTGGGATGATACCTGGCTAGACCACATCTTTCTACAATACTCCACCGGAAACCACTAGTGTTGAAATAGCCTGACAGCAGGTTCTCTTTATGTTGTTTTTTTGTGTTTTTTATGTTCCTTTCTGTAAAATGGGTTACAATGTCTTCTAGGTGAAGGACGAGAAGAACGGACAAGAGATTTTTGACCTCAGTGACTACGAGAAGTGTGAAGAGCTCCGGAAATCTAGGAGCCGGTCCAAGAAGAACCACAGCCGCTTCTCACTTGTGCGGTCAAAACAGCCAGGAAATACAGTAAGTCACACTCGGAGTCCTCAATTTGTTAGTTACCTGCTTGTCATTTAGCTACAGAGGGGCTGCCTGGGAACATGCTCCTGCTGCTCCTTCACTGTCCAGTCAGCAGAATGAGGCAGGACAGTGACATCACTCCGTATCTCTTAGCTGTAAAATAGAAAGTAGTGTCATCCACTAATGCAACTCCTTTGGCAGGTAAAACAACTCCCATGTATGAACTTTATTGATGTGTTTTAGATGTTTGTCTGGAGTTCTGCATTACATTTTTTTTTATGTAGAGATTTTATCCATAATACCAGAGCACAGGTATAGAGTATAACAGAGTCATTCTTCTCATCAGGCTCCAAACCTGATCTTCCTTGCCGTCAGCCCCGAAGAGAAGGAATCTTGGATCAACGCCTTGAACTCTGCAATCACACGAGCCAAGAACCGCATCTTGGATGAGGTAAGCCGTACCCAATCGGGTTAAAATGTCCTATGTTAACAAACTGTTGTCTTATCTGAAGACCCTCAACTTACACTATATTACCAAAAGTATTGGGACAACTGCCTTTACATGCACATGAACTTTAATGGCACCCCAGTCTTCGTCCGTAGGGTTCAATACTGAGTTGGCCCACCCTTTGCAGCTATAACAGCTTCAACTCTTCTGGGAAGGCTGTCCACAAGGTTTAGGAGTGTGCCTATGGGAATGTTTGATGATTCTTCCAGAAGAGCATTTGTGAGGTCAGGCACTGATGTTGGATGAGAAGGCCTGAGTATTTAAAAAAACTACTGATCTACTGGCATTTTCACGCATCATCATCTCTCGGGTGTACAGAGAATGGTCTGAAAAAGAGAAAATATCCAGTGAGCGGCAGTTGTGTGGAGGAAAATTTTTCTTGATGTCAGAGGAGAATGGACAGACTGGTTCATGATGATAGAAAGGCAAGAGTAACTTAAATAACTACTCGCTACAACCAAGGTATGCAGAATACCATCTCGGAACTCACAACGCATCCAACCTTGAAGCAGAAGACCACACTGGGAGTCATGCCTGTCAGTTAAAAACAGGAAACTGAGGCTACAATTCGCACAGGCTCACCAAAATTAGACAATAGAAGATTGGTAAAATGTTGCCTGGTCTGATAAGTCTCAGCTGCGACATTCAGATGGTAGGGTCAGAATTTGGTGTAAACAACATGAAAACATGGATCCATCTTGCCTTGTATCAACGGTTCAGACTAGTGGTGTAATGGTGTGGGCCGGGGGATATTTTTTTGGCACACTTTGGGCCCCTTAGTACCAATTGAGCATTGTTTAAATGCCACAACCTACCTGAGTATTGTTGCTGACCATGTCCATCCCTTTATGACTACAGTGTCCCCATATTCTGATGGCCCCTTCCAGCAGGATAATGCACCATGTCACAAAGATCAAATCATCTCACCACTGGACAATGAGGTCACTGTACTCCAATGGCCTCCACACTCACCAGATCTCATCCAATAGAGCACCTTTGGGATGTGGTGGAACATGAGATTCCCATCATGAATGTGCAGCCGTCAAATCTGCAGCAAATGCGTGATGCCATCATGTCACTGTGGACCAATATCTCTGAGAAATGTTTCCAACACCTTGTTGAATCAATGCCACAAAGAATAAGGGCAGTTCTGAGGGCAAAAGGTGGTCCAACACGGTACTAGCACGGTGGACCTAATAAAGAGGCCAGTGAGTGTAGATGTTGCATTGATGGGTACAAGAACGATATATTGCAGGTTACCAGTCCTAAGAGGTAGTAGTTTCTATATTTTCTTTATTTTCAGACCAAGTATGTTTTTGCAAGTACTGAAGAATACCTATTGGTCCTGCTATAATTCCAGAGTCTTTGTAGCTTCTTGTGCACAGAGCCGAAATCTCAAACAATGTTATGAGCTTTTCCCAGTTCTGTTCTGTTAAAGGATAACACAGAAATTGTGGCTTGAACCAGCCGTAAGAGAGACAGAAAGGACTCACCTGATTGGTTACTTGGGCACTGCTGACATATGCCAATTCAGACTTTTCCTTGAAGAGTGTTTCTAACTTGGTTTATTCAACTCTTTGCTTAATTTGATTTCCTTCTACTAAAGTATGTTCACAACGCAGGCTATTCACAGCATAGTAGTAAGTCGGCTTGGTGAGGAGCTGCAGAGTACCTGCAATCTGGGGCTACTTTAGATAGATTTCCCCAAACTTCCTGTTCTGCTGACAATGGTTATATCAGACAGAAAGTGACAGGAAATCTACAGTTTTCGCATTTTGAATGGCTTGTGGTGCTGCAACCTCTAAATTTAATGTCCACTGGGACAGGTGCGATAGTCTATGCCAGGATATACACTGTTCATATCGTTACTTAGAAAAGTTAAAAAATCTGGTACTGACTTGAATGATGATAAAAGGGTTCAAGCTTTATTAAGTATCTATCAAGACATAAAGTATCCATCATTAAAAGAATTGACGTGTTTCTGCCCTAACCTTAGTCATAATAATTATGACTAAGGCCCTAAGGTTGGGGCAGAATTGCATCAATTCATTATATGATGGATAATTTTATGTCTTAATGGATACTTATTAAAGCTTGAGCCATTTTATCATCATTCAAGTCAATGTCAGAGTTTCTAACTCTCTGTGGTGCAGTACGATGCATCTATCGTGGTGCATTGCACTGGAATATAGGGAGATGTGCAATAAATGCAGAAAGGAGTCACCCCTTAGGACTTTAACGGCAGAATAATGTATAGAGAGTAAGTAATATAGAATGCACATAAGTGCCAATTTTATTAATTATATAGAAAATTTAAAAAATATGAAAAAATACGAATACAAATACACAAAATATACACTAAAAAATACACATCATTGTATACAAGGTAAATATATCAACCCAAAGCTTACAACCCGCTGCCTGAATGGAATTGAGGTCAGATAGATTTACAGCATGTATTCCAACATGTTTCGGAGATTAATATGTATTGTTCCTTCATCAGGGGATTTACAGTTGGGTGATCAAATCCTTATCTGTAATGTAAAGTTTATAGGGTAATGAAATGACATCATGATATGTAAAGTTGTTAAAGAGTATCAGTCATAACAATTAATATTAGGGCTAGTTTATACTTACATAGATGAGGTTCATAAAAGGTCATACAGAGCAAAACAATAACCAGAAATAGAACAGGCTGGCTAAGAGGTCCACAGGAATGTAGGATGGGCAGCTGTAGGTCTAAATAATCATATTCAATAGTAGAGAAAAGGGAGGACAATATAAAGTTAGCCCCACATGCAGTTTGAAAAATCTGTCAGACTGCAGTGTAGGGACATAGGGATATCTATCCCCAGCTAGTCAGTACAAATAGTAGTTTTACCTTTAGGTTTACATATTCAAGGCGCAGACCTCTGGGCGGCAGTTCCACAACTGACAAGTGCCCAGTGAGTGTCTGCGTCCTAAGTAGCACAACTGATATGGCTTTAGCCAATCAGTGTGACTTACAGCGTAAATGGGAGTGCCCCAACTAGTCAGCTGTATAGACAACATCTGTGAATGGAGCTCAGAACGTCTCCCTGACGTGGAGGTGCGCGGCGGAGCCACGGCCCGATGGGCGTGATGACGTCATGCGTCACCGGCGGGTGTGAGATCCCCACTTGTATGGCAAACCAACAGTGGGGACACAGAGAAAGCTCCTCCTTGCATAGAAAACACAGATGGCTAGGTGATAAGATATCGCCTTCCAGCTAAATGCGAGTGAAGCTTACCCGCCAGATGTCTGCGAGCAGACAAGCGGCCCGTACATCACAAGTTGCACCATCTAGTGGACAAAGGAAATATAGCCAGCTTGTTGTAAAAAAATTGAAAGAAGGAAGAGGCATCATAGATTATATGGACTAACTTAATACTGTACAGGTTACAGAAAATGAATCACCAGAATGTACAGAAAAGAAGAAAAATGTACATTACACTACATATAACAACACCATAGTTGAATGCAATTCAATATTAATTGATATGCACTGAAGTAGTCAAAGCAGCGATTCAATAAAGACACATTAAAAAAAAAAAAAAAGGAAGAAGGTGGAGAGGAGAACCCTTACAAATTCAGCTCACAAACACCTGATGTAAAACCAGGAAGAAAGGGTCTGACTCAACTCACACTGGAGGAGGCGTTTGTTGGGGTCGCCGCCTCTGGAGCTGAAGTGGATACGGTCAAGGGCAAGGAAGTGAACTTTAGGGATTGATTCTGGATGAACTAGGGCCATGTGGCGGCCAGTGGGTACATCAGGGTCATGTTTTCGTATAGTATTAAGGTGTTGGTATATCCTTTTCCAAAACTCATTTATGGTTTTACCAACATAGTAGCACCCACATTCGCATGTCAACAAATATACTATTCCAGAGGTCTTACAGTTTACATAGTGTTTAGGAAAGAAATGTTGGCCATTTGGTAAGGTAATGTCATTGCGTCTGTCCATATACTGGCAGTATTGGCACCACCGCATGTAAAGGTCCCCAAAGTTTTACATACATCACCTCTATGGGGTCTGTACTCACTGCTAACCAGTTTGTCACCTATAGAGGGCACTCTCCTGAAGGTGAGAGCTGGAGAGCTGGGGACAAAGGGAGCGAAAGTTTGATCCATGGTTAATAAATGCCAATATTTGTTTAAAATGCGTTTAACTTGCTTATGTTGTAGTGAGTATGTTGTAATAATTCTTGCTGTCTCATTATTGGAAGATTGTTTTTGTGTATTTAGCAAATCACAACGTGATTTGTTAAGGGCTCGTTTGTACGCTTTTTTAAGGCATGTACTTGAGCATCCTCTTTCGAGGAGTCTTTTTTTCAAGATATTGGCCTTGATTTTAAATCCAATATCATCAGAGCAGTTACGGCGAGCCCTTAAGTATTGACTGTAAGGTATTAAGGCAAGGAGGGGCTTGGGGTGGAAGCCTGTCGCGTGGAGCAAAGAGTTCCCCGCTGTCGGCTTTCAGTATAGTTCACTAGACAGGCTCCCATTAGGTTGTTTCTTTACAAGCACATCTAAGAACATGATTTCAGTTGAACTGTGAGTCATCGTAAATTTTAGATTGAACTCGTTCTTATTGATTGAGTCCAGAAATTGATGTAGTAGATCGATCCATCCCAAATAAGGAATATGTCATCTATGTATCGTTGCCACATTAGTACATGGCACATGTACATAGACAGTGATTCATGAACGAGCAGTGAATGTTCCCACTCCCCCAGGTACAGGTTGGTGTACGATGGGGCACAACATGTCCTCATCGCAAAGCCCTGTACCTGGAGGTAGTGGGAACCATCAAAGCCAAAAACGTTATGGTGAAGTTTGAATTCAAGAGAAATCAAAATAAATTCAGTATAGTTGGGTTCACATTCACTATACTGTGACAGAACATGCCGTATGGCTGCTAGGGCCTTGGCATGAGGGATAGTGCAGTAAAGGGATTCCACATCAATAGCAACCAGTTGAGTGCCATCCTCGATGTGCAGATCCTGAATGATCTACAAAAAGTGGATGGTATCACGTACATATGATGATAAGCAAGTGACTAGGAGTTTAAGATGGTTGTCCACCACACGGCTGCGATTCTCAGTTAAGCTACCACACCCCGAGATGATGGGTCTGCCTGGTGGTTTCTTTTTTTGTTTATGCAACTTAGGTAGCGCATAAAAGGTCGCTTCCCTTGGGTGACTGGTTCTGACAAAGTCCCATAGTTGCCTAGATATGACATTATGCCAAAATGCAGTGTCAACCAATGAGTAAAAATCCATGCATTATACTGTTCCCTATTTTTACAAATTTTATTGAAATGTTACAAGGTGACATTTCATAAAGTTCTACCGGCCACCACGCAGTGCGAGGCATTGAATTGCCTCACACTGCATTGCACTGAATTACGGCATGGCCTGCCATACTTTTTTTTCAGCGCATACCACCTGCGCACCACTGCAATGAGGTAATGGGAACCGGCCACACAGTAGACATAGCATTTTGCGTTGTCTTGCAGTGGGACTATGCTGGAATACCTCCACAGTCCCAACACAGTCCAACCACACCTGGTGTGAACAAGCCCTAAAACAAGGCACCAAGATGCCAGCGTCTGAATGGGCCTATACACTTTAAGGCCTCATTTACCATGTGCAATAGAGTTTACCACCCCTTCGATTTGCACTCTTTAGAGGCAGATGGCAGGTGGCTCGGAAGTGATATGCGGCCTTCTGAGCTCCTGTTTTAATAATGGAAAGCACTCCTCAACCGTTTGCTTTGCACGTGGTTGCAGCGCGGTCCCTTTCGCTTGAATGGGTCATGTCTGGTAGGCAAAACAGCTACTGCCAACATGTACAAAATTTTATCGCACCTGTGCCAATGCGTACTAACATGGTCGCTGCCCAAGTTATCTTGAAGCCTGGGGGTCGGGTGGTGATAAAAATGTGGGTCAACCGCTTGTTTTTAATTCCTCTTCCTCTGAAGGAGACTCAACACAAATTCTATGGGAACATTAGGAACTGATTGGCCTCATTGGGAAACTAAAATCTGTTGAGAGTTTGACATGTTGTTTGGGATTTAGATCTTTACCTCAAATGTCCACTATCTTTTTCTCAATGGTTGCCACAGTGTGAAACCCAAGTCTCTGTGTTGTTTTCTAGGTAACGGTGGAAGAGGAAAGCTTTCTGGCCCATCCAACTAGGGATAGAGCAAAAATTCAGCACTCGAGGCGCCCACCGACAAGAGGTCACCTCATGGCTGTGGTAAGTATGGCGGACCTGGGAGGTGGACATTGTCAAGATGTTGCATTTACTATGATAAGCAGCTGCTCAGATTTGGACTGGACAAAACTTTTAATAGCAGATATCTGGTTTTCATTTTGTTTGTTTACATTTGCATTCAATCCTTCTAATTTGGTTAATGAGACCCTGTCACCAAACCATTCTTTTTTTAATAACAACTTCCCATAAGATTATATGTGCATTTGACAGATTTTATTTTAGTTATATTTTTATATATTATCTTTTAGTTATTTACCTGTAAAAGACTCCCTTGTGTAGACATCCAAAAGCCCAGATACATCTTTACATTGGTGATCAGTGGGAAGAGCACCTCTTTGTCCTTACAATAGTGGTCAGTGAGAAGAATGCTCCTTACATTGAGGGTCAGAGGGAAAATGCCCCTTAAATTGGTGGTCAGTGAGAAGAATGCTCCTTACATTGAGGGTCAGAGGGAAGAATGCCCCCTAAATTGGTGGTCAGTGGAAAGAATGCTCCTTACATTGTGGTCAGTGGGAAGAATACTTATTACATTGGTGGTCAGTGGAAAGAATGTTCCCCTACACGGGTGGTCAGTGGGAAAAAGGCAAGTCTAAAAAGACAACTAAAAAGATCATTGGTGCCATGTTGCTGGCTCTGCCAAGTGGTGTTGGCCCCAGAACTATGCAGGCACCATCAGATGGGAGAACAATCAGTCACAACTCTAGGAACCCCTAGTAACCTCTGGAGGAATACTAGAGTTCTACATGGCCCTGGTTGAGAAGGCTGGTGTATAGTATATATCCCTTTGCTCCTTTTCCAGGAGCTACGTAAATGGTTATATATGGAGGAAAAGGACACAGGAGCTGGTCCAACACAGAGATTAATTAGACACTTCCACAAGAGGACAGGACTATGATGTGCAAAGAGGGAGGAAGCTGTGGTAAGGGAAATTTCATAAAAGATGATTTAGGGAAATGAAAAGGCTGCAAGTAAGCATTTAAAATATTTGATTTTTATGTGCTTTTACATGCAATTTTTACATCGGTAACAGGGTTGCTTTAAAGTGTGTGTAAAGCCAGAACCTTTTATTTTTCTGAGTTTTGGATAGAGTGGGGGGGACTTTGTTAGAGTAATTTACTCTCTCTTCCTGTCCTGCTGACATTTTACTAGACAGGACGTGAGGAAAGCTTTGTAACAGCAACAAAGATAATATAGGACACAGCAGTGAAGTAGGGGGCGAGAGAGGAGAAAACCATGGCACGTGGCAGGGGGCACAGGCAACCCTCCCAGAAGTGTGCAATATCAAAGAGTCTTTTGGAGGCTGCAGAGCTAGAATAGAGGGAAGAGCGGGGAGATGAGTACAATAGCAATTTTATTGTAGGGCTTGTCAGATTTTTTTTAGAGATTGTTTATATTTTTATATAATGCATTATATTTTTTAATGTCTTTTTTTTATGTTTATTTTTATTATTTGTTACACAATAAATAAGCATGGTAAATACTTACATTTGTATGAAACCAGTATCCGCAGATCCAACATACAGAATATTCATACATTTGAATACAAACATCTAAATAAAATAAATAATGTAAATTTAGCCCTAAAATATGATATTTAAAACCACACTGACTACATTTTCACCATATATACTTTATGATGGATAATAATAGATTTTAGATAAGTCATTAATGTATTTATAAAGTATATATATTTTATTATTTAGACTTTATAAAATAAATGCATTACCGGTTGTATTTTAATCCAAAACCCATGAAATTGAAGCATGAGTTCTGCGTTTCTTGTTTTCTAACATCGGGTAGTAGTTGTTCTACAAATTAATCCTAGCATTTCCTAAGATTTAGGCCATGATTTTGTCATAAAGAAGTACAGGCTTTTTCAGGCTAGTGACATTTATTATGCTTGACATCTCCACAGTTAAGGAGGTTAAGTGGATGTTAACCCAATAGCCAAACATTTAAAATAGTCACCACTGCTACAACAGGTGCAACCGGTGGTCATATGGGCCGGTGGTGACCCTTGATCTCCAGGATGGCTCCTGACCCACCTGGCAGATCAGCTGAAAACACAGAGCCTTGTGTCATGAACAACATGTCTTTTCTGCCTGTTCCAGCAGCAATCTCTGCCAACACGTAGTATCAATGGGGTCGTCATTTGTCAAAGTTCCCACGTTTCTGTCACTGTTCCTTAAATTAATCTGGGCTCACTGTAAAGGTGGTAAACCCATCACATATGGTCCTTCCTTCTCCTATACTAAGGGAGAAGGAAGAACCAAATGCTGTAGACTTTTTTCTCGAGACTTCCAAGAGTAGTGTCCTAGTGCTTTTATGGTGAAAACAACAAGTAATTCCAGGAAAAAATATTTTTTCACCAGTTTTTTTTTTTTTTTTTTACCAAACTTTTTTTGGACATTTAACCTAAAATACAATAGTAGACATCACAATAAGAATACATCAAAGCAAGTGTTGAGTACAGAATAAAACCTCAAAACATGCAAAAAATAAGAAGCGATTAGAAAAGGGATGGGGACTAAATAACTAAAGGGGTAACACTGTGAGAGTACAGCATCCTTCTAGAGCAGGGGTCTCCAAACTTTCTAAGTAAAGGGCCAGTTTACTGTCCTTCAGATTTTAGGGGGGGGGGGCTGGACTGTAGAAGTTGAAAATGCCCCAACATCAGTTCCCCATCATTGGTTTTAATGAGAGGAATAGTGCCCCATTGTTGATATTCAGGAGAAGACAGTGCCCCATTGATGGTGTTAGTATGGAAAATGGTGCCTCCATCATTAGTGTCAGTTGGCGAAATAGCATCCCAAGGTCCAGATAAAGGCAAGCAAAGGGCCACATCTGAGACCCAGTTTGGGGACCACTGGAGTTTTGGACTTGTTCCAAAATGCAACATGCAAGTTAGACGGCAAAGCTGGATTCGTGGGGACTGTGTTTCAGGTCTCCGTGCAATATAAAAAAAAGGGTGGTGGTGAGGGGTAGGTGGGGTTGTTGTGCTGGCCAGAATGCCCTGCGGCAAAGTTAGTTTAGGGGGTGTGTTCATAGGGTGAGTAAGTAAGGAGTGGTCTGGTTCTCATGTAATTATTACCTATTTTCTACTCTAACAGCAAGCTTTCCTAATAATAGCTTGTGTATTTTATTCATACCTTAACTCTGGGAGCTGTGCTCAAAAAATGGCAGATAGAAGACAAAGGACTAGTATTGCCTGTGGTCCCACTGCAGTGGATCTTTCCCTATTACTGACTTATATCTTGTTTTGCACCGTGTATCTGTATGAAAGCGGCCATCTTGGTAGAGGCAGGACTTTGCTTCCTCATTTAAGAACCTCAAGCAAGGAGAACAGTGAGCAGCACGGTAGGGACATCACCAAATCTCACTCCAAATCTCCTGAGACTAGGAGCCAGAAACAGCAGTAGATGGCTAGAAATTGATGGGGTTTTTTTTGTTTTGTTTTTTATAATCAATTTTTATTAAAGTTTAAATGCAAGCAACAACAGAAATAGAAAATGAAATGATTAGAATGACCCCAAGGGATCCCCAATAAACGAATGCACGTTGCAATGCATGGAAACCACTTGAATGGTCGGCATAGTGTACAACAAAGGCACTATATCCAGTATAATTAACATATAGTAGTTTCCAATAGCCCTTTCCTTCACAATAACAAGAACTAGAGTCGAAGGAGCTTACACATTACATTTACCAAAAAAAAAAAAGAAAACCGGGGAGGTGGGCAATGGAGAACAGGATACAGTTAAGTTGTGACCTAGAAAATTGAATGTCATGAGGCGACTGACAATAAGAAATATAAGAGGGGTACTGGGCATTAATGCATATCTGGAAAACATAAAGGCAATACTAAAAACATTGTAGGGGACAAAGTATCATAGACAGGCAGACTAGTGAATTAATTGGGCCTTAGGTATCAGCTATTTTGTAAAAATAGTACATCCATCCTGACCATGTATCATGAAACTTATGATTTTTATCCTTGGCATTGTGAATCCAGCGTTCTGCTTCCGTAACGAAATTGGCCTCCCTCTTCCGCCACTGGGCAAACTGCCTGCTTCCATTACCTCGGAATTAGGCTTGTTGCCGCATTTAGCAGATGGGGAGTTACACTGTTCCTATATAAATTGTCAGGAGCTGATATCATGAAATAGAAACTGTAAAGGAGTACATTTGATGGGCCGTAGTCTTGTTTTCTGTATCCAAAGCGCAATTGCGGCCCAGAAACCTTTTATTTTGGGGCAGGACCACCAAAGATGGAGAAAGGTGTCCTGATTACACCATCACCAGGAATTGAAATCAGTTCTGGGAAACATCTGAGCCAAGCGAGCGGGAATCCTATACCACCTGGTCAGGAATTTATAAGAGGATTCTTGGAAACTGGTACTGATGGAGGACACATGGGGCAATCTGATGATTTTCTTAATCTTCAGGGGAGAGAATGCCATCCCAAGTTCTTTCTCCCATTCCTTAAGATAGTAAGGAGTCGAAGTCAGTTGGGTCCCCATTATAAGTTTATACATAAGAGAAAGGAGGTGCTGAGAGTCTGGCAATTTCACACACAGGGTTTCAAACAGGGATAGGGTAACACTTCCCTACCCCTAGGTGTTAATTTACCCAAAAAGTCTAACATTTGTGGATGCCGCCAGGAGTCCATTGGATAAGTTAAAAATATGTGTTTGTTTTTTTATACTTAAAGTCCTACCTATTTTGCATTTTGGAAACCGAACCATTACTTAAAGGTTTCTGCTTTCTTTTTTTAGGCATCTACCTCAACGTCCGATGGTATGCTGACTCTAGACCTTATCCAGGAAGAAGACGCCTCTCCAGAGGAGCAAAGCAGCTGTGAGCAAAGCTTCAGAGTTGACCTGGACAAATCAGTGGCCCAGCTAGCTTCCACCCGCCGCAGATCAGACTCTGAGAACTTCAAATCTTCAGAGAAAGGAAAGTCAGAAAACCAACAAGCGAAAGAACAAATTCCTTGGGAGAAATGGGGTATGCATCGTGACTCATTTGGAAAGGGCACAACCTATACACCTCAGGTCCCTAAAAAGTTGTCTTATTCTGAGAAAAACAAATGTGCCTCCATGGAGGAGATCCTGTCCCGTTCAGACTCTTCTGGCCCCCGACCCATCCCGAAAAAAGCCCCTGAGTCAGAAAAACTGTTGCGGATACAGGAACTGATTACTCAGAAGATAGACAAAACTCAGGAACTTCTCACCGAGGTGAAAGAATGTGGGGAAGGGAAAAAAAAGGGAAAGGATTCCTCTGGGAAGGAGGACTTGGAAGAGGCTGAGAGGCTTTTAGGAGAGGCCTCTTCCAACTGGAGGCAGGCCAGGAAGGTCCTGCTGGAAATTAAGGAACTGAGGGACCTATACAAACAAGCGGACCTGCAGCCCACAGATCCTAAGCAGAAACTGAGCAGTCATTACAGAAAAAGCCTAATGTGAGGAGGCACAGTGTCTACCACGTCCTCATTTAAAAAAAAAAAAAAAGAAAAAGTAAAACAAAAAGGAGTATTTCCTGCTTCTGGCTTCACCATGCAAAGCTCAAGGACCATGGCAAGCCGAGGAGCCCAGAGGAGAGGAGATGGGCTTTCTTTTGGCTGGCTCCCTTGGCTTTGCACTTTTCTTAACCCTCCTTGGGGGTGGTTGAACTTGATATAGAATGCAGCAGGCTGTGCATATGTGCAGGGAGCCCCATGGAGGACCTTGGGAGCTTAAACCCTATTTGCTTGCAGCCTGCACATTCTGAATCCATAGGCCCTGTGGCGTTGATGTTGACCGATGCCAATGAGGCTGTGGGCATCTGGGCAAGGCATGTGGCGAAACTGTCTAGTCTTGTAGAATGTCCTATCCAATACAAACTTACCCTTTTTTTTTTTTTACTTTTCTGTTTACATCCGCATAGTTTTCAGCGCTTTTATACCTTACTGCACCACTGGCACAAAACCAGTCAAGAGAAATCAATGTCTGACCTTATTATTCTTACTCAAGCTGTAGTATAAAGCAGTTCCGAGTATGACTATGCACTATGTACAGATTCATTCATCTTTCCATTTCCTTTATATACTGGGGTTCCACTAACAAAACAAGGTAGTGCTAGTCACAGTTGATGA
Organism: Aquarana catesbeiana; assembly: GCF_042186555.1. Lineage (NCBI taxonomy): Eukaryota > Metazoa > Chordata > Amphibia > Anura > Ranidae > Aquarana > Aquarana catesbeiana. Next base: position 188,654,648 of record NC_133336.1, read on the forward strand.
GTGTTTTTTTCTTTAAAAGAAAATCTTTGATTCCATGCTTCAACAGCTTTATGCTCCTGCTGGAGGTCCCAATTTGGCCCTGTTGCTTGCTTGATTCATCTTCTCTTGCTGCAGTGCTAGAAATGTAAAATATAACATACAAGCTAACAGGAAAGAGTGCAACCCCCTTTCTATAGGCAAAACAGCGCAGTGCGGCACGGCAGGGATCACAGGAGAGCTGGGTGGGTGGTGTAGCCCTTTAAAATATGGGAACGTTTATGTGATTCTGCCACATTCACAATGTAGAAGAAGCCATTTTGTGAATCACAGAATGCATCCTCTAGCTTTTCACTAGAAAACAATGATGCCGTTGGCTCCTAGGCATTTGCTAGCAGCAGTCATATAATGGCTCTCTGCTTTGTGAACTGTAGATATGGGGGTGCACTTTAAATGCATATACTCTGGCTTACTGCATGATGCAGAGGGTTTGTTTGGTGAGCAGTAATGAAAAAAAAAAAAGGAATGGAGGCATACAGACAATTTATCTGTTCCCCAGCCCTCCAAGCCTTCTTTCACTTTTTTAGGAAATTTGCTATTGAAGGACAGGACAGCAAATTGCCACCTTTCTAAATGGCGTTTGTTACCCATGTTGTGCTCTTGTGAACATGTACAGGCTGTAGGCTTCTATTGAAAGTATAATTGTTGCCATGAAGACACATAGAAATCTATGTCTACATTCGCTCTTTGCGTCTGCAGACCCTTGTGTGTACAGTTCCCCAGGATCAGGCTGCAAATGATTATTTTAAATGGAATAAAGCCCAAGTGAACTTTCAGTTTAAATCGGCTAATCAGGTGCCTACACAAACCTTCACTCCACTCGCTCAGTGCCAGGAGCCACTGTTAAAGTCCTGCACATATTTGGTACTTTGAGATGCGGCATATGTGCACAGCCTTCTTGTCTTCTGCTATGCACTGCTTGGTGCCTCATTGGGCATTACCAAGTCTAACCCATGTCACATAAGGGCAGTGGGGAGCTTGTTTAGCAGGCTGTATGGGAATTTTAGGGATTGAGGTAGAGGTGCCCTGACATACAGGGACACTTTAACAGTATATATGCAGATATCTTTAGATGAGGGTTCAGGTTGTACAGACAGAATGGAACAAAGAGGTACTACAATATACAAGGCTGACCACTTCAACATCCTTCTTTACGATATAAAATGTTGTATTTTTTAAGCAGTCTTGCACTGCCCTCTTTTAATTGTGGTAAATTTGTCTTCCAATTCATTAGTCCCATCTTTTTTTTTTGTATTGGAAATTTCACTTACAATTTTAGCATTCTTTCATTAATTGTTCAATTTTCCATTTGGCACATTCCTGCTAAGGACCCTCTATAACTAAAAGGAATGCAGTTTTGAGAAGTCAGTTCAGGGCTCCTTAGCTGTTTTTGGCTTGAAATGATGGTGGAGTCTGAATCAGACACTGAATAAAGGATGCAATGTATTGTATCGTCAATGTGATGTTCGCTCAAGGACGTTACGCAGTACAACAGCCAAGAAGCTGGCGAACAGTTAATATCAGCATCTGCATTGCAGGAGCATTGGCTGACAGGAACAATGCAGAAAATATTAAACTTTATGCCCCATAATTCCCAGGAATAAGCAGGGCAATGTATTCTGGGAGGGGGCAGAGCAGCTGCAGAGTCTGACGTGACATCAGGGATATATGAGATGTGAGCGATGTGCTGCAAGGATGAGCTTACTTTGTCCTACCTGATATAGAGTACTAGGGATGTGTGGACCTGGAGACTCTGTCACACAGAAACCTACCTGGGATCCCTGGATGCTTGGACTTGGAGACTCCATTACTACTCTACCAAGGGTGGTTTAGAGAACCTGAATAGTTTATTTGAACTACCTTCTTAGTAATACCCACCAGAGGTGTGCTGGAGCCCTCCAAGTTTGCAATAGCATGTGATCTGCACCTGGGATTCAATGATCACCCCTTAGCAGCTAATCTCTAGGCCTGTCACATGAGAAGGAGCAATTTAACCCTGGGCAAGCTCTGATACCATTCAACATGGAGCTTACCCTAGGTTAGGTCTTCCTGCTCCAACGGAGGAACAGAAGGGGTGACTAGTTGCCATGGGCAGCTCAAACTTTTGAGGTCCTTGTCTTTGTGTGTTTGCTGTAATTAAAGACCATATCTGCCCAAATAAATTATTCACTACAAGTCACCAGTGAACTTCTTCTAGCTTTCAGATACCCAATGCCCAGATCTCCGTCACTGTTAGAACATAGCAATGGTGCTCTCTCGCAGCTAGATTCTTAAGAGTATCTGTTCACTCTACATTATGGAGAACCCACCAGGGTGGCATGACACCACCATTTGGCTTTGCGATAGCTGTGGTTCATTGGGCAGAGCTGAGTATTCGGGTGGGGATATCTCAGCACTGCAGTCACCAAAATGGACAACATGTGAATCAATGAATGTGCACAAGTAAACCAGACTAAAATGTCAGATTACAAGGAATTGGCCTTCAAGGGTCTGCTCACAATTGCCCATTTTGCTGTCTTGTAAGTCATATGTTGAAAAGCCCATTCATTCCTTTTGTCTGTAGATATTATTATCTATTGCTTCAGCGTACTCTTCCTGAACTAGTGAGAGTTCACCCCTGGAATACTATTAAGAACTTATATTGTCTTGTTGCTGAGTTCCCTGTGGTATATAGGTCTAACTATGCTCATGCGCCATTACCCTTTGCTGTATTATTCCTGTTGGCTGTACTTTGCACCCTTACCAGCAGCACCTTCTTACCCACTTTCTTTGCTTAGCTGCTAGGAGTAAAGAAAGCACTGTGTAGCCTATGATTTGCTCTAGTATGAGTTTACACAGAGATGAGGGATTCCCTGCCCCCATGTGACAATGCTGGGCCAATCGCCAAGCACCAGCACTACCACAGGGAGTAGGTCACATACCCCTCCATACCTAGAAGTACCAGTATCAGAACCTCAGCAGAAGAGCAAACCAAAGGAGAGTATGTGCTGCTGAAAAAAAAGCCTGTTGCTTTCCCTGCATGCCTGTATGCTTTAGGCTAAAGGGTGTGGCCAATGAGGTGCGCTGCATGCCCTTGTGCTGTCAAGGAACATTTGATAGGAGGAGGGAGCAAGAGGGATGAGCTTATTAGTGTGCTGTAGCTACTCTATTGTATATAATATCTAATCACAGACTTGGCGGCACAGGGGCATTGACCAAGCTATATTGCTTAACTGCAGTAAAGTCTGGTCACCAATCCTGCCTGGTGTTCTCCTTTAATGGGAACCTATGAGTATAGAAAATATGGGAGCTCTGACTGCTATTTTTTTAATTCTAAATTCTGCTACCTAGTGATGAAGGATGGAGGCTTAGACCTCCACCTGTTGCCAATCATTCATTGACTAGGTAGTGAAGTCAGAACAGGATGACGGCCCTTGTTCCTGCAACCTTAAAAAACAAGTCTGCAATGGCAGCTTTCATATTAAAAGCCTCAACAATCCACTTTAAATGTTTCCGCTGGCTCCTGGCCCTAACATCTGCATAACCCATAGAACTTAAACCAAAAAAGATGTCATTGGCTTCCTGTGCTGGAAAAGTATTTTTGGTCTAGGATTTTTTTTCATGCTCCTCTACTTTTAGTCACCGTTGTCCTACATTACCGAAATACCTTCATGATTTTTTTTTTTTTCATTCCATAGCTACCAGGGAAAGAGTAGTGCTCCGTATCACCTCTTCATTTCTGATCCTTTTATTGAAGCGTCTATAGGACAGAGGCTTACCGATCAAACATACACACAACCCGGCGGTCATTTACATTTTTAATTAGGGGTCTTAACTTCTTGCGGAACTTTCTGTACTTTTTAGCTTAGAAATTCTTTAAGTAGATGTAAACCAGATAACTAAAATTTCATGCACACTTTAACTTCTGGTTAAAAATGTTTGTGTAGTTAGGTATTTTCCTACTTTTCCTATGCAGCCTGTTATTTGCCTCTGCTCCGTTTGTGCAGCCTAAGTCTGGCCATATACTCTTTAGGGCTCATACAGATGGATATTTTTGCAGGTATACGGCTGTACACAGTATATTGGTATCTGCTTGTAAACGCCCATACTTGTGTTTAAATACGCACGGCGTTATTTTTCCAAAAACGCAAGTTTACAACTGTCATCCCAAAGGTGTTCAATCAGGTTGAGGTCTGTCAAGTTCCTCCACCCCAAACTCGCTCACCCATGTCTTTATAAGCCTTGCTTTGTGCACTGGTGCGCAGTCATGTTGGAACAGGAAGGGGCCATCCCCAAACTGTTCCCACAAAGTTGGGAGCATGAAATTGTCCAAAATGTCTTGGTATGCTGACGCCTTAAGAGTTCCCTTCACTGGAACTAAGGGGCCAAGCCCACGCCCTGAAAAACAGCCCCACACCATAATCCCCCCTCCACCAAATGATTTGGACCAGTGCACAAAGCAAGGTCCATAAAGACACAGTCCTGAGTCCTGACCTCAACCCGATGGAACACCTTTAGGATGAATTATAGCGGAGTCTGTGAGCCAGGGCCTTCTCGTCCAACATCCAAAATCTATAGATTGTCCCATCAATGCTTAACGGCGTGGATGGAAGAATCCCCTCCACTGGATTTCAGAACACCCAACCTGCAGCTGATTGCCTTCCGTCACTGTTCGGCTCACAATTTTCAGCCTGGCACCTTCGAATTTCAGATCTAAGGATGTAGGGTGGAATGGTGCCAACAAGGCCACCTAAGGCTCAAACAGCCTGGGAGTCATAGACACATCCTCTATGTAAGCAGCGGAGTTACATGGAGTGATTCAACACGCCCATCCTCAAGAGTGAATTCCTAGACATAGTGAGAATGGATTGCACCCACATGTTTGTCACATTGGGAGCAGCGGCTGTGTCTGTGCAACCGCTGCATTCCAAATGATGGCTATGGGACTGCCGACACTGTGATGTACACAACACCCGTGCATCCCTGTGCCAGTAAACGTAGCTCTGCATGGGCATGAATTAAAATGTCCCATGTGAATGTGGCCTAAATCTACTCACTGATGAGGGAAACAAGGGAGGTTTGGTATTAGCAACAAACAGCATGATCCCAAAGACTCCTCCTGTGCACGTCAGATCTCTAGATTGAGACCACAGAGGATCAAGGTTGTCATCAACTGCAACCTCTTCATAAGCTCTCTATAACTTAAGGAGGAATTTTATCCCCTGGATTCCTGTGATCGCCTAAAAACACATACTTATATGTCCAGTGAATCCAGCGTTGTCCATCTGTAATCCACCAAAGGCTGCCGCATGCCAGGTCACCCGCCATCTTCTTTTAATTAGATTGTCAGGTTGCCCTGTCCATCTGTAATCCACCAAAGGCTGCCGCGGGCCAGGTCACGCACTATCTTTTTTTTACTTAGGTTATCAGGTTGCCCTTAAGACTCCTGAGATACACGATAGAAGTATCCCAAGAGCCATTTTTGCCTAGGAGAGAAAAAAAGTTTGAGCTGTGCTTCCCCAAAAAAAAGTTTTTTACATTAAAGTGAAGGTCCACTTTAACGATACAATAGCTCTAGATCTGAGCTGTGTGGTCTGCTATGGCTATGGTTACCCACCGTGTGAGAACTTTCTATGTAGTTCACTGACTCAGAAGAGGGCCGTTGTCAATTGTAGCTCAGCAGGACTCATATGGATAAAGTGGCATGATGTATTTTTTACTTTTTTTTCTGCTTTTCAGTATCTGTTTTCCATGCCACAGATATTTCCTCGTACTTTTTTTCCCCCACATCTTTTCATTTAAAAAAAAAAATGTTGATATATGCAGACACTTTGCCAACTGTGTGGGCTGCTGGGAAGCAGCCAATTTTTTTTTTTTTTTTTGGCCACAGTTGTCAGTATAACTGTAATAAAACACCCTTCTCCTTGTCAGCTGCCACCGAGCAGATCTTCAAGAAGTACCTGATTAACTGTCTAATGCAAGAGGAGTCGGAAGGGGGGTTATCTTGGCAGGCGTGTGAACAGTAGACTTTGCTCCAATGCGATTATTATGACATAACCTCAGCTTGCATCTCTTAAAGGGTCAGACCAGCCTAGATTAAAGTTGGTATTTGGCAAATCCTGAAGAGTTGAAGGGTCAGCCTGTCTGAAGTTAATATTTCAGATTTTTGTGGATGCTGGAGCTTTTACGGGCTCCCTACTGTTTTTAAATCTCCATTGGTGAGTTCTCTGTGCCCTATGAGGGTTTCCCATCATCCTTGCTGGATTTTTTTAATTCCCAGCTCCAGAGAATTATAACCTGGTCAAAAGTCCTCAGTTAAAGTAGAAATAAAGCCAAAATGTTTTCAAAAATTGTGGACAGAGAATGGGAAGGTTATAAGCCGCTTTTTTACACCTGTGACCATTGGGAAGATTTTCCTCCACTTCTTGTCTTATCAACAGGAAGTGAGTAGAAATCCCTCAAAAATTAGAAAAATGCCTGGTTTTCACTAGAGATGAGTTAAGGTTTGGGCCGAACCCACGGGAAACTGTCACATGAAAGTAGTCCACTGGCCCAATCAACTGTGGCCACGGAATTCCTTGGGGGAATCCTGCTGACATCATTGACCTAAAATCGCCAGATGACCACTTTTGGTCTACGACATTGTCTAAATATGGCCAAACCCAGTTGGGCTCAAACCTTACTTAGCTCACTGGTTGTCTCCAGAACTGATGGTCCTCCATGGAAAATTTAGCCTCTACTCTTTTTTTTGGTGATGAGTTAAGGTTTGGGCCAAACAAACAGGAAACTGTCACGTGAAAGCAGTCCACTGGCTCAATCAACTGTGGCCAGGGAATCCTTCTGACAACATTGACCTAAAAATGACTTGATGACCACATTTGGTCAAGGACATTGTCCAAATATAACCAACAAAGTTGGGCCCAAACCTTAGCTCATCACTAGTTGTCTCCAGAACAACTAATGGTCCTCCATGGAAAATGTTTCCACAACTCGAATTTTGAGATTTTCTTTAACTTTTACTCTTGGCAATGACAATTACCATGAAAAGATTGGAGAGATCTCTGTAACAGGGACAGAGAAAGCAAAAAAAAAATCTTGACAGGTGGTATCATCCCCCTATACATTATCTGAAACTAAAAAAGATTTGAAAAAAAAAAAATAGTGTTTCCACTTTTTCAGTCAAATTTGAGAAACCCCTGCTATATGTTTGTTTTGTTCACAAAGCATACCTGAAAAAAAATTCTAAAACATTTCTGTACCTTTCTAATTGTTTCTGTTAATTATTGTGCACATGCAGGGGGATGCCAATGCAGTTCTGAATATGTAATAAGCGCTCTGTGGCGTCCTACCTTATTTTTGTACTGGAATTCCAAGAGGGAGAGTTTTTGTAATGCACCTACGTAAACTTTTCAGAAACAAGTGGGGAGCCCCTTCTCTTGCACCGGCCTCCCCTAAGACACTGGAAAAGTCCTCATTATAAAGCTTTTTTTTTTTTCCAATGCCTTGTTTTATTTTGGTAGTACAAATGGCATGCTTGGAACAACTTTATTTAAAAAGACTTTAAAAAAAGAAAAAATTAAAACTGCTAGAAATCCTTTGTTTCCTGACACAACTGGAGGCAATACTTTGCTTTATCCTGTATTTGAACGTGCCTATGTGACTATGCTTTTGACGCTGTATCGACCTCTGACACTTGATTTTCGCGACTGCTTTATGGTGCTTTAAACTCGCGCTTGCTAGAAGACATGATGAGACGGCCAGTTTGCGGGTCCAATCCATGTTTTATTATTCTTTCAGTAACAATATCTGGGCGTTGTTTATCAAAATGTTTAAAGGGAGAACTTATACAATGGCAACCAATTGGATCTTCCATGTTACACCTTTCAATCTGATTGTTCAATCCTAAAATTAAGCTATTTGAGTATTTTATAACTGTCTTGAACTGGTGCCCATACAAGATGAAAAAATCAAATTAGCTTACTTGCCAATCCCTTTGCTCCATGCCCCATTTGTTCACCCAACAGAGCAAAGTAAAAATAGCCAGCACTTTGTGGTATTGGGAGGGGGGACAGGGGGCATGTAACCATATCCATTGGTGAACACGGTCACCAAATTTTTGGACCGCCACATCCACAACTACTAGCCAAGTAAAAACATTTATTTACTGTGTATTGATTTGCTGCTATAAAAATTTGCTGTGTCCACATTAGGGCTGGGTTTTACACTGCTGTACGGAGCGGCTCACAGCAGGGGTCTGGTGCCTTCCTGTTCTTTGTTTTCAGGTCCAATTTCGGCAAATTTTAGCTGAATTCGGACCTGAAACGGTCCAGAAGACGCACAGGATTCCTGTAAAATTTGCTCCAGAGCTGCACCGGAGCTGTGTAAACCGGCTCCATTGAGAGCCGTTCACAATCTCCTGACATGCAAATTTGAAACCCGCATCCAATTTGCAATAGCGTGAACCCAGCCTTATAATGGCAGGGTCCCAACACACATATGACCCAAATAGTTACATAGATACATAGTTGGTGAGGTTAAACAAAGACATCAGTCCATCCTGTTCAACCTGTGTACCAGTTGAACCACATCTAATATAAAAGGGCCCCCAAATCCCAAGTCTCTCTTATGCAGTTGCACAATCTACACCAGGCCTTCTCAACTAGGGTTCTGTGGAAGCTCAGGGTTCTTCCAGAAGTTGCCAAGGGTTCCTTGAGCTGTGGCTACTTGAACTCCCATTTTATGGTGCCTACATAGTTCCAGGTTCAGTAGCACTTGGCAGAGCCAGTGGCATAACATTAGTGATCTCTTTAGCCTACTGTAAGGATGACATTCTGGCAACCACTGTAAGGAGGACATTCTTCCTATTGACCACCTAATGGACCAATCTTAGCTGGGGTTCCCTGGGACTTGTCCACTTTTGACCTTCTCCCCTTCGTTCTATGGTGCAACGCTCGTTGCCTGAACGACCAGTCACCAGACTTGAGTACTGTCACATGGTTGCAGGTTATATGTTTTCAGCTCTGTGTAAGCTCTTACCAGACTGATTTGATGCTTACACAAGGCTTTGTCATTTTGCTTAAGCAGGTGAACAGAGCAATGGGTGCTTGACTGTAAAGGACAAAGGTGGCAATTAAAAGACCTGCATTGGCAAAGGCAGGTTCACATTAACGCATGAAAATTGATTACTGGAAAACAATAATATTTCTGATCGTAACTTGGATTCAATTAGGAAGTAGAAAATATTAAAACTGTAGTTTTTCATTAAATTAAACATTAAAAAACAATAGAGAAATATTGTGCCATCAATAAAGATAGTCAAATTTACAATTGCAATATGGATTAAAAAAAATGTATTCTCCCCAAACAGTTGCTGCTACGGCCAACAGACAGTTCTGGCTTCAGACACTTTGATAAATCAGGCCTACTGAAATCTCACTTGGGTTAGGCTGCATTCTCCTAAACATGGAATCCCGCTCACAAAGTGCCCGCCGGCGTGTCGCTGACAGGTGCGCTTCGATTCTCATGGTATTGCTAATTTGTAATGCAACCGGACAGGATGACTTTTGTTTCCCTTCTCTTTTCAAAGTCTGTCCCTGCTGTCAGACTTTTCTTTCTCTTCTTCCGCTGGGGAAGATAATCTGCACTGATCTGTTTTGGGCTTTTGGTCTTTCCCCAACGAGCCGCCGATAGCAGAAATGTTGCAAATGATGAAAAGCTGTGATTATTAAATAAAAAAGATGGAGATTTTACAGAAAATGTCTTGGTGTTTTTTTTTTTTATACACACACAGAGGTCACTTTTAAAAAGCTAAAAGGGAAACTGAAGCAGATTTCCAGTTGGGCAAGTTTCATATTGTTCTGTAACGTTAACCTGAAGGTCTATTTTCACTTTCATGTCCAGAATGCATGGCAGCCAACCTGCTCTATGTGACCAGACCATTTTTTTGCTATTTAGCACTACACTACTTTAACTGGCAATTGCTCGGTTATGCAATATTGTAAGCAAATTAAATTGAGATCATTTTTTTACACAAATCAAGCTTTCTTTTGGTGGTATGTGATTGATACTTCCAGCCCTGTAACCGAAGGTCTGTACCTCTGTATGGACTTGGGGATGGACGAGTAGTCAGCAAGAGCCTGGGTATGAACCTGGGGCTGGAGGAATAGTCTGCAGGGGTCTGCAGGACTCGTAAACCTCAATGGAGCACAAGTCCAGTGATGTCACCAAACTTCTAGTACATTGACACTTTGACCAGCCCCTTAAAGTGGTTCTAAAGCCACAAAGTTTTTTTTACCTTAATGCATTCCATGACTTTGGACTTGGTAAAACACAGTGGACCACCACCAGCAGATGACATGGCTCCCCAAATCATCATGGACGTGGAAAATTTTGCATTTCATTTAGAAATCAAGGTCCCAGAGTCTGAAAGAAGAGTGGAGAGGCATCAAATCCAAGTTGCATGAGGTCCAGTGTGAAGGTTCCACAGTCAGTGATGATTTGGGGAGCCATGTCATCTGCTGGTGTTGGTCCACTGTGTTTTATCAAGTCCAAAGTCAGCGCAGCCCTCTACCAGGAAAAACTAGTGCAATTCATGCTTCCCTTTGACACGCTTTATGGAGATGCTGACTTCAAAAGTACCAATACCTGGTTTAATGATCATGGTATCACTGTGCTTGATTGGCCAGCAAACTCTCCTGACCTAAACCCCATAAAGAATCTGTGGGGTATTGTCAAGAGGAAGATGAGACACCAGGCCCAACAATGCAGATGAGCTGAAGGCCACTATCAAAGCAACCTGGGCTTCCATAACACCTCAGCAGTGCCACAGACTGATCGCTTCCATGCCACGCTGCATTGATGCAGTAATTCATGCAAAAGGAGCCCCAACCAAGTATTGAGTGCATACTATACTGTACATGGACTTTTCAGTAAGCCAACATTTCTGTATTAAAAATCCTTTTTTTTTTAAATTGGTCTTATGTAATATTCTAATTTCTGAGATACTGAATTTGGGGTTTTCACTAGCTGTAAGCCATAATCATCAAAATTACAAGAAAGAAATGCTTGAATTATATCACTCTGTGTGTAATGTATCTATTTAAAATATGAGTTTCACATTTTGAATTGACTTACTGAAATAAATTTACTTTTTGATGATATTCTAATTTTATGAGATGCACGTGTATATACCATAGTTTGTGAACTCTCTAACGTTCTCACAAACCAAATAATATACACCTGTTGGGATTTTTTTTTTACCAAAAACATGTAGCAGAATACATTATGAAGGATTTAAATTTTTTTATTATTTTTATTGGATATGTGTTATAACAAAAAGTAGAAAATATCAGGGTTTTTTTTCCCCAAAATTTTGGTCTTTCTTCGTTTATATCACAAAAAATAAAAAAACCTAGTGGTGATGAAATACCACCAAAAGAAAGCTCTATTTGTGTTGAAAAGTGATTAAAATGTAATTTATTTACAGTGTTGCATGACTACGCAATTGCCAGTTAAAAGTAGCGCAGTGCTGAATAGCAAAAAATGCTGTGGTCATGAAGGGGGTAAGACCTTCTGGAGGTCAAGTGGTTAAACTTACATCCAACTATGATGATCATTGAGTCCACACGCACACTACATCATTGTTTCATTTTCTGCTGAAAGGAGCGGAGTTACAACCTGCTCCCATGCTCTCGTGACAGGTGCACTTTAATGCATCTTTTAATGTTGTTTGATGGTCCCTTCTACAGGGAACTCTTCCTTACCCTCCCTATTAAACATGATCCAGAGCCAGGAACTGGGAACGTCAAGTCTTAGCAAATAAAGACAAGTTACCCGCTATTAATAGACAGTAAAAAAGAAATGAACAGACAAGTTTTTGGTCCATTGGCGACACACGCTCAAGGTTATCTAGTTTATTAAACCGCTATTGCAGCAGCTGCAATTGTAGAGCAAGAAGAACACGGGGGGCTATTCCAAAAACGAAGGGATACAGAAAAGAATTAACAGGAGGAGCACAGCAAGAACTGGACAAGAGCTTCAAAGGTCAGTCCACCTAAAACTTATGTCTGTCTTATGGGAGTCTCAAACCTCTGCTATAGCATCTGGCTCCTCCTACTCCTGTAGAGCACCCCTAGAGAGCTGCCGATGAACTTAGTCCTATTTCCCCAGTTAGAGCGCTCACAGCCAGGCACACAACATTTTCTTCACTCTCTCACTGGCTCAAAGGACAGTCAAGGGGTATCTTTTTTTGTTTTATTGACACTTAGAACTTGGATGGGGATGAGGGGAGCATGAGATACCCAAAAAACTGAAGAACTGGATAACTCCTTAGCTATCTTACTGAACTATGCAAAAAGAAACGTCTCACGGAACCTTTACTCTCGACTGGGCCCAGGAACTCTGCTGCTGCTGCTTCAGGCCTCAGTCTATTTATTTATGGGCTCTCTCACCATCTACTGGGCACACCTGCCCAGGGATTGGCTGGAGTTCCATAAATATTCAGGCTGCTTACTCTGTTCTCCCCCCCCACTATCATTTCAGAATCCTCTAGAATACAGGGGGAAGCACTCAGAGCAGCAGCCTGCGAGACTCTGAGCAACCCTAAATAATCAACCACTGCTCCACTCCACCGATTACAGGCGAGCCAACTAAATATACCCACTAGCCTACACTACACCAGGAGGGTGCTATACTCTATTGTCCATAAGGTTTGCGGAGATCTGTGCTGGGTACAATGCTTTTGCTGACCTCCTTCTAAAATTGCTAGTTGCTTGGCTGTCCACATTGATGCAGTGGCATGATCCAGAACAAGCATATCTAGAGTTGTGAACATTTTCATCTATGAAGTTGTAGCTTGTCCACATCTTCCACGTCTACCCATTGGTCACTGAGAGTGCCTATCATTTTGCTGAAAGCATAGGCAGGGGTGGGGCTAAATGTTGACTTCCTAAATTCCTAGGGTTCCTGGGGCTTTAAGGCTCATGGGAAGGTAGGGGAAATTATATTACCAGCTTCTTCAGAGCCTTTCATTAGCCACAGGGAAACCCAACCACTAAAATCTCATCCAATGAATTTCAAATTTTTTATAATCTTACTTTTAATAAACAAGTTGTTGATCTTATGACCAGAGATTGTGGGAAAGCTTGTGGGTGTTGCTCAAGGTAACCATCCCAACAAGGCTCCAGTGATTTACATTAAAGGTGGATGGTGGCGCAGAGAAGAGCCCCTCTCGGCTCAGTATACACATTGGGGTGGCAATAAAAAAGCACAATTGAGAGACACGAACAGAGCCTTGTCACCCTCTAACAGGAAGTGCCTGAATGAGGTCTTTCAAGGCAGGATCACTAGCTAGAGAAAGCAAGAAGGTAGCTCCCCACACCAAAGAGCCCACGTGTATTGAAGTATCTCAAAACGGCTTCAGCCTGACTCCTCCCAGGCCGTGCCACCAACGGGTTTCATCCCAATTACAGAGCTTAGTCATGGCCCCATGTTCAAGCCCTGTGGGCAGGGTGAAAAATATTGGGGGTGGCCTGGGAGGAGTCAGGCTGAATCTGTTTTGATTCTTCAGTACATTTGGGCTGTTTCTTTGGTGTGCAGAGCTTCCTTTCTGCTTTCTCTAGCTGGTGATCCTGCCTTGAAAGACCTCATTCAGGTACTTCCCGTTAGAGGGTGACAAGGCCCTGTTCCTATCTCTCAACTGTGCTTTTGCATTGTCACCTTCTCCCAAAGGCAGCACACATTACACATGTACTCCAGCAATAGCTGTATGATATTTCTCAAGGTGGGTGCCCCGATGATGACAACAGAGGACTGTTGTTGTCACCATCAGGGCACCCAAAAAATAACTCAAAAAACACCGCGCTTGCTCCAACAAAGCAGCTCACACACAAAAGGAGATTTTGTAAACCGTATGCATATAGACAGTGTAGCGCTAATGTTAAATCATAAACAAATCCCAAAGGACATAGTAACCAATTTGGACCACCACAAACTGAAAGGATGATGCCAAAAAGAACCTAAATCAATATCTATTCTCCTAAGGGAATATATAAACCAATAAAGGTTCCAGTAGAATGACAAAAGCGATAGGAAAAAAAAAATTGTATATATATAACCATTTAGTTCCCAACACTATATATCCTAAATGGTTTTTACATGTCCATAAATGTCTATTTATATGGAAGCTGGAAATAATAAGGATCCAGGGTAGATGGTGATATCTCTACGTCACATAGGTTGAAGACAAACGATGTATAATGGTGGAGGCTTACCGGAACCGTTGGACTCACAGAGACGTATATCCCTTGAGTCAGAGATGCTTATATTGCCACCGGGCAAGTAGGTGAAGTGTCACACTGGACAGATCTGAAATCCGGATGCTGTATCCAGGGCTCCCAGCAAATTTCTTTCTTGTATGGCCCAACTCAGTGATGGCTCATGAAAAGTAAAGAAGGGGGGCCACATAGTGTGATATCGTTTAAAAGAAATAAAATTTATTATGGTAGAAAACTTGCCCGGTGGCAATATAAGCATCTCTGACTCAAGGGATATACGTCTCTGTGAGTCCAACGGTTCCGGTAATGGATCCTTATTATTTCCAGCTTCCATATAAATAGACATTTATGGACATGTAAAAACCATTTAGGATATATAGTGTTGGGAACTAAATGGTTATATATATACAATTTTTTTCCTATCGCTTTTGTCATTCTACTGGAACCTTTATTGGTTTATATATTCCCTTAGGAGAATAGATATTGATTTAGGTTCTTTTTGGCATCATCCTTTCAGTTTGTGGTGGTCCAAATTGGTTACTATGTCCTTTGGGATTTGTTTATGATTTAACATTAGCGCTACACTGTCTATATGCAACCATCAGGGCACCCACCTTGAGAAATATCATACAGCTATTGCTGGAGTGTGCATGTGGCTGCAAAGAAGTTGCAGGAGATAAGCAATGCTAAGATGCAACAAAGCATGGAAAAAGGCGAAAACAAGCATTTTATTCGAAGAAGAAAATGGTGGTGGTTTATGATACACAATGTCATTCAGTTAGGGTTTACATCTACTTCAGCCTATCACTTTACAAAAAATTGAATCAATAAAGGTATGTGCTTTTTATTTTTCTATTTTAATTTCATTTTTTTCATTTGGATAATTTTTCTTCTCTGATCCCAAACTCGGCCATGTTCAGTGTGAAGGTCTCAGAATGTAGCTCTGCCCACCTATGCCAGCCTCATCCACCTACTACGCAGTGAACGGTTGAGGCATCTCCATTGCTCTGTTGGATGTGGACTCTTTCTTGAACCGAGGCCAGGTTTTGGATGATCTTGGCCTATAACCAAAATTAGACATTTACATTTTTGAATTTGAATAATTTTACTTCTCTGACCCCAAACTCAGCCATGTTTTGCGAGAAGGTCTCTACGCAGCTTTGGCCACCCTTGCCAGCCTTAACTATTTTATTTATTTATTTATTTCAGGTACTTATATAGCGCTGTCAATTTACGCAGCGCTTTACATATATATATATTATACATTCACATCAGTCCCTATACCCTCAAGGAGCTTACAATCTAAGGTCCCTAACTCACATTCATACCTATACTAGGGCCAATTTAGACAGGATCCAATTAACCTACCAGCATGTCTTTGGAGTGTGGGAGGAAACTGGAGTACCCGGAGGAAACCCACGCAGACACAGGGAGAACATGCAAACTCCAGGCAGGTAGTGTCGTGGTCGGGATTCGAACCAGCGACCCTTCTTACTGCTAGGTGAGAGTGCTACCCACTGCACCACTGTGCCGCCCAACTACCAATGCTGTGAACGGTTGAGGCATCTCCATTGCTCTGCAGGATGTGGACTCTTTCTTGAGCCGAGGCCAGGTTTGGGATGATCTTGGGCTACGACCAAAATTTGACATTTAAATACAGGTACTTGACGGTGCTTGCTCCTAAAAAATGTACAGTTTTGTGACATGTTCTCTTTAATTCACATTGACTTAAAGGGAACTCAGCAGGAGAGCTGGAATTTCAGCAGCCCTTTCACATCCCCAGACAGACAGGTCTCCCAGGCAATCCAATGTCCTCCCCCCCTCCTCCCTCCCACAGCCATTCAGCATCAGCACCCCCCCCCCATTCCCTTCTCCTCTCCACACCATCCTCCAGCGCAGCCAATCAACGGCGTCCATCTGCTTCTATCCATATAAGGCTATGAAGAAGCAAGGGAGTCCCAGCATTACACAGACTGGGAGCTGATGTCAGGCATTGCATTACCCAGCTCTATCCAGTTGCCTGGTTATCATGCCGTCTGCCTGCTCTCCAGGCTTCCTTGGGCTACTATTTCACCCTTGGCGCACCCTAAGCCAACAATGTATTTCTGCTCAATATGAACATCTGTGTGTTTAATCTGAATATAACGTGCTGGCGTCTTCGGAGTTAAACCACACAGTAAAGTTTTGCATATGGCCAATTTAACCCTTTGGTTGACAATCCCTACGTTCAATGGGCTGTAAAAGAACACGTGGCCATCAAGTGGTTGGGTTGCTCAGTAGTGGAAGGTTAAAATCGCTCACGTTGTAAATGCTGACCTTAAACAATTTTGACTTGTATGTGGGCTCCCGTAGACACCACAGGTTGAGACATCTAGGGGAAGGTCTATGGCAGGGGTAGGCAACCTTAAAGAGGTGGAGTTCTACCTGAACAACATGGGGGAAGTCAAAGATTTAAACCTCTAATTGCCGTAATACCGTGTCACAATCGTGTGCATTGCACGGCAATCATGGGAACAAATCAGTCTGTCAAACGCACTCGGATAGCTTTTCAGAGGAACAATAGTCCCTGCTGCACTTGTGAATGAGCCCTTAGTTGCATTCAGCAGCGGTACCGTTAGTGCTTGCTCACATGTAAAGTGGAGGGTGGGGGTGTAAACCCTGCGGTTGAGTCACGGTTTTATCACCCCCAATTCCTACCCTGTTTTGTTGCTGAGGCAGCAGCCAAAGGTGTACACATACCGCAGCAGGATTTAAGCCCCCTGTTGCTTTTGGTGGGGCTACCACCTGCCCATCGCGACCCACTCAAGTAAATGGGGCCACTCTGGAAGGGCCCCGCAGCTACATGCTTTTGCGGGGTCCAAGGGGCTAAAGCAGGTGGTGAAAAAGCAACACAACGCTGCCTGCTTTAACCCCTTGTTTTCTGTACTGCACAAGATTGCAGGGTACTTGCAGAGTGGCCTCATTCACTTGAATGGGTCATGCTTGACACAGCATTGCACCCGCGATGTGGGTAAACCGCAGCACATCAGTGTGAACGCAGCCCTATACTATTATGCCCAGTGTATTGCTTTACACTGACCTGAAGATCTCTTCTTTGCTGCTGCTGGCACCACTCTGGAAAACGCTAGCCAGGATAAGAGATGGAGTGCAGTTGGTATCACTTTGCATGGGACAGGATCCGGCACTACAGAGGAGGCTGTTGCTCCCTACTGTATCTCCAACTTTACGGCAGGTCAGCAAGCCCAGACCGAGATCTACCAGTCACCTGTCTGCGATCTACCGGTAGATCGCGATCTACCGGTAGATCGCTATCTACTGGTTGCTGACCCCCGGTCTATGGCAAGCTTTAAACTGACCTCACACCTTGAAATCTGGTTGGGCAGTCTTGAAAGTTTAAGTTTCTGGATACAAGAATAAAATAACTTGCAATTACAATGTTAAAAAAAAAAATTGCTGAAATTGTAGTGTGTGTGGCTACATCCAACACTGGATCTCATGTGAGCACACACATGTGGACCTCTTTACAATAATATGTAAACAAAGCAGAACTAACTTTATTTTTAAAATATTGTAATCACTGGGCCACTGACACCAGTGTTGGGACCTACTCTAAATCACGCAGGTGGCCGAGGGTCGGTTAAAACAGTCTACTCAATACAGTTGGAGGGGGCTGTTCACATGCTGCAGCCATGATGTTTTACGTTACAGCTGCGGCACATTTAAGGCTGCAAGTCAAGTTGACAGGCGGCACTAGTCGGACATTCAAGTCAATGGGGCTGTGTTGCAGTGCCTTCGTCCCATTGAAAAATTTCCATTAGCAAAAGAAAAAAGACAAAAATGACTGGCATTCAGAAGGCAGCAGGATCTCCTCCGAACGCCTGACAGCTGCTACTTAGTCACACTCTAAAAAGCGATCCACCGCAGATCATTTTTCAGAGCACGGGCTGGTTTGAACCTAGCCTTACTGCCACTGGAACCGGTGCTAGGAGTTACTATTAGTGACACTGACAACAATGCTGGGGGTTAGGCCACATTCACACATGGTTTATGTTGTCATTTAGGTGATATATTATCTCTTCAAGGATTTACTTATATGTAGGCGCTGCACTTTGTTTTCTAGACCCCTGAAAATTGGCCTGACAGCACTTACATGAGAGAACCCCAGCCGGGACCCCCTGCTGGGATTCTTGCATGTAAGCACTGTCAGGTCAATTTTCAAGTATGAATGTGGCCTTATTATTGTGGCCACGGACACCAATGCTGGGGGTTATTATTGTGGCCACTAACATCAATGCTGGGGGTTATTATTGAGGCTACTGATACCAATGCTGGGGGGTTATTATTGTGACCACTGAAACCAATGCTGGGGGTTATTACTGTGGTCACTGACTGGGGGTTATTATTGAGGCTACTGACACCAATGCTGGGGATTAATATTGTGGCCACTGACACCAATGCTGAGGGTTATTATTGCAGCCACTAACACCAAAGCTCTGGGTTATTATTGTGGCTACTGACACCAGTGCTGGGGATTATTTTTGCACCTACTGACCCCAATGCTGGAGGTTATTATTGTGGCTAGGGACATCAGTGCTGGGGGTTATTGTGGTCACTGACACCAGTGCTGGGGGTTATTATTGTAACCACAGACACCAATGCTGGGGGTTATAATTGCGGCCACTGCCACCAATGCTGGGGGGGTATTACTGTGGCCACTGACTGGGGGGGTTATTATTAAGGCTACTGACACCAATGCTGTGGACTAATATTGTGGCCACTGACACCAATGCTGGGGGTTATTAATGCTGCCACTGACACCAATGCATAGGGTTAGTATTGCAACCACTAACACCAATACTGGGGGTTATTATTGTGGCCACTGACACCAATGCTGGGATATACCATACCTCCCAACTTTTTGATATGGGAATGAGGGACACCTATCAGCAAAAGTATGCAGGCATAGGGCACACCCCTTGCCACGCCCCCTTAAAGGAGAATTGTACAAAAAAAAAACAAGATTGGTTAAACCCCTTAAGTGCTTTTTTTTACCTCTACTATTCCTTTATATTGGCTTTTGAAATTTACAAATGCAGCAATTTAGAAATCAGATGAAAGGTTTAGCATTGGGAAACACTTTTTAATAGGTAAAAAGTGCATTTTATATACAGTGGGGATGGAAAGTATTCAGACCCCCTTAAATTTTTCACTCTTTGTTATATTTTAGCCATTTGCTAACATCATTTAAGTTCATTTTTTTCCTCATTAATGTACACACAGCACCCCATATTGACAGAAAAACACAGAATTGTTGACATTTTTGCAGATTTATTAAAAAAGAAAAACTGAAATATCACATGGTCCTAAGTATTCAGACCCTTTGCTCAGTATTTAGTAGAAGCACCCTTTTGATCTAATACAGCCATGAGTCTTTTTGGAAAAGATGCAACAAGTTTTTCGCACCTGGATTTGGGGATCCTCTGCCATTCCTCCTTGCAGATCCTCTCCGATTCTGTCAGGCTGAATGGTAAACGTTGGTGGACGGCCATTTTTAGGTCTCTCCAGAGATGCTCAATTGGGTTTAAGTCAGGGCTCTGGCTTGGCCATTCAAGAACAGTCACGGAGCTGTTGTGAAGCCACTCGTTCGTTATTTTAGCTGTGTGCTTAGGGCCATTGTCTTGTTGGAAGGTAAACCTTCGGCCCAGTCTGAGGTCCTGAGCACTCTGGAGAAGGTTTTCGTCCAGGATATCCCTGTACTTGGCCATATTCATCTTTCCCTTGCTTGCTACCAGTCGTCCTATCCCTGCAGCTGAAAAACACCCCCACAGCATGATGCTGCCACCAACATGCTTCACTGTTGGGACTGTATTGGACAGGTGATGAGCAGTGCCTGGTTTTCTCCACACATACCTCTTAGAATTATTGCCACAAAGTTCTATCTTGGTCTCATCAGACCAGAGAAACTTATTTCTCACCATCTTGGAGTCCTTCAGGTGTTTTTTAGCAAACTCCATGCGGGCTTTCATGTGTCTTGCACTGAGGAGAGGCTTCCGTTGGGCCACTCTGCCATAAAGCCCCGACTGGTGGAGGGCTGCAGTGATGGTTGACTTTCTACAACTTTCTCCCATCTCCGGACTACATCTCTGGAGCTCAGCCAGAGTGATTTTGGGGTTCTTCTTTACCTCTCTCACCAAGGCTCTTCTCCCCCGATAGCTCAGTTTGGCCGGACGGCCAGCTCTAGGAAGGGTTCTGGTCGTCCCAAACGTCTTCCATTTAAGGATTATGGAGGCCACTGTGCTCTTAGGAACCTTAAGTGCAGCAGAAATGTTTTTGTAACCTTGGCCAGATCTGTGTCTTGCTGCAAGTCTGTCTCTGAGTTCTTCAGGCAGTTCCTTTGACCTCATGATTCTCATTTGCTCTGACATGCACTGTGAGCTGTAAGGTCTTATATAGACAGGTGTGTGGCTTTCCTAATCAAGTCCAATCAGTATAATCAAACACAGCTGGACTCAAATGAATGTGTAGAACCATCTCAAGGATGATCAGGCCTGAGTTAATTATATGAGTGTCACAGCAAAGGGTCTGAATACTTAGGACCATGTGATATTTCAGTTTTTCTTTTTTAATAAATCTGCAAAAATGTCAACAATTCTGTGTTTTTCTGTCAATATGGGGTGCTGTGTGTACATTAATGAGGAAAAAAATGAACTTAAATTATTTCAGCAAATGGCTGCAATATAACAAAGAGTGAAAAATTTAAGGGGGTCTGAATACTTTCCGTCCCCATTGTACATCTATAGAGATCAGACCAAAATGAGGGACAAATGAGGAGGAATGAGGGACAGAGGGACACTGCTCCAAATCAGGGACAGTCCCACGAAATCAGGGACAGTTGGGAGCTATGGGTATCCTATTGTGGCCACTGACACCAAGGATAGAGGTCATTTTTGTGGCCACTGACACCGATGCTGGTGGTTATTATTTTGGCGATAGACACTCCCATGTCCTCTTCAGTTTGTGCTGTCCTCTTTCAAAAAAAATGCAGCAGGCCCAAACTTTCAGGTGTTATGCCCTGTACACACGATAGAATTTTCCGATGAAAAATGTGTGATAGGACCTTGTTGTCGGAAATTCCGACCGTAGGAATCCATAGCGTAGCGTAGGCTCCATCACACATTTTCCATAGGAATTTCCGACACACAAAGTTTGAGAGCAGGATATAAAATTTTCTGACAACAAAATCCATTGTCGGAAATTCCGATCGTGTGTACACAAATCCGACGCACAAAGTGCCACGCATGCTCAGAATAAATTAAGAGATGAAAGCTATTGGCTACTGCCCCGTTTATAGTCCCGACATACGTGTTTTATGTCACCGCGTTCAGAACGACTGGATTTTCTGACAACTTTGTGTGACCGTGTGTATGCAAGACAAGTTTGAGCCAACATCCGTCTGAAAAAATCCTAGGATTTTGTTGTCGGAATGTCCGATCAATGTCCGATCGTGTGTACAGGGCATTAAGGTGCATCACAGCCAATTCATTTTGAATGGGCTGCCTAACTCGATGCCCTGTACCTCAACACATGAAAGCGAGCCACTATTGTGTGACCCTCTGGAAGTGTTGGGTGCCACACTTGAGGCCTTCTATAATTTTCAAGTTGACCTCCACTGCTTTAGTGCATGGCTAGAAAAATTTTCAGCTGGGCTAATACAGGTTCCACATTAATCAGATTTTTCCACAGCAGACCTCAGGGGACACAATCCATTTGATGTTGTAGGCCTTCAGTAATTAAGAGGCAATCAATAAATAGCTGGGTAATAGATCACTAGACAAAGAGCTTGGCTTTATCCCCTTCGATACACAGGAAAAAAGAGTTTAAAATGTTATCAGCTGATCAAAGGTCTATTTGTATCTAAAATGTCCATGTAAAATAACCTAAATATTAAATATTACTACAAAACCCACATTTTTTATGGGAAGAAAATCAGATATATCCATACTTTCAATGCTGGCCACACAGGTAACACATTTTTGTCTGTTCATTTTATTGGATTATTGTATACAGTTGTCAATGGAACAGGTATCCTTTTTTTGTTTCGTTTTTTATTTAAAGGATTTGCATCAGTTAACAAAAGAATCCATAACTGTATAAACGAGTCTGACAGTTGTTTTGAAACATTTGCAAGGTAGATTTTCAGTTGAAAGCAAACAGTAAGGTCTCCGGGAGTTAAGGATATGCTGCAAAATAGGAACCTATGTCTCGGAAATCTCAATGCTCAGGCTATCTAGATGTACAAAAGTCAGATACGACTATACAGTGGAACCTTGGTAACGCGGTTAACGAGCGTTTTGAAAGACAAGCAACTTTTTTAGAAAAATCCCGAGTGTTGTCTCATAAAACGAGCAGGATTCAAGCCAATGGGGTGTGCAGTACCGCATTTGGCCAGAGGTGCGGGGGCGCCGATGAAACAGTTCGGAGTCATTATATTAAATAAATTTTCAGTAAATTTTCATAAATATTCAGTTCCCGAGTGTTACCGAGCCTTTCTGAGGGTTTCCGAGTTCAGCCGAGCTGTCCCTGAGTATTTCTGAGGCTCTCCGGCGCCCCCCCACCTCTGGCCACATGCGGTATTGCATGCAATAGAAGTTAATGCGGAACAAATTATCTTAGTTTCCATTGACTTCTACGGGGAAACTCACTTTGATATGCAAGTTCTTTGGATTACAAGCGTTCTCCTGGAACGGATTATGCTCGTAATCCAAGGTTCCACTGTGTTTTAATCTGAGCATATCCAAAAGTTTTTCTGTTAGTATAGTATAGTGAGAGAATAGAAAAATGAAAGAAGAGGGATGAAGTGAGAAAAATGAGGAGGAGGAGGGGAAAAAAGTGAAAAAAAAGGGAGAGGAGAAGGTCACCGCTGGGGGAGCCAGAAAAGAGTAGGTCAGGGCCACGACTTAGTGAAGAGCACAGGCCCAAACATTGTTTGTATCAGACGTATTGCAAGTATTCCTCAGAGAAGCGAAAGAGACTCCAAGAGAACCATCTCGTCTTCTGCTCATCGGTTTTGTCACGGAGGGTTGAGGTAAGTGGCCAGTCAAGTTCCTCCACCCCAGACTCGCTCATCCATATTTTTATGGACTTTGCTCTATGTACTGGTCCAAATCATTTGGTGGAGGGAGGATTAATGTGTGGGGTTGTATTTCAGGGGTTGGGCTTGGTCCTTTATTTCCAGTGAAGGGAACTCTTAAGGAGTCAGCATACCAAGACATTTTGGACAATTTCATGCTCCAAACTTTGTGGGAACAGTTTGGGGACGGCCCCTTCCCGTTCCAACATGACTGTGCACCAGTGCACAAAGCAAGGCTTATAAAAACATGGATGAGCAAGTTAGGGGTGGAGAAACTTTACTGGCCTGCATAGAGTCCTGACCTCAACCCGATAGAACAGCATTGGGATGAATTATAGCAGAGACTGCAAGCCAGACCTTCTCGTCCAACATCAGTGCCTGACCTCACAATTGCACTTCTGAAAGAATGATCAAATATTCCCATAGACACACTCCTAAACCTTGCTGACGGTCTACCCAGAAGAGTTGAAGCTGTTATAGCTGCAAAGGGTGGGCCGACTCAATATTGAACTCTACGGACTAAGACTGGGATGCCATTAACGTTCATGTGCGTGTAAAGGCAGGCGTCCCAATACTTTTGACAATATAATGTATGTCTAATGAGAGCGCCAAACAAAATCCGAGAGTCCAAAAACTTTAAACATTAGTATTAGTTCACAAAGGACAACATAGAACTTCCAACGTGTTTCGGGAGCTCAAGGACCTCTCCCTTCTTCAAATATTCAAGGATTGCCCATTACGTTTAAGTCTAATGACCAAACTATTTGAGAGTCCCAAAACCTTTATTATTATTGTTGGCACACAAAAGACAACAAAGAACAGTCAACGTGTTTCGGGAGCTCAAAGACCTACCCTTTTTTTAAGGATTTAAATGCAATAATCATAAGGACTCAAAAATTTAGGAATTACCTTTTATGTTTAAGCCATGAAGAAGGGGAACATCTTTGAGCCCCTTAAACACGTTGGCTGTTCTACGTTTTCATTTGTGAACCAATACTAATGTTAAAAGTTTTTGGACTTATAGACTGTTTGTTCTCTTTAGGCATTATTTCTAATTTACTAGGCAACCCACAGGTACTGATGAGCGTGACTAGAGGCCGCCTTCTAATAACTGCAAATTTAATACCTAAAGTCCTTAGAGCAGGGCTTCTCAACTAGGGTTCCTCCAAAGGTTGCTGAGGGTTCCTTGAGCAATGAGCAAATTCCTCTCAGATAAGTTCCCACTGACACCACTGATGTTTTTAGCTATCTGTAGGGGGTAATTCTTCCCGATGACCACAAGCGTAAGAAGCATTCTTTCCACCGACCATCACACTAATGAGTTATAGATATAGTAATTATTAGCAGGATTCCCTGAGACCACAATGTTATTTCAAGGATTCCTTTGTGTTGAAAAGGTTGAGAAACGCTGGCTTAGACATTTCATCTTTTTAACAAGCCCTGATTAAGGGGGGAGCTCTTGAGCCCCCGAAATGTGTTGGGTATGTAAACCTTTTTTTGAGCTTCAATACTCTGTTATGGTGCTCCCACTTTTTATCTCTTCTTATTCTCCTAGGTCTCCTACAATAGGGCAGGAGTGGGTGGAGGATATTGTCTACAGGAGGGGTGACTTTACTAGGTGTCTTGGCGGGGGGGCAGTTACTAGAACAGATCCCCTGTAGTTCCTCCCTGCAGCAGCAGAAAGCTGGCTTTCTGCTGCTGTAGGGAAAGCCATAAAGGGGATTAGTTACTGTATCCCCCCACCGCACTGGTCACCTCCTCCTGTCTGTGATTCAAACCTTACTGCTGTTCCGTACCTGCTGAACAGATGGGGCTTGGGCCCCATACAGGAAGACCTGTGGTAGCCCCTTATCAGCAGCCCTGCATGTAGGCATTAAAGCCCACTCTCTTAGCCACCGCATTTATGCCCATGGCCGTGGATAAGGAAGTTCCATTGGTCCTCCTGTACAAGGCCCAGGCAAGCAGAGGGGCCCAGGCAGCAGGGTGAATCGAATGTGGGCAGGGAAGGTGAGCAGCGCGGCAGGGGGGCAGTTACTGGAACCGATCCCCTGTAGGGTTCTCTCTGCAGCAGCTGAAAGCTGGCTTCTTCTCCTCTCCCTCCTGCCAGCTTTCAGCTGCTGCAGAGAGAGCCCTACAGAGGATCGGTTCCAGTAATTGCCACCGCCTGCTGCACTGATCACCCTCCCTGTGCACCATACCTTTCCCCCTGTTACCCAGTCCCCCATCGTGCTCCCTCTACCCCCACAGTGCTGCCGGTTTCCCTCCTCTCCTTCCCACCGGAAGCTGCAAGCACACAATAGGGTCCTACAGGATGGAGAGTGGGGAAAGGTTCTGCTAAATATGTCATATTTACCAGCCCCTTTCTTTCCTGAATGAACACAATGAGTGATCGGTAAATGAAGACGAATGGGAAAACTCTGGACAGCCGCACTCCGGAAAACGAATATTTTCTTTTATTGAAAAGTTGGGATCACACTGTGCTAGCCACAGCAAAGCAATTCAGACAAGAGCTGACGCGTTTCACACTACGATGAGTGCTTACTCATAGCTTGAGTGATTGGTACCGATCAATCACTGTGTTCATTCATAACTGAAGCATAGTAAATTGTGTTTATTTGGGGGGGGGCCTGTGGTTTCTAACAGCAGCCTTGTCTATGCATTACCTGGGCAGCAAAGGCTTAAAAATTTAGTTTATGTATATTTGGCGTCTATATATATATATATATATATATATATATATATTCATTTTGGCAGCCATATTGCTCAATACATATACCTTCCATGCTTGGCTTCCTGTTCATTGGTACAGCACAGTGGTTGTGCTTTATAGCACCTCTTATCCCAGTCCGCAGGTCTTTTCAATGCAGTCTACATGTGGTCTATCCTGTAATTGATTTTAGCCTCAGCAGGTGTTCAGGCTTTACAACAGCTGGCAAAGCGTCCGTTCCCAAAATGCTCTCCAGCTTCCTTTTAATACTCGAGCCGGAAAAATTTCTGCAAACAGCTATTGGCCGTCATCGCGTCTTAATATTTATCTTGGACGGGCTCAGCGGGGGAAACGTTTACACGTGTTGGCGCTTGGAAAATAAACATCGAAAATGAATATTCTTGGAAGCATCGTGCCGCTCGGTCCGCGCACCTTCCCCGCGAAGTGTTAAAAATAGCTCAGCGTGACGGCTAAGAGTTTCAGGAAAAAAGGGATTTCCTGCCTCTTTCTTATTTCTGTGTCCGTTTCATCGGTCTGCTGTCTGTCTGTGTCACCGCGTGCCCCGCTGAGTGTAAAATTCCTCAATGAGCCTCCACATCTGGCGGTCACGAACTGAAGGCTCGCAGGAAGCCGCGTTTCGATTTTTTTTTTTTTTTTCACTGCTCGCGTTCAGCTGCTGTTCAGATATTCAGGAAGCCCTTAATTATGGCATTTCATCCCATTATGTCACGCCTACGCCCTACCCAGCCCGGCGAAGCCGTGAAAAGGAGCCGAGGCTTCCGAGCATTGAATGCACTTTATATACAAAGGATTCGGCACGGATTTATTGTGGCCCATTGTGGATTCTACTACAAAGCCAGTGTGTGTCTTAAAGGGGAACTACAGTCAGTCTTCAACTTCCTAAAGATGTCCATGTGAAGGCCGGTCAGCTTTATGTCAATTTTCTTAAAAGCTGACTCTGGGAGAGTATAAAGCAGGGGTCTTGAATTAAAATTTACGGAGGTCCGGTCAGCAAAATTTCTCTCCAGCAGAGGTCTGAATCTCGTTAGTGCTACAACACATCACGGGCTCCCCGTACATCATCGTCTTCACCGAAACTTTCAGATCGTAGTCCCCTTTACATCACAGTCTCTTTAAAGCAGTCCCACAGTGTCCTCAGTTCCCCTTCACAACACTGCCCCCGTTTACATTGTAGTGCCCCTTTACACCACGCAGTGCCCCTTTACACCCTATTACACCATGCAGTGCCCCTTTACACCACAGCGCCCCTTTACACCACACAGCGCCCCTTTACACCTTGTTACACCGCACAGCACCCCTTTACACCACACAGTGCCCCTTTACACCCCGTCACACTACGCAGTGCCCCTTTACACCCTGTTACACCACGCAACGCCCCTTTACACCCTGTTACACCATGCAGTGCCCCTTTACACCACGCAGTGCTCTTTTACACCACACAACACCCCTTTACACCACACAGTGACCTTTACATCCTGATACACCACCCAGTGGCCCTTTACACCACACAGTGCCCTTTTACACCCTGTTGCACCACGCAGCACCCCTTTACACTCTGTTACACCATGTAGTGCCCCTTTACACCACGCAGTGCCCTTTAACACCACGCAGCACCCCTTTACACCACACAGTGCCCCTTTACACCCTGTTACACCATGCAGTGGCCTTTACACCACGCAGTGCCCCTTTACACCCTGTTAAACCATGCAGTGCCCCTTTAAACCCTGTTACACCACGCAGTGGCCTTTACACCACGCAGCGGCCCCTTACACCCTGTTAAACCATGCAGTGCCCCTTTAAACCACACAGTGCCCCTTTACACCCTGTTACACCACGCAGCACCCCTTTACATCACGCAGCACCCCTTTACACCACGCAGTGCCCCTTTACACGCTGTTACACTATGCAGTGCCCCTTTACACCATGCAGTGCCCTTTTACACCGCACAGCACCCCTTTACACCATGCAATGGCCCTTTACACCAGGCAGTGCCCCTTTACACCCTGTCACACTACGCAGTGCCCCTTTACACCCTGTTACACCACACAGCGCCCCTTTACACCCTGTTACACCACACAGCGCCCCTTTACACCCTGTTACACCATGCAGTGCCCCTTTACACCACGCAGTGCCCCTTTACACCCTGTTACACCACGCAGCACCCCTTTACACCATGCAGCGCCCCTTTACACCACGCAGCACCCCTTTACACCCTGTTACACCATGCAGTGCCCCTTTACACTACGCAGTGCCCTTTTACACCGCACAGCACCCCTTTACACCATGCAGCGCCCCTTTACACCACGCAGCACCCCTTTACACCCTGTTACACCATGCAGTGCCCCTTTACACCCTGTTACACCACGCAGCACCCCTTTACACCACGCAGTGCCCCTTTACACCCTGTTACACCATGCAGTGCCCCTTTACACTACGCAGTGCCCTTTTACACCGCACAGCACCCCTTTACACCACGCAGTGGCCCTTTACACCACGCAGTACCCATTTACACCCTGTCACACTACTCAGTGCCCCTTTACACCCTGTTACACCACGCAGCGCTCCTTTACACCCTGTTACACCATGCCATGCCCCTTTACACTACGCAGTGCCCTTTTACACCGCACAGCACCCCTTTACACCACGCAGTGGCCCTTTACACCACGCAGTACCCATTTACACCCCGTCACACTACTCAGTGCCCCTTTACACCCTGTTACACCACGCAGCGCTCCTTTACACCCTGTTACACCATGCCGTGCCCCTTTACACCACGCAGTGCCCTTTTACACCATGCAGCACCCCTTTACACCACACAGTGACCTTTACACCCTGATACACCACGCAGTGGCCCTTTACAACACGCAGTGCCCTTTTACACCCTGTTGCACCACACAGCGCCCCTTTACACTCTGTTACACCATGTAGTGCCCTTACACCGCGCAGTGCCCTTTTACACCTCGCAGCACCCCTTTACACCACACAGTGCCCCTTTACACCCTGTTCCACCACGCAGTGGCCTTTACACCACGCAGTGCTGCTTTACACCCTGTTAAACCATGCAGTGGCCCTTTAAACCCTTTCACACCATGCAGTGCCCATTTACACCATGCAGTGTCCTTTTACACCACGCAACACCCCTTTACACTCCCGTTACACCACGCAGCAGTGCTTTACACCCCCTTAACACAACACAGCGCTCCTTTTAATGCAAGCGTCCCCTGCATAGTTCTATGGTCACGGCCACCAACATCATCCTCACAGCGGACGGGAGGAGCTGCAGATCAGGGCAGGGGCTTCCCAATGTATCATGTTAACAAGCGGGTGATTACCTGGCTTGTTAATATGAAAAGACTCCCGCTCTCTGTCCCAATCTACAGGTCCTCCTGCCCCTGCTCCCTGTGAGGATGACATCGGTGGCTGGGCGGAAAGCCCCGGAGAGGACACCTAGCCATGGCAGTGGCACATGCGCGGTCTAGACAGGCCTGTTGCTCAGTCCAGTTCCGGACCACGGTTCACCATTTAGTGGTCACTGGTATAAAATATAAAAGACCATTTAAAGCGGTGGTAAACCCAAAAGCAAACAATTATTATATCGCAGTGAACCAATTCTTAGATGTGATGGCTGAATTCATTTTCTTTTTTAGGCTTTCTTCTATTTTTATCTGGTGCTCCAGCCAGTAAGCCTGTTGTTTTTCAAAAGAACAAGCTCTCCAGCAGAATGTATCAGTTTACAGAGATTGGAATAACCATTCAGCACGGACAGGGGTTCTTACAATGATCAGCTTTTATTTATGCAAAACCTTTTTCCCAAAAGAAATAAAAACTGTTGCTGTTGCTGTAATTATAAAGTGTGAGCTGGAGTTTGGCTTCATTTTTTAGTGCATTTAAATCTGCCAATACATTTAACACTCCCCTCCCCCCAGACTGACAATGCTGCTGTCTGCTGTGCCTTCCGTGCTCCTTCATCCAGAATAGTAGCGCTCTAATACAGGAGGTGTGTTACAGGCCAGATCACCAGGTGAAAACAGAAGGGAAAAAAAGGCTAAAAAAAGAAAATGAATGCAGCCGCCATATCTAATGCTTGTTAAACAGCAATATATTACATTTTTGGTTTGGGGTTTAATACCGCCTTAATTAATTACAGATTAAAAAATTCCAAAAAAATTGAATTCTAGGCAAGCGGCTTCATAAACACTTGGAATACATATAGGCTACATTTAAACATGCACCTTACCCACCACTACTCTGAAAAGTGATCCACACTGGTTGCTAGGATGCAGGCGACTGGGCTGAACAGCATAATTAGCTGTTATGGTACTGATGGCCATCTGCACCATAACAACCAATGGCAATATGCAGCCCAGCTGCCTGCATCCTAGCAACCAGTTCAGTAATGCTGCCCTGTGTATACAGGTCAATGTTGCTATGCTGCAGTGAGAACAGAGTGTCTGGTATGTCCATATGTCACCTGACTTTGCCACATTGGTGACATGCACCTGGGAGGGTCTCTCTCTGTGTAAACAGACTTGAAAATAAATGCAACAAAGGGAAGGTTAACCGCAGTGTAGTCAGCAGGCAGGTCCAGGACCTGGCTATGCTATCTAGCAGAGGTGTCTATTGGCCGGTGAGGATGCTCATCACGCTCAGTAGTCAACCGGTAGGTGAGGAGAGCTGGAAAAGGAGGACTTTACACTTTATTCTTCTGTATTCTTAGTACAGTACCCCAGATTTTAAAGTTAGCAGGGTGCATAGCAAGAAAACTAACAAGACACCTCAAGATACCTGCACCATCATGCTGTCAGCTTGAAATGTCCTCAAAATCATTTAAAGGGAAATTGGGTGAACTTGTAGAATGGGTTCATTGTAAGAATCTGAAATAGGACTTTTAAACTGATATAAGAGTGAAGCTGTACCTCTCAGGGAGAGGTTTGTGTTGTTATTTACTGGTATTTTCACCTTGTCAGAAAATAAATATAAGCCCAGTGTCAGGTTGTGGGGCTTCCATGGAAGCTGATCTATCTATTGCCTAAACTGAAGGCCATTAACTGATACACTTTTTTGGGTTGCTAGTGGGTGTGGTAAAAAACCCACGTTAGACTTATCGGTAACGGTATTTCCATGAATATTCCAGGACAGCTTACTTAGAGAGATGATTGGCTCTGCCCTCTACAGGAAACACAAATCAGAATGTTTAAAAGGCCCCTCCCTTCCCTTGCACCTCAGTTTGTATTGAAGATAGAGAGAACCTTCACCATGTGCGTAAGG
The DNA here is from genome assembly GCF_042186555.1 of Aquarana catesbeiana. Lineage (NCBI taxonomy): Eukaryota > Metazoa > Chordata > Amphibia > Anura > Ranidae > Aquarana > Aquarana catesbeiana. Next base: position 188,686,062 of record NC_133336.1, read on the forward strand.
AAGAAAAAACACTCAGAAACTTAAGAACACCTAGGTTGTGAAGGAACCTCCAACCAAGCCGTAAAAAACAGACAAAAAGAAGGGATGGGAATCTGGACGCTGTCCTGGGAGATTGATGGAAATACCGTTACCGGTAAGTCTAACGGGGGTTTCCCCCCCTTCATCTTCCAGGACAGCTTACTTAGAGGATAAGCAAGATTGCATACCTTAGGGAGGACCACAACTTGTAAAACTTTCCTTCCGGAGGAACTCTATAGTGTTTGATGAAGGCATGTGAAGAAGACCAAGCGGCTGCTTTGGATATTTCTTCCCATGAAGCTCCTGCTCGTTCTGCACATGACATAGCTAATGATCTGGTGGAATGACTTTTTCAGGAGGGGCCTGATTGGAGAATCTATATGCCCAGACAATAGTGTCTCGAATCCATCTAGCGATGGAACTTCTGAATGCCTTAGTACCCTTCTTGAAACCACTAAATAAAATCAAAAACTGAGAGAAACTCCTGAATTCTCTAGTAAACTCCAAATAATGGAGTAAGCACCTTCTAACATCTAGAAAGCTAAACCTTTCTTCTTCCTTATTTTTAGGAGAACTGCAAAAACTGGGTATAATCACTTCCTGTGACCTGTGAAAGGAGGTAGACTTTAGGCAGGTATAGGGGATCTGGCTTTATAATAACCCTGTCCTCCAGGACTCTCAAAAAAGGGTCTTTACAGGAGAAAGATTCCAGATCTGAGATTCTTCTACCTGAAGTCGCAGCTAACAGAAAAGTAATCTTTAATGTAAGCCACTTTAAGGTAGCTCACTCTAGTGGCTCAAAAGGTTCCCTGGTAAGTGCGTTGAGGACTAGGGATAAGTCCCAGGGAGCCACTTGTTTGAGTAACCTTGGAGTGGATCTGGATCTTGCCAAGAGAAATCTCTTAATCAAGGGGTATTCAGCAAGCCTCTTGTTCAAGAAAACTGACAGAGCAGCAAGTTGCTCTTGGAGGGTACTAATTGACAAACCTCTGTCAACGCCACTTTGGAGGATATTCCGTAAATCTTTCTACTGACTAATTTACGACTACTTAGTATAGTGTTGACACGGAAGTGCGTCACTTACGGTTTAGACGCCCTCTTGCCGCGTCACCAGAAGTGCATCATCGGACGCCATCTTGGTACACCCGGAGGCAGGAGGAAGTCATGGACCTCACGTACTACACCTTGCGTGATTACTGCTCGGCTTCAGGAACAGCTACAGATAGGTGGGCTGCGATAGTTGCCTATCAATGCTTAAGGCAAGTACAGCATAGGGGTGAAACACCTTCTAGAAATGGCCACAGACTCCAGGCACACCCGGTCTGAGTAGTTAGAAGGGGGTCCGATAACCACAGTCACCAGAACCAAAAAAGAACAAACTTTGCGGTGTGTACTCCTGGAGGGGTTCCGTAAACACAAAACAAACTGAGATGCAAGGGAAGGGAGGGGCCTTTTAAATTCTTTCTGATTTGTGTTTCCAGTAGAGGGCGGAGCCAATTATCTCTCTAAGCAAGCTGTCCTGGAAGATGAAGGGGGAAAGTTCTTGTTCCGTTTTTTAATAACAGGATCCAAAAAAAAGAACATATGCATTACTGGCTGCATGTTGCACAGGATAATTGCCTTGCATATACAGTATCTCCATTAAGGTATCAGTGCTACAGTAACTGTCTACGTAACCAGCACAAGGTCTTGATCAGTCTTTCCCTACCCTTTTACCCCAGAGGAACCCTTGAAAATAATTTCTAAGCCTCAGGGAACCCTTGTTAAAACCAATACATTGGGGGTCGATGGGAAAATTGCCCCTTACATTGGTGGCCAGTGGAAAGAATATACCTCCTGATAGTGTTGGTCAGAATGCCGCTGTTGAAGACTGCTGAAATGGTTGTTGGTGTCATACAGCTGGTTTTACCAAGTGGCGCTGGACCCGGAACTATGCAGGCACCATAAAATGTGAGGTCTGTCTGCCAAAGCTCAAAGAACCCCTGGCAACTTCTGTAGGAAATCTAGGGTTTTACAGAATCCTGGTGGAGAATGGCTGGTCTAGATGGTAGAACTAGAAATAGAAAAAACTTAAGCAGTTAAGTGTAGCTAGATATGACTGAGAAGGGAAACCAAACAGGGTAGAAAATACGGTAGATGGGGATGAGTGCCTTGGAGCCATGTCGGCCATGCAATAGGCTGTGTACAAGCCTATTGCATGGCCAGTGATTCATTACTGGTTCCCTGTTTGAGAGGGTTATATCCTTGCATATATCTTCATTGAGGTATCGGTGCTACAAAAATTGTCTATGTAAACAGCACAAGATCTGGCTCAGCCTTTCTCAACCTTTTTAACCCAGAGGAACCCTTGAAATCATTCTCAAGTCTCAGAGAACCCTTGCTAAAACCAACAAATCGGTGGTCAATGGGAAAATTGCCCCTTACATTGGTGTTCAGTGGAAAGAATATACCCCCCTGATAGTTTTGCTCAGAATGCCAATATTGAAGACTGCTGAAATTGTCATTGGTGTCATGCAGCTAGCTTTGCCAAATAGCGTTGGAGCTGGAGCTATGCAGGCATCATAAAATGGGAGGTCAGGCAGCCACAGCTCAAAGAGCCCCTGGCAACCTCTGGAGGAACCCTAGGGTTTCACAGAACCTTGGTTGAGAATGGCTGGTCTAGTTTGGAGAACCAGAAATAGGAAGAACCTAAGCAGTTCAGCGTGGATAGATATGGCTGAGAGGGGATGAGTGGAATAAAACATGGAATAAAATAGAGGGGATGAGTGCCTTGGAGCCATGTTGGCCATGCAATAGGCTGTGTACAAGCCTATTGCATGGCCAGTGATTCATTACTGGTTCCCTGTTTGACAGGGATATATCCTTGCATATATCTGCATTGAGGTATCAGTGCTACAAAAATTGTCTATGTAAACAGCACAAGGTCTAGCTCAGCCTTTCTCAACCTTTCTAACCCAGAAGAACCCTTGAAATCATTTTCAAGTCTTGGGGAGCCCATGCTAAAACCAATACATCGGGGGGGTCAATGGGCAAATTGCCCCTTATTTTGGTGGCCAGTGGAAAGAATAAAACCCCATTAAAGCCGTTTCACACTGGGGCGGGAGCGGCGTCAGCGGTAAAACGCCGCTATTATTAGCAGCGTTTTACCGTCGGTATGCGGCCGCTAGCGGGGAGGTTTTACCCCCTGCTAGCGGCCGAGAAAGGGTTAAATACCACCGCAAAGCGCCTCTGCAGAGGCGCTTTGCCGGCGGTATAGCCGCGCCGTCCCATTGATTTCAATGGGCAGGAGCGGTATACACACCGCTCCTTCACCGCTCCGAAGATGCTGCTAGCAGGACTTTTTTTACCGCCCTGCCAGCGCATCGCTCCAGTGTGAAAGCCCTCGGGGCTTTCACACTGGAATGAAAGTAGCGGCACTTTTGGGTCGGTTTGCAGGCGCTATTATTAGCGCAATAGCGCCTGCAAACCGCCCCAGTGTGAAAGGGCTCTTACAGCGGTGGCCAGAATGCCACTGTTAAAGACTGCTGAAATGGTCATTGGTGTCATGCAGCTGGCTCTGCCAAGTGGCATTGGACCCGGATTTATGCAGGCACCATAGAATGGGAGGTCTAGCAGCCACAGCGTCAAATAATAAGAATAATTATCACAGAGTCAAATTCTCTTTGAAACTAGTCAACAATAAGCATTTTTAATCTAAAATTTCACTCTTGGATTGCTGTAATACTGCAGCCTCTCTGGAATGAGATATTTATTTATTTACTTCTATTCTCTCCTTGTCAGAACCTGACGTGTCAGAGTGTCTGGCAAATAGAACCCCACAGGGGTTGTCCTAGACATGTGATTCTTGTACACAGACTATTGCATGGCCCCCATGGCTCAAAGACCCTCATCTGCTTAGGTTCTTTCTATTTCGGAGTTCTCTAATCTTGGTGAGTGTCCAAGGTGGATAGATATGGCTGAGGGACGAAACCAAACAGGGAAGAAAATAGAGGGGATGAGTACCTTGGAGCCATGTTGGCCATGCAATAGGCTGTGTAAAAGAATCACACGTCTAGTAGGCCAGTAGTTCTCAACCCTGTCCTCAAGTACCCCCAACAGGCCATGTTTGCAGGTTTTCCTTTATCTTGCACAGGTGGTTTAAATCAGAGTCAATGGCTTGGTATTTTGGACAGCTATTTTATCTAAGACAAATAACCAAAACATGGCCTGTTGGGGGTGGTTGAGGACAGGGTTGAGAACCACTGTAGTAGGCGATTGGTTAGGGTGGGGCACTGAGCTTAGACAGGAGATTGGACAGCCCTTGTAGGGTCCTGTCTATAGGGTTGTCAGGGCTGGGCTCAGCCCTTCCTTCTCTGAGCTGGCCGTTGGCTAATTGCCAGCTCCTAACTCTCCACAGTTACTCAGCTGTTGATGATATCCTGCTCGTCAGTCCTGCCTACTTAAGCTGCCCAGCCCAGAGGATCCCTGCCTTCCCCTTAGTCAACATCACAGAGATGCTCTCCTGCATTCCTGTTAAAAGACTTGCTTGGCTGACATCCCTTCTGGCTCCAGATCCTGCTTGCAGTTTTACTACAGTCATCTCCGGCTCCCTGATGTTTGGCTTGTCTGACTATCTGTTCCGGTTCCTGAACTCTGGCTATGTTTTGACTACGTTTGTTCTATTTACTTTTATTATTAAACAAGTGTGATTTAACTGTACTTGTGTCTCAGTATGATTTCATGGTTTCTGACAAGGGTCCTATTTACCTTCAGGTAATGATGGTAAGAGAATACAAGTAGATAAAAAAATGTGTTCATCCCAGAGAGGCTGCAGTATTATAGCAATCCAAGAGTGAAGTTTTAGATTTAAAATGCTTTTTGACCAATTTCTTAAATTAAAAATAATATAGACTGAGTCAGCTATTAAATTAGATAATACAAAAAATGTGACCTCTATGGTTATCTTTATAATGAATATTGAAATCCGCAATTACAGTTTCCTGACTGAAACATAAAATATTGCCAGAAATAAAAACGAAATTATATGAATAATGGAAGAGACGGGAGAATTATCCACCCCGGTGTACGCTGACGTCTTTGAGCCGTAGCGCCTGACCCCTCGCAGAGTCCCCATCTGGCTTTAGAACTCCAATGCAAGTGTGCAATTACTAACCTTTGACTCGCGCCTACCTCATCCCTGCCCCTGATCTATTCATGAAATATCGATCCGGCAATTTATTACCACCCTCTACATGGTCTGCTGAACTCCTGCCGCTCACACAGGGGCCTGTGGGGCAATGCCTGACGCGGGCCAGGAATGATTTGCTGTACAGCAGCGAGGTTAAAAAAAAAAAGAGGGAGTTCATTCTATCTATGTGGATGTTACCGCAGACAGAAGGCGACGTCTTTATCACCCCATCCACCTTTCATAAAGACTGCTCGGTAAGTGCCAAGACGGCGACATTGACAGGATACGCCAGACAAGACATTAAGTTTGATTTACCTAAACCGGAGAGTGCAAAATCTGGTGCAGCTTCCAGGTTTTTTGTCAACGCTTAACCACAGGAAGATTTACCCCCCTTCATGACCAGGCCATTTTTTGCTTTTTGGCAGTGTATTACTCTACCTGACAGCTGCGAGAATTGTCATGCAATGCTTTACACAAATAAAATATATATAATTTCCCCACAAATAGAGCTTTCTTTTGGTGGTATTTGATCGATCACCACTAGTTTTTTTTATTTTTTGCACTATAAACAAAAAAACACTGAACATTTTGAGAAAAAAAAAACAATATTTTTTATTTGCTGCTATAAAACTATCCAATAAAACTATCCAGTAAAAACATTTAAAAATCATATTTCTTCTTAAATTTAGGCCAATATGTGTTCTGCTTCATATTTTTGGTGAAAAAAATCCCAATAAGCGATTGATTGGTTTGGGCAAAAGTTATAGCGTCTACAAACTATGGGATATATACTGGAATTTATTTTTTATTTTTTTAAACTACTAATGGCGGTGATTAGTGACTTATGCCGCGTACACACGATCGGATTTTTGTGAGCTCCATCGAACATTTGTTGTCGGACTTTCCGCCAACAAATGTTGGCTAGCAGGTTCATAAATTTTCCGCCAACAAATTTTTCTTGTTGGACTTTCCGATCGTGTGTACACAAGTCTGTCGCACAAAAATCCACGCATCCTCGGAATCAAGTACAAGCCGGAAGCACTCGGTCTTGTAAAACTAGCGTTCGTAATGGAGATATCACATGACTATTGAACTTCCTTTTTATCGGCTCGCCGTACGTCTTGTACGTCACTACGTACGTAATTGTTGCCCAACATTTGTGTGGCTGTGTGTATGCAAGACAAGTTGGAGCCAACAACCTTCGAACAAAATTCCAAGGTTTTGTAGCCAGAAAGTCCAATCGTGTGTGTGTCCGATCGTTAGAGTGCTTTCACACTGGAACGGCGGGTCCATTAGCGGTTAACGGTTTGGATCCATTAGTCCAATTCATTTTAGCGGCGCTTTACCAGTGTTTCGGCCGCTAGCGGGGCGCTTTTAAACTAAGCATCATCCATGGAGGGATTAGTTCTACTTTAGAGCCTATTTATGTATTTGTCGGACATTAATGCATTTTATGCCGCACGATAATGTGAGTTAAATTTAGGTAGTGCAAAGTTAAGGTGTTTCTATGCATTATGGTGCTTTGCAATGCATGTTGCCTTAGTGTGTTTAAGGGAAGCTCCAGCCCCCCCACCAAATACTGTAGCTGCTGACTTTTAATATTAGGACACTTACCTGTCCAGGGATCCCGCAATGTTGGCACCCCGATGTCGGCACCCCTTGTAAGGGAAACCGGTAGTGAAGCCTTGCGGCTTCACGGCCAGTTCCCTACTGCACATGCACGAAGCGTGCTGCTTTTTTGAATGGCCCGGCGAGAAGGGAAGGAGGAGGGGGGCTGAACTTCGAGGAGGTCTCCCAGAAGTGGGGACGGGTACCTGTCAAGAACAGGTACCCACTCCCCCCAACAGGTGCCAAATGTGGCAGCGGAGGGGGGAGGAAGCAAACAAGCGGAGCTTCCCCTTTTGGGTTGAGCTCCATGTGACGGACTCCAGACAACCTGTTGGGTATTTCCGCCAAGAAGCTGCTTCCCAAGTTCTGGAACACGAGACCCGCAAGTCTGGCTATAGTTACCCCAATAACTAGGCAACATCAGTTTTGGAGTAAAGCAGAACATTAACTGTTTATTTGAACAAGAATACAGGCTTTTATACACTTGAGAAGGAGGTTCCCCCTCCTGATCATATTACCCTAACAATACAAACTGTAACCAGAAACATAAATTAACATGAGCTAATTAACTAGTCATTTAACCAGCCTAGGTGACTTTCAGGTCAGATTTGCCGTCTTCTAGCTCAGAAGACACAATACACATTATCATAAGTATAAACACAGAACACCTTCACACAATAGCAGGCTCCTACATTGAAGTCCACGAAATCCATATCTAAGCAATGCTTTGATTTATCAGGGATGCAGATGGCATGGAAAGAGTCTGCAAAACTCTTACAATGTTCCATCATTCCGATACAGTGGAATTAATATATCATAGATTTATTGAGGGATATTGTTGATAAATATTACTGTTCCATTTTAAGTAATCCAAATCACATTCTCAGTGTACATGAAATAGCTATCCATCATTTTCTCAGTCACCCTGTGCTCCTAATGCCGCGTACACACGGTCGGACTTTTCGTCTACAAAAGTCCGACAGCCTGTCCGACAGACTTCCTGCGGACTTTCGGCGGACTTGCAGCAGACTTTCTAACGAACGGACTTGCCTACACACGACCACACAAAAGTCCGACGGATTCGTACGTGATGACGTACACCGGACTAAAATAAGGAAGTTCATAGCCAGTAGCCAATAGCTGCCCTAGCATGGGTTTTTGTCCGTCGGACTAGCACACAGACGAGCGGATTTCGGGGTCCGTCGTACTTACGACGTAAAGATTTGAAGCATGTTTCAAATCTAAAGTCCGTCGGATTTGAGGCTAAAAAAGTCAGTTGAAAGTCCGGAGAAGCCCACACACGATCGGATTACCAGCCAGCTTTAGTCCGTCAGCGTCCGTTGGACTTTTGTAGACGAAAAGTCCGACCGTGTGTACGCGGCATTATGGACACAGGGTAACTTAGACATAGGAGGTGCATGGGGAGCTGCAACCAGGGTTTTCCAAGCTCTCCAAGGGATTCTGGGTTCCATGGGCCCCCCCGCCAAAAGTGACTCCCGTCACACTCCACTTTAAGGGCTCTTTTTCAAAATGAATGGCACCACAACACCCCAAGGCATGTAAAGGGCATTGCTGCACTTTGTAATAGCACACGCATTACCACAAAGTAGATTCCTAACCGGGGGATTTAATATAATTGAAATAATCTTTCAATCATTTTAAATCTGCAGCTTTTGCTTAAAATAATACCTGGTGATGCTGCCATGAAGGCCCTTGTTCAAGCACTTCCAGGTATAGGGTGACATTGCTATGTCCATGTATCCCAATTGTGCTCCTGTGTTGTCACCCTGGCTTTAGATGGAGACTACAACACACACCAACTATCACCATCAAGAAACCCACCCTTACAGTGCACATAGACGGAAAGTGACGGCAAAGAGGCTGCAGGAGGTCAGGATTTTTTTTAATACCCTTTCCCTAATGTTGAGTTGGGCTGTAACAATGATAAAGATAAAATAAAATCACAGGTTTTTTTAATGAAAGAAAAGGATTTATCTTAAAGGCAGACATTTGACCTACAGACGGCCACGTAAGAATATTAATCATGATCCAGAGGTCGAGACATTATAGCCTGGGACCGCGCTGTGCTGTTTTAATGGTATAAACCCATCTGCTGACGTTCCAGATCCCTGTGTAACTAAAGGAGCTTTATTCCCCGCAGACAGATCAGTCTGACTCTCGCCACTCCGCTCCCGGATAAAATTCAATTCAGCCGGGTATCTCTAATCTACAGCAAAGCTTTTATCTGTCTAAAAGGTTGATTGTAAAGTTAAAGCTTTATTCCCCTCGCATGCCACCCGGCTGAAATAAAGGCAGTGCCGGACCAGCGGCCCAAAATCTAGCTGCTGTTGCTGCAGGGAGATAAGGGACGGATTATAAAAATGTCACATATCAGAGAGGAGAGACAGAACGAGAAATGTACTGTTAATGGGAGGAAGAAGATATTTTAAAGCTAAAGGAGCCGTCACATTCTAACATCTCCATACAGGCACTTGCAGCTCAATTTCGGTCAAATTCTACACCTCTAGTCTCCAAACCATTTTCATTTATACCGCAGTATTTGGCCAATTGTTTGTCTGGACCATCACACCTATATGAGCCTGTTGGACATCCTATTCCAAAATAATGACCATTGATATGACGTTGCCATCTCCCATCCTCTTTGCAGCCATAATGGCCTCCACTCTTCTCGGAAGGCTTTCCATGAGATTTTGGAGTGCTCATTCAGCCAAAAGAACATTTGTGAGGTCAGGTATGCACGATGGATGAGAAAACTTGGCTCGTAATTGGTGTTCCAATCCATACCAGAGGTCTTCAGTAGGGTTGAGGCCAAGAGCTCTGTGTAGGCTACATGAATTCTTCCACACAAAACTGGTCAAACCATTTCTTTATGGAGTTGGCCATCATTTATGAGGTCAGGTACTGATGTTGGATGAGAAAACCTAGCTCACAATTGGTGTTCCAAGTCATCCCAAAGGTCTTCAGTAGGGTTGAAGCCAAGGGCTCTGTGTAGGCTACATGAGTTACTCCACGCAAAATTGTTCATACCATGTCTTTATGGAACTGGCCACCATTTATGAGGTCAGGTACTGATGTTGGATGGGAAGATTTGGCTCACAATTGGTGTTTCAATTCATCCCAAAAGTGTTTGGTAGGGTTGAGACCAGGGCTCTGTTTAGGGCACTTGAGTTCCTCCACACAAAACTGATCAAACCATGTCTTTATGGAGCTGGCCACCAATTATGAAGTGAGGTGCTTATATTGGATGAGAAGACCTGGCTCGCAATTGGTGTTACAATCCATCCAAAAGGTTTTCAGTAAGGTTGAGGTCAGGGCTTTGTGTAGGTTACATGAGTTCCTCCACACAAAACTGGTCAAACCATGTCTTTATGGAACTGGCCACCACTTATGAGGTCAGGTACTGATGTTGGATGAGCAGATCTGGCTCTCAATTGGTATCCCAGTTTATCCCAAACGTGCTTAGTAGGGTTGAGACCAGGGCTCTGTGTAGGCCACTTGAGTTTCTCCACACAAAACTGAACAAACCATGTCTTTATGGGGCTGGCCACCATTTATGAGGTCAGGTGCTGATGTTGGATGAGAAGACCTGGCTCACAATTGGTGTTCCAATCCATCCCAGAGGTCTTCAGTAGGGTTGAGGCCAAGAGCTCTGTGTAGGCTACATGAGTTCCACACAAAACTGGTCAAACCATTTCTTTATGCAGCTGGCCATCATTTATGAGGTCAGGTACTGATGTTGGATGAGAAAACCTAGCTCGCAATTGGTGTTCCAAGTCATTCCAAAGGTCTTCAGTAGGGTTGAGGCCAAGGGCTCTGTGTAGGCTACATGAGTTACTCAACGCAAAATTGGTCATACCATGTCTTTATGGAACTGGCCACCATTTATGAGGTCAAGTACTGATGTTGGATGAGAAGATCTGGCTCGCAATTGGTATCCCAATTTATCCCAAAAGTGTTTAGTAGGGTTGAGACCAGGGCTCTGTGTAGGTCACTTGAGTTCCTCCACACAAAACTGATCAAACCATGTCTTTATGGAGCTGGCCACCATATATGAGGTCAGGTGCTGATGTTGGATAAGAAGACCTGGCTCGCAATCAGTGTTACAATCCATCCAAAAGGTCTTCAGTAGGGTTGAGTTCAAGGCTTTGTGTAGGCTACATGAGTTCCTCCACACAAAACTGGTCAAACCATGTCTTTATGGAGCTGGCCACCATTTATAAGGTCAGGTACTAATGTTGGAGGAGACGATCTGGCTCGCAATTGGTGTTCCAATCCATTCCAAAGCTCTTTAGTAGGGTTGAGGCCAAGAGCTCTTTGTAGGCTACATGAGTTCCTCCACCAAAACTAATCATACTATATTTGGTCATTCCTCCACATAAAACTAGTCAAACCATGTCTTTATGGAGCTGGCCACCATTTATGAGTTCAGGTACTGATGTTAATGAGAAGATCTGGTTCACAAATGGTGTTCCAATTCATCCCAAAGGTGTTCAGTAGGGTTGAAGTCGGGACTTTGTGTAGGCAACTTGAGTTCCTTCACACCAAACTGGTCAAACCATGTCTTTATGGAGTTGGCCACAATTTATAAGTTCAAGTACTGATATTGGATAAGAAGACCTTGCTCACAATTGGTGTTCCAATTTATCCTAAAAGTGTTCAGTAGGGTTGAGGTCAGGGCTCTGCCTTGACACATTCCATGATGATTGGATTAAGATGTCCGAGCTACCATTGTAGATATAAATGCTGGGAGACATTACTGACAGTCATTAGAGCTTAAGAAGTGGCTTCTACAAACTGCAAAATGGTCATTAACATTATAGAAGATGTCTAGTCGAACGTAGCTAACTACTACTAGATATATCACAGGCAAGCAACCTCAGCACTCTAGCTATAGTAAGACTGCAAAGCCTATCATGCCACTACTTCTGAAAGTCAGTGCCCATGGCTAGTAGACTTGCAAAGCCTCATGGTCATGTATGTCTCCATGTCAGCACAACATGAGCTGCTCCTCGTAAAGAGAAGACAAACTTTAAGCTGCTCCTCCTTGAGAAGAAGAACGTTGTGCTGCTCCTCATTAAAAGAAGAACTTTGAGCTGCTCCTCATTAAGAGAAAAAGAACTTTAAGCTGCTCCTCATTAAGACAAGAGGAACTTTAAGCTGCTCCTCATTAAGAGAAAAAGAACTTTAAGCTGCTCTTTATTAAGAGAAGAACTATGACTTGCTCCTCATTAAGAGAAAAAGAACTTTAAGCTGCTCCTCATTAAGACAAGAGGAACTTTAAGCTGCTCCTCATTAAGAGAAAAAGAACTTTAAGCTGCTCCTCATTAAGAGAAGAACTATGACTTGCTCCTCATTAAGAGAAGAACTTTGAGCTGCTCTTCATTCAGCCCAGGTTCCCACTGCTCCAAAATGAAAGTTGCATGACTTCTGATCTGACTTTGCGCTGCAACTTCAGTCCGAATTTGATCCAACTTAATGTGACTTTTTACTCTCTTTGGCAGTTTTTCTCAACTCCAGCCCTCAAGGCGCCCCAACAGGTCACATTTTCAAGCTTTCCATTATTTTGCACAGGTGATTTGATCAGTTTCACTGCCTTAGTAATTACCACAGCCATTTCATCTGAGGGAAATTGAGACTGCTCTATGGCATTGAAGTTGTATCAAAGTCGGACCAAAGTAGTGCAGGAACCTTTTCTAAAATCAGACAGACTTGTGTAGGATCAGCTAAGACAGCTCTCATAGGGAAACATTGTTCACATGTCATCCGACTTGTGCTCTCACAAGTCGTATCCTATGTCACACTAGTGTGAACCGGGTATAAGAGAAGATCGTTGAGCTGCTCCTCATTGAGAGAAGAACTTTGAGCTGCTCCTCATAAGAGAAGAAAAACCTTGAACTGCTCCTTATTAAGAGAAAAAGTTTGAGCTGCTCCTTATTAAGAGAAGTAGAACTTTGAGCTGCTCCTCTTTAAGACAAGAGGAACTTTGACCTGCTCCTCATTTAGAGAAGAACTTTTTAGCTGGTCCTCATTAAGAGAAAAAGAACTTTAAGCTGCTCCTCATTAAAGCGGAGTTCCGCCAAAAAAAAAAAATAAAAGTCAGCAGCTACAAAAAGTGTAGCTGCTGACTTTTAATAATCAGACACTTACCTGTCCCACGGTCTAGCAATGTGGGCGTAGGAAGCCCCGTTCCTCTCCCCCTCCTCTCCACGGTGACGGCATTCTTACTGTGGGCACTGCGCGCCGCGAATGGCCAGGCATTCTTCTGGGACCTGTGACATGTCCCAGAAGATTGCAGAAAGGGGAGGAGGTGAACTTCCTTTCGGTGCCACGGAGCCCCTGGAGGAAGTGGGAGCTGGATGCCTCTAAAAAAGAGGGTATCCGCTGCCCCCCCAAAAAAATGACATGCCAAATGTGGCATGTCAGGGGGTCACCATCACTTAAAGCAGAAGTTCCATTTTTGGGTGGAACTCTGCTTTAAGAGAAGAACTTTGACCTGCTCTTCATTAAGAGAAGAACCTTGAGCTGCTCCTAATTAGGAAAAGAAGAACCTTGAGCTGCTCCTCATTCAGCCCAGGTTTCCACTGCTCTGACATGAGAGTTGCACGACTTCTGATCTGACTTTGCCCTGCAACTTTAATCCAACTTAATGTGACTTTTTACACTCTATGGCATTGAAGTTGTATCAAAGTCAGACCAAAGTAGTGCAGGAACCTTTTCTAAAGTCAGACAGACTTGTGTAAGATCCGTTAAGACAGCTCTCATAGAGAAACATTGTTCACATGTCATCCGACTTGTGCTCTCACAAGTCGGATCCCATGTCACACCCGTGTGAACCGGGCGTAAGAGAAGAACTTTGAGCTGCTCCTCATTGAGAGAAGAACTTTGAGCTTCTCCTCATTAAGAGAAGAAAAACTTTGAACTGCTCCTCATTGAGAGAAGAACTTTGAGCTGCTCCTCATTGAGAGAAGAACTTTGAGCTGCTCCTCATTGAGAGAAGAACTTTGAGCTGCTCCTCATTGAGAGAAGAACTTTGAGCTGCTCCTCATTGAGAGAAGAACTTTGAACTGCTCCTCATTAAGAGAGGAACTTTGAGCTACTTCTCCTTTCTTGTTCTTTGCAGCCATACATAAGAATGCTTCACCATGTTTTAGCAGTAGCTGGCTTCCTGTTTTTTTTTTTTCTGAGGGATTTCAGATCTTGCCTGAACAACCAAAACTGGCTCCCGTATTTATATTGCACCAAAAAACTTAAATCTCAGCCCTAACATGAAACGATCACCTCACAGGATGCTCAGCATTGCGATCTTTCTCTTCCTTGGTGGAAAAAAAAAACCCTGTGATCCTTCACGTAACCCTGAAATATTGGATTTGTGTCACTCGGATTGGCGTTTCGGCAGAAGTGTTGTTATAGCAGCCAAATGGACGCGGAGAATTGCTGGAGGACATCAGGGGTCATCGTCGGCCAGTGGTTTCAGAAAGATTTCTGAAGGCAAAATGTAGCTTTTGTTGGTGTAATGCGGCATTCCATTACTAGTGAAGGACCATCATGCAGTGGTGCACGCTCTTATGTAATAATCAAGCCTGTGTGCTGCCTGGCTGAGCACAACAGCTGCGGAATGTATTATAGAGAAGGGGGAATTAAAAGGGTTGGGACAGCTTAAAGATGAACTCCAGGGGGGACAGCTACACAGATAAAAATACATCAAAGGGAGCTCTTTTACCTGCCACAGGGTTTGGCTTCCTGTCCATCCAGTCCTGAGATTTACACAGCTCTGCCACATTACAAGGTGTTGTCTGGCAGGCCAGGATACCTGACTTTGCTGTGGTTAAGTAACAAGTACAGGTCTTGTCCCTCCCCCAGCCCGTGACTGGAGAAACAGCCCAGCGATGATCTCATCTCTCTGTCACTCTACCCTCTCCTCCTATCAGCATGTTCTTTGCACTGCAGCATAACTGACTGGCTCCTTATGGTTCTCCTCCCTCTAAGCTCTAAGCTCTGCTATACAGGAACTGCAAAAGGCTGATGCCAGGTCAAAGTCAGTACATGCACTTGCATTAAAAATATACATTAAAGAAGAACTAAAGGCAAAACGCTTTGGGGAGATTTCCCTTCACTTCCTGTCCCATAGCCAAAACAGGATGTGAGAGGAAATTCCTCCTAAATGAGGGAATCTCTGGTTGTCACCAGAACTTGTGTCCAGATTAGAAGATTTATAAAGTCAGATTGTAATGTGGGTGGTGAGCCTAATACATCTGTGTCATGTGTCCCATTGGGGAGATTTTGCCTCACTTCCTGTCCCATAGCCAAAACAGAATGTGTGAGGGAATCCCTGGTTGTCACCAGAACTCGTGTCCCCATTGGAAGATTCTTATGGGCAGATTGATAGTGAGCCTGATACATCTGTGCCATGTGTCCCATTGGAGAGATTTCCTCTCACTTCCAGTCCCATAGCCAAAACAGGAAGTGAGAGGAAATCCTTCCTAAGTGAGGGAATCCCTGGAATTTTTGTTCCCCCATTGTAAGATTCTTATGGTCAGATTGTAAGGTGAGTGGTGAACCTAATTGGGGATATTTCACCTCACTTTCGGTCCCATAGCCAAAACAGGAAGTGTGAGGGAATCCATGGTTGTCACCAGAACTCGTGTCCCCATTGGAAGATTCTTATGGGCAGATTGGTAGTGAACCTGATACATCTGT